>NW_022995750.1:222706-573010 GCF_900245975.1 Drosophila guanche | reverse complement strand
AGTGAAGGGATGTCCATATGTATACCTCCCTTTGAATCACTGATTTAACTCTCTAACAGTTGGCATCAGTTATATAAGGAATTTATTTATATCTTATTAGGTTGGTGTTTAGCTTACTTACCGAGCCATAGACAGAGCCACAGGCATCCATGCACAGGTACAGGCATGTGGCCACACTCTGCAGCTTAATGCGTCCCACATCCACAGTGGAGCGCTGGAGAATCGCTGCAAATAAAGACAGGCAGAGAAAGTCTCAGATTAATTAATTATCAATCACAGTCTGACCCACAAAAAGCAGAGTGTCAGGATGTCAGTTTCCCCAAAGGGCCCAACACATCCAGCGAGTTGTTAATTGCATATCGCCCCAAACACCTGGAAGAGTTGTCGGTCCCAGAAAAGACTTAAAACTTCGACTTAAGAATATACAACAAAAATGTAATATATACCATTTTAAGAAGTTCCAGCTGCGATACACTTAATCATAGATTCCGCATTTGTCAACCCAATCGAAAGATGCCCGGAAAGTGGACATAAATTATGTAAAGATCATTTCTTCGGGTTAATTGAAATTGCCGCCTTGCACTTGAAGTCTTGCAATGATATGAAAAAATACACACAGGCACACGCAGGCAGGCGGGCAGACATACACCGAAAAAATTCAAGTTCAACATTTTTTAAGGTCAAACCACTTGTGTGGTCGGTCGGTCCCCCAGCAGCAGCCAAGGAGGACCGCCTGCCTCTTTGTCAGTTGGCACTGTGGCTGTGGCGGTCTGACGGCCAAAGTGTGTCAGCACTTGTGTAGCTCTTGCAGCTCTTTTGTGCTGTTTTGGAGTGTGTTCGTTCGTTCAATGAACTTTATGCACTTTGTGTGCATAATAAACATCAATTTATAAATATCGCAGCTTGTTACGGGAGCAATATCCATAGGAAATGGGAAATCTCAGCCAGCTGCTGGCTTCAAAAGCGGCAAAAGAATTTCCCGAGGTTCATAATACAAATTATTATTAGAGATTCTGGATACCCCGCAGAAATCCCGGAACACACATAATCGAACATCTAACGCGGAGGCCGGGCTCCTATTTAAGCGGAGTGGCCACTTGAGTGAGGAAAATATGGAAAAATTATTTATGGAGAGGAAACAATTTTTGGCATGCGTTCATGATATGATATGATGATGGGAATCCATTTATTTACCAGTATGTATATTTTTATGACAGTTTTAGAGGTACTGTATCATGAAAGAGGAAAGTGCTATTTGTAGAAATATATTTGCAACTCTTTGAATTAAACGTTTCTTCCCATTGAACTCTTTAAGTGATGCAATGTCCAGGAATTATCTCATTTCGCCCTCTCTCTTCTTTTCCCCAGAGTTCACTTTTGTGTGGAAACTGTGCCAGGGAGATAAACAGACAGACGCTACGGCGGCGCAGGCAAATATCATAAAACACTGCTGTCAATAGGCCCATGCAATTTATGGCCCATATGGGTATACCGTATACCACTACCGTATCTGCAACTGCAACTGCAACTGCAACTCCCCGGCCCCAAACAGTAAAAGGCATGCGTTTTTATTTACACGCCCCTTTCCCTTAGCTTTCACACTGGGATCATCGCTGTTCCTCTTGTGCTTCCAGTGCCAGAATTTCTCCACATTTCTCTCCAATGCCTGTTCTTTTACAATACGGAAATTGTAAAGTTAGCAAAAACAACAACAACAAAGCAGACTATGTTCCCGTTGTTCCCTTCCTCTTCATTTCGTTCCGTTCCCGTTTATACGATAGATTTATAATTTCCCTCCGTACCAAAAGAAATTCCCATTGACATGAGTAATTGTTCCGCTTTGTACGTTACATTGTACATATGAACCGGCGTAGAGCATTTTGGGCATTTACTGCGTCCCCGTCTCCCACCATCATTCTTCGCGTCTTGCCAATGCCAATGCTTTGGTACCTCTGGTATATCTCTCTTCTAAGCACGCTGGGAAATTCTCTTTGACTCATATTACCCTCTGGCCAATAGGGTATCAACAAAAAAATAGACGTACTAAACAAATGACATGCTAAGCGCGTCAGTTCATTTGTTAAAAACAAAGTGGTGGGAGGTGTTGGTGGAGCAGGGGCGGCAGCCCGTCCAGGGACAGCCTTTCACTTTGGTGGAGCTGTCGCTGTCGCTGCCCGAATGCCCCCCGTAATAACCATGTGGTGTTGCATTTCACTTGCTTCGTGCTGGTCGTGGGATGCGCAGCGACTCTTTTCGACTCATTTAAAAAACGATTTGTTTTGCTCGAGTTAACAAAACGTAATTTTTCTTCTTTTTTATCTTTTGAGATACATATATGTATGTCATACATATGTATGCATGTGAGCAGCGACAACTTTTGGCGTATTCAATTGTTTCTAAAAAGAATAACTTATATTTATTCTTGTGGGAAACATTTCCATTGGGTCTGGAGAGAACAGAACCAGCAAAGAAAAGGTTGTCTGTGTGTGCTGAGAGCATAACATAGAACTTTGGCGCAACTGTTCGCATGTGGCGCCGTGGCTTAGTTGGTTAAAGCGCCTGTCTAGTAAACAGGAGATCGTGAGTTCGAATCTCGCCGGGGCCTATGCCTGACTAAAGTGAAGGCATTGTATTTTTTTTTCTTTTTTTTTTTTGTAATTTCTGTATGTTTTATGTGAAATGATGTTTATTTGGTATTTGGATAAGGTTTCCTATTAAAATAAAAAAATAATTCTTGATAGTTGAAATAATATTAAAATTGTGTTATTTTTTTCACTTTCCACGTTTCATTTGATATTTGCATTGAAGGAAATAAGTGATTTGCCATTAGGCTCGTATAATTTTCACCTAACAGCCATTGAAGTGCTTCCCATTTGCTCAGGCCATTATTATCCGACTAGTACAATAACGTAAGGTGTGAAACACATGCATAATGATAATCAAATGATCTTTTATTGATCAATCAATGTGTCGAGTGGCAGTTCAATCAAATGCGGACTGCAGTTCATTGAACCAACCAATGGGAAATCCAAAGAACTACCAATAAACGAGCACTTCGGATCGTATATAAATTCCTGGCACGCTTCTGAGCTGCTTTAAATTACCCACATATTAAGCACGTAGTCCGCTTCGGAGTCGGTGAGAGAGAGGGAATAAGACCCCGCTGTCCAAATGAATGTCACGCTCAGACAATAATTAAAATGTCAAAAAATATGCCTGTCAAAGATTCCAAGTTTTTGGAGAGGTGCTCGATTGAGTTATGTGCCACGGGTGGATGGCTCGTTCCTATGCCATGTGGTATGGGGTTCCTTTGATAACTGTTAAAGGAGTGAGGGATGGAGGGACTTACATATTTTTATAAATGCAAATGAGACCTTAATTTTTTTCCAATTTATGTGCCGGGCCAAAAGACTGACAACGAAAAGGAATAACATATAATCGGTATATCCATAAATGTATATGAAAAGCATTTTTATTATATTTTTAATTATGCTTACAAGCTCAACAAAAAAAAAGTGTGACGTTTTGGCATGACAGTTTATGAAAATTTACGATCACTTTTGTGGTTATTTAACATAATACTCAGGAATGCTATGCATACAGCCCATAAAACAGATATCTCTGGGAACATCTCTTTTCTCTCGATTCCTCTTGCAAGATATTTTATGCTTTTGTTCGGACTCTCAGCCACTACTGTGCCACGCCGTCTTTTGTGGTGTCTGTTTTTCTCTTTGTGGCCTTTGTGGTCTCTAATTTATGGTCGTGGGCAGCGTATTTTGACAATTTGATTTGAATTAGAGTGCGAGCATATCAATCAATTGTGGAGCCCAAAACAGGGACTCAGCATATGTCCCCCAGAGATTGCTGAAGAGTTAACAGTCAGTCAGTCAGTCAGTCAGTCGTCTGTCTATTAAAGGCCAATTAGTAGCCAATTTATTGAGTTGTCATTTTGAGGCTATAAATCTTGAGGCCTTCCTGCAGCCTTTTGCGTGGCAATAAATCAAACCGTGGGCGGTGCTACGATACGATAAGAAGATCTATTTAGCGTTTGCAGGTTCCTCTTCCTCGAAATTTGTCTTATTTAATCAAAGCTACTTATGTAAATGTTTGTGAAAGCCGCCACCGAGGGCAGCACTTCTCACCCTAAATTTGTGTGTGCCAGCAGCGTTTTCATGGTTCGTTGGAGAAATTGCAATTCCGATCCAGGTTTTCGCATCTCATATTAACACCCATTCAAACACTCAAACACAATCACAATCTGTGAGTGTGGCAAAATTCAATTCACAGTTGGCTAAACCTCGCACCCTCTTCCGCGACTCCACACGCTCTCGCGCGCTCTCTCTCTCTCTCTCTCTCTCTCTCTCTTTTCATGTGTGTTTTTTTTTTGGGCAATCGAAATGCATTTTATTCGAGGGGGGTTGACAACGGATATCCTGCAACCGAAAACCTTATTGGCCAATTTCCGATAAAAGCATAATGCGAAAATGCGCAAATAAATAAATTACAAACGTCTTGACAGCTGATGAGATTTTTCTGTCTCTGCCCCGAGGGGTTGTTTACCCCTAACAAAAAATAAAACGCCCACAAGCTAAGGGATTTCCCACATCGTTGCAGTTGGCTTATAATAATGGAAAATATTGTCATATCTGCTAAATGAAATCTGTGTGGATGAGTGCCTGAAAATTCCTACATGCCACACGAGTGTGGATGTGGATGGATATTCTGTGGCTTTCTCTCTCGACAGACAATTGGAATGGTCCTATCTATGCTACCGTTTCCCAGACAGGGGATATCTCCACTCTAAGATCTCTCGCTGCGGACCCAATTCATTAATGAAAAATGAATCGGCTTATTGGGAATGCCTTCATTTGATTAAACTAGACTAATAATGTGTAAAGCATGGGCAGTGGCCCATTCGAGTGGCCCACCAAAGCAGCAGACCAAATCAAAAGCCGATTAGCCGTTGAAACTTTTTCCAGTGAAAGTTTATGGCCTTAAAATAAAACGAAATCAAATTCTTACAAATTAATACAAGGCTAAGAAAAACAGACACACAAATGTAAAATTTAAAAACAAACAAATGGTGGGGAAAAATGTCGAAAATTATGTTTGAAAATGTTGGAAACTATGTTTGAAAATGTAGAAAATTATGTTTTGAAGAAAAAACAAAAAAAAAAACGAGAAACTGATGTTAAGAAAGATGTTAAAAACTGTAAAACGCTTTGTGAATTTATAATAGAAACCGCAGCCACGCCTCCACAGCAGCAGCATCAGCAGTGACGGGCCACTTTTGGGTGGAGATTTCCCGCAGTGAGATGTTACCCCTTTCCCACACAAACCGCCCCCCTGCTTTAACCAGTGTGCAGCGCTCTTTTCTCCAAGTGTTTTCCGCATTTTCTTAGCTGGTTGTTGCGGCTTTTTCTTGTCCACTAAACAACCAGTTGGAGTGGAAATGAAATATGTAGATGAGTCTTTAATTAATTTGAGACACGACAAGACAAGTGGCGTCGTCTGTGGCTGCGTCTGCGACAGCGTCTCTTATGCCGCATGCCGCATCCCGCATGCCTCCTGCCGTTTTAGCTTTTACCCTACTCCAGCAAATGCCATACTGCCATGCATCTAGCCAGAATCAAACAACAACAGGTCTTTATAAAAGAGGGGCTTTTGCTTTTGCCTGTGAGTTGTGGCAGAGATACAGATACCCGGCTCTTTGGCAGGTGTTGAGTCATTTTGGTTGACTTGCCATTAGAGTTTCCATTGATCATTGATGGGAGATAGGGTAGATCGAATCTAAGAATTATTGATCAGTGGATAAGTCATAAATACGACAGAGTTTACGGGGATCTTGCTTGTTCATTGAAGATTATCTGCGATCTTCGATCCAAAGTGCTTCCCTCTGATCTTCTAGTTTTGAGGATCGTTAATGATCTCCCTGCAACCATCCAACACTTCCGTAAATTCTGCCATTAAACAGATTTTAAAGACTGCCATACCCCCTCCATTTCATGGTCACACACTCTCAAAGAGAGACCCTCCAGCATGCAACGTGGCACGTACGCGTATCTGCTTATGCCTTAGATCTCTGACCTCTGTGCCAAATATTTGCCTGCGACATTAAGAGGATCATAAATTTTAGACGACTAAAGCTCGCCTGCTGATTGCATTTGCAAGTTTTTCTGTGCCACAAGCAGAGTGGGAAAAAATTGTCAACAGTGTCGCCAAGAAAGATACAGATAAGGGCTAGTCACTCCCATAGAGAGAAGATTCTCCACCCAGCAGAGAGACAAGCGACGGCCACTGTTTTGCGTTAATCAACAGCAGTGTTTTGCAGAATTCTAACCCAAATCTTAGCCCAAGAAAAATCAACAAATATTTTGTGCGAATCAATTAGCCATAAATATTCGGGGTGTGTAATTTATGGCCAAAACTCTTAATTAAAGTCATGAACAACTAAGGAGTAAAAATGACTACAAGACTTAAACTGTTATAAAGTGTAAATATATTATTTGTTGCTCTGTCAAAGCCCCTCGCCGGCTGTCAAAATGTTAACCGTTGGACCCCAAAGACCGCAAGATCCCAGGCCCCCTGGCAGCCCCCCAATGTTGCTCTGCCTGTCAACGACTTTGACTCTGGTTAGACGGCATTTTTTTGCCGGGCCACGACAAAAAAAAACATAAAAAACAGAAGTCCATAAAACATTTTTAGCATGTGCAGACCGGCGGCTTTTAAAATGACTTTGAGAGGCGACAGATGCGGGCTAGGAATGGACTGGGAATGATGATCTTGTAGTGTACTGTCAATGGTGTCTAGTTTTTATTATGTTCGATGGAGAGAAAGAGCAGTTTCGTTTCTCCTAATAGCTCCCTAAACGTAAAAGTTTCCTTCTCCTCAGCGAGGCATGACCAAATAAATTAGGCGCCCCGCAGTCAAAGTTCAAAAGACATTTGTGGTGGTGCGCTGGCTGGAGGGGCATTGGTTTTGTGACGCCTCGTTGACATACATATTATGCATTTGCCCAAAAATATATTTACGGAAATTATCGGAATCTGGAGCGTAACAAATGTGTGTGTATGGCAGCCACAGCCAAACTGTCGCCCTGTCAACAACCGAACAAAAAAAAAAAGCAAAGGGATAGGGAAAGAATGGGCAAAGGGACAGATTGCCACAGTGACATTTTGGAGTATTTTTAGCTCTTGTCAAGCAAACGACACTCCAAAGAGGCGTTTGGCATGGGAAATAGAACATTTCAATTAGTTAATCAAATGATCAATTTGAAATGGTAGCCAGACTGGGAGAGGCAGCTCCCTCCCGATAAGAGATATTTTAGCAACCATCTTCATGTCGCCGGTAGCTTTTTCTGCTGCCTGGAAGAGCGCCAATGTAATGCTTTCTAAAATGTTGATACATTGGCTGTGATCCAGATAGCACACGTGCAATGGTATGTGCACTATCGCGCCACAAAAGTGTAAGACCACATGTGCAACGCCTATCTATCAGATATGTAAATGTATCTGTTGCTGTTGCTGTTGCTGTTGTAGCTGTGTTGTGTGGGGCGTAAATAGTGCAGAGTGCGCTTAGTGGCATTTGCAATTAATTCACAGTAAACAGCAAATGTTGCAAATAAATTAGCAGCAACAAAAGCAACAACAGCCATGCGAGTACGAGTCTCAGTATCTGCAAAAAGCAAAATCGCGACTGATCCGAACAGCGCCGCATAAAATGCAATTGAAGCCGCCAGTGCAGTGCAGACGACAGATCTACTTTGCTTATCGCCTGCCTAACATCGACAGGCGTTTCGTTACAGTTTTTTGTGGCAGTACCCTATGAAAGTAAGGGTAATTCGATGTTTATTAGGGGCTTGTGAGTTGCCTGAGGAGCAAATGGGTACTGGAGATGGTATAGCCTTTAGTACAGCAATAATTTGGACAATTAGGATGGTATGCCAAGATGATTTTTATTGTTTATAGCAATCATAGAGTGCTTAGAGCATTCACAGTTGAAGTTTAAATTTAATGTAATCTCATTTGAATGCATTCTACCTAACTACCAACAGTTAATGTAGTCAGAGTACGATTTCATCCAGAACCACTCTAACAACATTCTTCACTTAAAAATTGTTAATTTAATCAGCGTTCATTTAGACTCCAATACTCCTTAAAACATCAAAATTATAAACTTTACTGATTCTAACCATTTCCTGTGCAAAAATGCAAGCTTAAAGATACTTTTACCCCTCCAACCGTTACCTCATTAAAAAGCTCCCAAAAAGTGTATGTAACCTTTCGATCTGTGCATTTTGCTGTGGGGGAAGCACCTATGTAGACGGCAGACACACACAAACGAAACACCATGCGAAAAAACGTCATAATTATCGGGGAGAGTGAGTAACTGAACGGGTGGCACTCAAACTCTACAGCTACGAGCTACAGATACAAATACAGCTAAGGCAACAGAAACAGCTACAGCTATGGGCCCCAGCCACTTATACAGATACATTTGGCTGCCACACACAATGCAAAATATATTGACTTAGGTCAGTGGCTCATTGAACGCAAATGCAAATTGTTGTTGCTGTTGGCCCCTCAGTAATTCGCACTTCACACCCTGACTGACGTACGTGGGGATGTGGCTGGATGGATGTGTGTATCTGCAAGATACAAAACTGCAAGTAGCTGGCAAATGTGATAAACAGACCTGACGCCAGACGCTGTCAGACTGGGTGCCTGTTGCCTTTTGAGCAGTTAAATTTTTAAGTCAAACAGCGGAACAGCGGAAAATGTTACCTCATCCGTGGCATAAGTTATAGACCAGATCCATATATCAGACAATCTCAAGGCTGTCCATTCGTAGAACGAAGAAAAAGTATCTTTTGATTCACGAAAATATTGAGTTACTCCATGAGCCCCAGAACCCCCATAACTATCGGATTACGGCATACAAAATACAGAAATTATTGACCAGTCGGCAGTTAATTTTTATTGTCCATGTCAATCTTCATGAGAAATTATTCTGGGAAAAATAAAAAGACACAAAAAAACGACCAAAATTTAAACTGCGCTTAAATGTTCATTAATGAGATAATCATCGGGGGAATATTATTACAGAGTTAAGTTGGAAAATGTCTTAAATCTAAATGGAGACATTGTGTCAGTCGAATGTTTTACAAGTCATTAGAAGAACCATCAATAAAAATATATGTATAAATGTTTGAAGAGTGAAAGTGATGCTCTAGTTCCACTCAAAAATCAAATATAGATATAGCTTTTCCGCAGACACAGATCCAAAAGCTACTCCATGGCTTATGCTTGCTACATTTTATTGTCGCTTGCCGGGCGATCATTCGATCAGCAAATGCATTAAACGCCTCTCTAACGTATCAAACAACACTGAGAAAATCTTTATGATGTGTTAAACTATTTAAAGATATTTTTGAATATTTTTTTGACTGTGTTTTAAGGCCGTCAAAGTCGCACCATAAAGTATTCCTAGCTTCATTCATTATTTGCCTAGACTGCTGGTTGCCCAAGTGTTTTCTTTTTTTCGGCCAAAGCTGTTCAATTTCTGTAATTATAGACACCACTATGGCACAAATTGCATTGTTGTCAGACACATCCAGTTTTGCCGTTTATCTGTGTGAATGGACCACCTGCACAGGCGGCAGGCGACAGGCAGCAGGCAGCAGCACGCGACTTCAGCCGCCTAGTTTGACAGGAACAGAGAGCAACAGAGCCACAGAGCCACAGAGACAAGAGACAAGAGAGCCGCAGACACAGCCTTTTGTTCGAACGTTTAACAATGTCTGGCACACTGCCAGAGCCCGCCTCTGTTGGAACATTTGTCATAGCCAACTTCAGCACTTCGGTTTGGCACTTCAACAATGCAGAGATGCAGATCTACAGATATTCAGATACAGATGCAGCCTACTCTACCCACAGATACGTTACTCCGCTGCTGCTTCGCCACAATCCACGTTTATCAATCGAAAATGTAATTGTGATTTATGCAAATTTTTATGGTCGACACTTTTTTTTTTTTTTTTTTTTGGACCAGCAGCCAATTGGCGGCTTAGAGACTTTCTTCTTTCTCTTTTTTGTGGGTGAAAGAAGATTTTTCGTTGGTTTTTGTTATGCTTGGCTCCGTGGATAGTTGCCTCTGTTTATTGACTTGGCATTCGAGGAACACACACGAACAACTCCCCAAAAAACAAGAAACTATTCGATTGTTTTCATTGCTATTAATATTTTCTTAGAAACCAAACAAAAATGATCGTTGCACCCCCCACAAGCAAAGGCACGGACACGGACAGGCATTAATCACGGCATAGGCAAACGCAGAAAAATGTTGCTGGAAAATCTAGAAATTGCGAAAAACAAACCAAAACCCGTGGCTGGGGTTAATAACCCTGTTTTTCCCCCATTGATGATGTGTTTGGCTGAGAGGATTCCTTCAATGATATTGAATGAACCAGATGAAGATCTTGGCTCTCTCTCCTTTTGGCTTAGTGGGCTATAAAGTGGTTGAGTATCCAGCAATCTACCCAATCTGACTGTCTGGTATTTGTATCTTTGCGCTGTCTTATCTCTTCTTACCACTTTCCTGGTGTGTGCCGTGCACCAAAGTGTGGCAAATGCAATGTTTTGGGTGCTAGTTTATGCGTGCTCTGATTTCATGTTCATGTGTGAATTGCAACGTTAAACGAGCCAACTGAAAGACGTGGCTACAAGGCTACCAGTTTTTGAGCAGCCAAAAATTCTATTCGAAATGTGATCTTTAAATCACAAAAATCATTCAAAGAGCAACTCGAAGATGCACTCTCTCGCTTTAGTCTATTTATTTTGTGTAAGTTTCCCTGTACATCTGCTGCTGCTGCTGCTGCTGTTGCAACAATGTTGCCTAATAGAACACTTGTTCTACACCTGAGAGATGCCTGCGCCTGCCCCAAAACAATGCCATAATTTGCGCTAGATTTTGTAGGCCATGACTTCAGACAGTTTTTGTGTGTTTGTTTGCGCTGGGAGCAACAGATAAAGATAAAGATATAGATACAGCCATAGACACAGCTACCATATACAGATGGACTAAAGCATTGCATAAATCAGAGAATTGAAATGCGTAAATAATGCAATGGATTAACATGAAACAAAAGGCGCTACGTACCAAAGAAGCATTACAAATTATGAGTCGTAGTGGCACTCCCTCAGATACGTTATAAACTGCGAGTTTCTTGAAGTCTGCGTACACTGTGCGACAGTTTTCCCTCTGTTCTGTGCTGGTTGGATCTGTTCTGCTCTGTCCCACACTCGAGTGCATTTTATGGGGACGCTCATTAATTTTATGGCTTTTCATTTGTCGGAACTGTAGGCGGAAGCTGCCGTACAGTACTCGAAAGATAAGCACCCAAAGAGAGCGTGGATCCCACACACACAGCAGACTACTCTTTGCGCGCTTGTTAGCAGATCTCTGCTTATGATTGATTGAAGGAGAGAGGTTTCCCATCCAGCAAAATGCTTTCTGTTCACGCACTTGCCCCAATGACCGCGTTCATGCATCGATCACATAACTCTTTTGGGCAATGCCAGGCCAGTCATTGCGTTGCCATTGCCAAAACACGTACCACAATCAGCTAATTGGCAATCAGCTGCGGAGTAGTACCTTCTCCTCATGCCCTGCCCGAAGTGTTGCTTTCATTAGCATGCAAAAGCAGATCGTTTTGCCGGATCCCAAGCGCAAAGATCTGATTCAGATTCCGATGCCGATTCAGTTTCACAGGCTCTCCTCTTAATGGTGGCTACGTGTCTTGGTGCTGACTGGCCCTTAGTTAGCTCTTAGTGTAATTAATGTGATCCGCCCGACGACCTTAACTGTTCGTTTGTCCACTGCCTGATTAAAAAGTGTTGAGAAACAAGTTGTACTCGTAAATGCCATGACAAATGAAACGGAAATCGCGCAAAGCAGACAGCCAACAAAAGCTGCACAGCACAGGTATAGGATGCACTGGGAGAAAATTTAACAACAAACAGGAGTGCCTGATGCTGTGGATAATCTTGCGCAATTAGGAGCAAGGAGGAGCAGAAAATGTTCTAAAAGCTATCATTTTTTATGGAATAAAATATATTTGCATAAAATGTGCAGCAGAAAAGAACGGAAAAAACGAATTTTAAAGCAAATAAAATATAAACAAATTACAAAACTGTTGGACATAAATTTCCTTTCATTATACGATCCTAGAGCAAGGTTTTATTTTTCTGAAAACTCCAAATCAAATCCATTTTACGCACTGATTAAAACCCTAACAAATATTTGTACCTTCCAAAGTTTTCCTCAGAAGATCAGCATTGTTTCTCCTTAAAAATAATATACAAAATATGAAAAACTTATATTTAAAATTTTCTCTATATTTCAGCACTCCGATTTTTCTCAGAGTGCACCCGCAGGAGCATCCTGAAACTGAAACTGAAATCGCTCTCTGGTGGTATTTTGTCATTTTAATGGTTGGCTTTCCTGCCCCCGCTTGTGGCCTGCTTGGATTTGCCTCTTTGCTTCAGATTTTGAGTCTAATTAAGGCGAACATGTGCCAAGATCAATGTCGGCGGCGCCGCACTGGCGTGCGTATGCCACTGAAAATCCGTATAAAACGTCTGATAAAACCAATAATACTTATGCTCTGGACTGGCACTGCTACCGAAAATTAATTTATGCCTTCTTCGACTTGTTGTTGTTGTGGGTTTTTAGTGGCTTTAATTGCAATTTCGCAGATCAGAGCTGACAAATTGCTCGACGAGTAATGGAATTTTGCATGCGATTTATGGGGGAAAAACATGCAAAAAAAAAAAAAACAAAAATCTCCATTGAATGGCATTGAACTTTTGTGAGAAAGAGAGAGATATCCCCCCAGCCCAGGCCTTTCTTGTTGCCACGCCCCCATAGGCACACTCCCCATTAGGCACGTTCCATATCTTCATGCAAATGAGGAGCAGGAGGAAGAGAGTGTGGGCCTAGGCCTCCTGCTCTTGTGAGTCGTGAGGGAGTCATATCCTCCTCCCAAGTAATGTCAACGATTTGCATGCAAATTGCACGAGGAAGTTGCACACACACACACAACGCTAACAAGGCCATTAAACTTGGCCTAGGCATAGCAGGAACAGCAGAAGGGAATGGCAATCCCCGAGCAGCAGTCAAAGTGCAAAAATGTGGCCTGGCAAACGCCCACAGATTACTCAAGCTCACGCCTTGGCAGAAGTCTCTCCTACTCGTACAATTCAATTCAAAAAGGTCCTACCGGGGTCGCCTTCTCGCGCGTCACTCGCTAATGAAGTTGAGGCCCAGAACTAGGCCCAAGCACTGTCTAAATTTAGCCAAGACTTCGACTTCGACTTCGACTGGCTGCCTGCCACCTACGATAAATCAAAGTTAATCAGATCTAGTTTCGATTGGGTTTCGAGACGTTCGAGCAGGCTCCGCCATTCCCATTCCCCATTCCCCATTCCCCATTCGGTTGCCATTTAAATTAGCTGCCGGGTAATTTATCGCATTGTTGGCTCTTTGCAGATCTCGTTTAGCGTTTAGCGCCAGGATGCCCGACAAAACAACAACAGCCGGCCCAGACACAAAGGCCCTGTGGGTACTCCGTCTCGGACTCCAAACACCATCCCCGTTGCGCTTCGGTGGCTCTAGAGTTGTGGCTCAAAACTGAATGGCTACCAGCTTGAAGCCTAGTCTGCCGATAATTACGCATATTTTGTTGCCTGTTTTGATTTTTATTTTTGCGTTTTATTTGCCGCAGTTTCAAGCGACAGACAGACGGGTAAGGGTATGATCAGAAGGAGCAGATATTAGCTATGAAAAGGTGTTTGTGGGCCTGCACTTATGAAGAGGTTCTCTGTTGCGTTCTCATATATTTTTTAGATGATTTTAAGACCCGCTTGGGTCTGTTTAACTTCTGCTACCTTTCTGCCTCAATTTTATTCATTCATTTCTACTGCAACACTCCCCCCTAATCATCTTTCCATGAGCTTCCCTTGTACCCCATTTAGCCATTTAGACCCATTAAATCAATTAATTCCCCATTTAATCCAGCTAATTATAGTTTGCTTGTTATTCTTGACCTCTATCATTGATAGTTTACACAAAGTTTTCCACGGGTTTTAGTTCTCCCTAGGAAAATAATCGATCGAAGGGCATGAAAACTTCGGCGCAGCAATAAAAATAAAACAAAAAGGTAAGGAAAGAGTCTACGCGAAGAAGTTTTTATTATATTACGAGGGAGATACTCCATTTAGCATTTAGCATATGAGGAGGAGCAGGAGGAGGAGGCTGCAGCATTGTGTCTGGTGTGAGATGAAATGAGATGGAGAGTTGGCAGGAGCTTGAAGATCTCTGGGAGATTGCTTGGAGATCGCTTGGCTTTTTAGTAGCTGTTAAATGGCACGGTCACAGTCGGTGGTCCAATCGATGCTGCTCCTCCCCTTCTCATCTGCTGCCCTTGCCCGCTTTTAACACCCATCTAGAGTCCGATCTGGTACTGGTTGTGGCATCTCTCTCTCTCACTCTCTGTGAAACCAAAATGGGTTTCAATTTACACACTTGTCGCCTATACAGCGGACGCGAATCGCTGTCATCGCCTCAACTAAGGCGCTTATTTATTTGCAGAAAAGCAAAAAGAAGTTTCATATGCAAACGCTCAGAGGGTATCGCATTGCAAAGAACAGACAGACAGACATATCGCAATTATAAATCAGTTCAAGTCCAAGCGACAGAGCAGAGACCCTGACATTAAGCAAATGAAACCTTTTGAGCTTTGTTTGGCTTTGGCTTTGGCTTTGTCTTTGTCTTTGTCAAGTGGTGGCCTGTCCCCAGTCTTCCTCGCTCTCTCCTGCAAGTGCTGTCTGTCCGTCTGTCCGTCTGCCTGTCCGCATGTCCGCCTGTCAATCCTTGTCCAACCAACGTTCGCTTTTCCACGCTCCCTGTGGCACCTTTGTTTGCATAAATGCCACACAGACTCTGCCTGACTGCTGATTGCAACATTTCTGAATGATAGATCAGATCTTCATCTGCCTCTCCATATCTTTGTGTTTGCTTAATAACTCAACAGCTAATCAGTGAACAAGCAACATGTTGCATGCCGCAATTAATGTATCTTTCTGTACCAATTATGCTGTCTGTCTGTGGCATCTTTTGCTTTGGGTGGGGTCTGTGTTTGTGCATCTAATGGATTCAAATGTGGGAAAAATGCTCGGAAAATGCACACATAAAGCTTACAGCACTTCGCACTGGTGGCAGAAATGTAAGCCATAAGAAGAAGCTGCAGAAATTCTCCAAGCCAAAGTAAACCCCTTTTAAAATTATATTCTCCAGCCCAAACTCCAACGGAAGTCAAAAACTTTTAGTACTGCCGATAAGGTGCGATCAATAACCGATAAGCGTGGTGCGAATATACCATCTTCGTACATTTATTTATAGGCTGAGTAGCCTGATAGGACCAGTTCTGGCTCTTCTGAGCAAAAAAAAAAAAAAATTAAAAGAAAAGGAAAAACTATTAATCAACATAATTGATGGCAATTGGTGCATGCAGCACTCGTTCCTGTGTGTTTGTATGTGTTTGTGTGTCGTCGTCTTCGTGTTGTAACAAAACGCTTATCGGCCATAGCTGAATCTAACACTATTAGTCAATGGATCGCCATCGCAACATCCCATCCCATCACTGGATCCATCGACCCACCAGCAGCTGCCTATCATCAATTTATCGAGGTACAGTCCCTGCAGAACTTCACAACTGCATTCTTGTCTCTCTCTCTCTCTCTCTCTCTCACTCTCCATCTATCTATCTCTCTTTCCACTGATTTATGAATTTGACCGCCGCCAGAGTCACAGTTAATGACCCTGCAAACTTTTTCTTACTTCTTTTACTTAAAAATACAATTCTCCATATTTTTGCATAAATCGCGTTCAATAAATAGCCTTTGTCTCTCTCTCTCGCTGCTCTGGCAGTAAGTTAGTAAGTCATCAGATCACTGGGAGAAAATTGAAATCAATTCCCGATACAGACTCCTAACACACAGAGCAAATGCGGCTGGAAGGGAGGCAGGCATTGTGATTGGCTGAACGATTGACATCGCGGAGTGACAGAGTGACCTAGTGTGGGGTCTGCTCATAGAGGCAAAAGAAAACTCCAAGATCAATAGCTATTCAATTGAAAAATATGCAGGAAATGATAGGAGACACTAGAGAAAAACAGACAGCAACAAATTGTAGTAAAACGCTGCAAACGCCGCTTAAAAAAATTCTAAAAAGTCGCTTAGCGACTTGATTAAAAAAGCTACAAAACCCGCTGCCAAAAACGCATTTAAAAATGCTGATAAACCTATAAATTTGCCAACACTCTTACCCATATCTCTAGTCACAGTATCCATACCTTGACTTGCCTTAAATCCCATTCCCATTCCCATCATCATTCTGGCAGCATAAACCGCGCGCGCGTTTTAAAACGCCTGCAAGTCGCTGCTGCTTTGGTGTAGTTTTTTTTGCTCGCTATTTAGTCTACCGATTAGTGTCAATTTCTGCAGAGCATAACTTAAGGTACACAACCACATATGTACACATGTAGTTATAGTTATGGCTGGTATGGTACGAGTACTCCACTCGGCTTTCTCGACCACTCTTTTGTGTGTCGGCGTGTTTATTCAATTAGCATATATACCGCGTACCATATGGCATATCAGGTGGGGCGGGGATATCAGAGGAGTATCCACTGGGTACGTACGAATCTGCAGACTACGAACGGATGACATGGACATAATTGCCGGCTATTTATCATGGACAACTTGGAGATGAAGTCGCAGTCAGCAGTCGCCTTCGACTGCTGACAACTCAATGAGCTCAGAGGAGCTGGAATTAACACACCTAGACCACGTAGCGCAGAGAGATACCATACCATTCGAAGGAACACCTGCCCCGCTGTGGCAACAATTCCATGTTCCATTAGCCATTCCCCCCCAGACAGAGTTTAAAATGCAGACAAAGTAATTGCAGAGCTGCAGCTCTCGCTTCGGCTGATTAAAATGGATTTATAAATTATGCAGCGGTGCGATTAAAATCGCCTGAATAGTCGCGTCGGCGGCGGCGCTAACAAAGCTGCGGCCACAGGCTCGAGACTCGAGATTCGCGACTCTCCACTCGATAGGTTTGTAGAGCCTTCAGGGTCGGGGTCTGGCCCTGGCCCTGGCTCTGGCTCTGGCCTTACGTGGCCCGCAGTTTTGGCTAATAGAAAGATTTATCACCCCGTCGGCGACTTGCAGGCCATGGCAGGGCATGCCCAGACGACGCGACTCGCGCCCGCGATTTCCAGCTCAGCGATAAAAATCGCCTCCTTGCTGCCTGCCTTCTGCCTCCTTCCTGTCGCGTTACGATTTCAATTTTCATTTTCATTTGCACGTCGACGTCAATTCCTTGGTCCTCGGGCATTATTTATGCCACTTTCTGGTGCTCTGCGGTGTGTTCTGTGAGTGTATCTTCGCTTTTCCTTTTAATTTATGGCATTTAAATTGCAATTTCTTGTACAGATGCTGGAAGGGGCCCCAGAAGATTCCTCTTTTTCGCGCATTTTGCACATTTTCACACCTTTGGAAATTGTAACGCTTTTTGGCCTCTACTCAAAGTGTTCTTTCTATTAGCGGGTTCTCAATGGCTAAAACGACTGGATCTCAGTTGAGATGAGACCTGGCCCACAGCCCACATCCGTGTGCAGTGCTGTCCGTTTGCCTCTGTGGCAGTTGTCTCTATTTTATTTCCACTTTTTCCTTTTGATTTGTGTGCTGGAAGAAATCACTTTTCATGGGAAACACACACACACACACACACACACACACACACACACACACGCACAGGGTAACGGTGCACCGCGTGATATATCTCTCGGCAGATTCCGATTCCCCGCTGATCTGACAGATTATATGGAGCAGATGTCTTTAACTTAACCAAAGTGTGAAAATGGAATACAAGTTTTTGGTTCATTGCCTGATGAGCAGAGAGAGTGGAACTTGATGAACTTGATCTTCGATTCGATTGGAGTTTTTCGGGGGTAAAAGAGGGGCGTTCTCGATTAGGAAAGTTGGAAAATGTTTGAGCGGAGTAAAAATAGGAACTTTTAAATTATTCTTGAGATGCTTTGGGATTTTCAACTAATTCTTTTTAAATTAGGATCATGAAAGTTCAAGAATTTGCAGGATGGGTCAATCAATAACTGAGTTTTATTTTTCCTGGAAGTATTTAGGAATGAAAAACCACAATGTCCTGTCTTAATACAGGGTATTTTTCTTCCTTGGCGGCTTGTAAATGGTTTAAAATTCCCCTCAAAGCGTCTTTAATGAAACATTTACTGCCATTATTTGCACAAAATAGCCACTAAAAACACACTAAAATTCCACTAAAATTAATCAAATTTTAAATAAGGAAATGCTTAAAATAAAGGCACAGACCGAGGGGAAAACAAACTTCAAACAACACGACACTCGCCTGCTGGGGGCACACCTGTCTGCCCACCAAAAAGAAAGTAATTGATTAAATAAATTCAATGATCGGTTTAGGCAACCACCCAGCAACTAACCGTCCCGCTCCGCCCCCGTCTGATAGTCATATCAATTAGTGTTTAGAGACCGCCCAGCTTTTTGAGCATTGGGCCAATCCGTGAGCATTTATCTTCATTAGACGACGCGCAAGATACAAATCAATCTACCAGATCGCAATGCAGGCACAGTAAGAGAGAGAGAGTGTTGAGAGGGGGGAGAGTGAAGAGACTATGTAAATATCGACAGCTTTGCTGATGTAATGCCTGCGATAGGCAATGACCAACCATTGAGTGTGGAAAGCCGCCGCCTGTCCACTGTCCGCTGTCCATGTGCCACTGCCACTGACTGGCCAGGCCTGGCCTGGCCCCAACATGCAACATGCTCTCCGGGGCTGATAAGCAAATCAACAGGTTGAACAGGCGCCACATCAACACACTGGACAAACGGGTAGCCCGGACAACGGGCAACGAACATCGGAGGAGCATCTCGGGCAGCTCGCTCAATCTCAATCAGAAATAAAATTGTATCTAAAATGAATGGAAAAGCGAGCAAGCATGACAGCGGTGTGGTGTGTGGGGTTTTGGCATTTGGGCATTCGAATTGAATCTAATCAAAGCACCGTTCGATTCCACAGATCACTATCTGCACAGCCTGTCCAGCAAGAGAGAATTTCAAAGCAATTAAAAGGCAGGCCCAAAAAGAGGGGAACACATCAGCTGATTGATGCTGGAGCTTTCAGCACGCAGCAGAGTAGCAGCTTCCCCTCAGGCGAACTGATCTACAGATCTCTACAGTTCGATGTACAATCTGCAATCATCTGTGTGTGTCTGCCTCAATCGACACCCATGGCGCTCGGACAGAGCTACCAAATAGTTTTTAATACTTTAATTGATCTTCTGACCGAAAGTACATCAATTTTCCCTGTTCGTATTACAAAAGAGCAGCTGGCAGCCACCCACGGCTAAAGGAACTATGGAGCTATCTCTGGAGCTACAAAATGAAGAAAAAGTGTGTGTTCAAGTGCTTAGGACTGTGATTATGAAAGCCAAAAGGGGAAAGATGCTGCTCCTCCAGTAATGCGGGTCGCTCGTGTGGCTCGTGCTAATGTCAAGCAGCGTTGAGTGCCGCTGCGATGCTCCTCTGCAATGCTGCATGAATGGTGATTAAGTGCACTGGATTATGGGTTACAGCAGTGCCGTGCCACTTAAGGGGATAATTCACACAAAAGAAGTTCTTTCTTGTAATGAGTTCATTTCTATAATTCACTTAATCAGTGGCTTCTTGAAGGGAATTTGCTTGGTTTTTCTTTTGGAGTGAGTGCTGGAGATGGCCAGAGATCGCTGTAAGTCCGTTTAGATATGAAAAGATCACCTAAAGAGTGTGAACATCAGCATTAAGCAATCCAAATTGGTAACTTATATCTGGGATAAACGAAAGAACAATTAGAAGGCAATAAATGAAGGTGATCAGCGCACTAGCATCAAAAATTAGCCGTAACAGTGATCATGAGATCATCAAAAAAAGCTGTAGAAAGTGATCTATTAACGATTTTTGTTGAGTTTTGGTAATGAAAATTACCTTTAACGGTCATCAGTGATCATTCGAAATATTATTTTCGCTAGTAAGTGATTGTCATGAGTGATCTTCTGCAAAGACAAAGATCTTTCTTAAACCATTTCCCTTACTTATTTAACGTTGATTTCCTTATTAGTGATATTCGCGATCAAAGATCGCTATAACTTTTTAATGCATCCCAAAAAAACACAGCCAGGTTGATCCCAATCTCACTTTGATCTTGCTATTGCATTTCCCTCAGCACCAAAAATCACTTTCCCTTTGCGCTCTAAGTGCCTTTGACAGATCACCTCAGATCACGTTCTTTTGAGACCTCCAATCTATTAGCAGTTCTCCCACTCCTCCTGCGATCGCTGCTAATTTGGCACACGGCAACGACAACAATTTGGATCTGTATCCACTGGCGAGAGGGCGGGGCCATAGAGGCATTTCCCATAGATCACAAGTGCCTGGGGGTCTCGGGTCTCTCATCTGTCTGTCTTGCTGGCTGTCCGTCTGCGTGGGAGTCGTGTGCGGTAGTCGGATAAACTGTCACAGCGACTGTCAGAGAGATATTGCAAAGGTAATTAGCATATAGCACCCCAACAATACAAACCAAAACGAAACGAACTCCACTTGGCATTTGTCAACAATCTGTCAAAAATAAAATGCAACAATGCTCGGCCACAGTGGCCACTGTGGCAGGGCAGGAGGAGGCGACTGAGGCATGGCCATAAATTTAATGTCTATGACCAGAATTATGCAATTTTTTATTAAGCCACCGATATGTGATATCTTCCATTCATGCACAAACAGTCAGTCGGTGGAGTGGTCACGATTTTTGGGTGGGCGACTTGATTTTTTGTCGTATTTATTTACATTGTAGAATGCTAATGGAAGCTGTCCGGCTGTCTGTCCGTCCGTTTCCAGCATCTGAATTATCATTCATAAATGCACAGACTTACGGGTAGTTTCATTCTCTCTGATAAATGGGTCAATCAGTGCAGGCACCAAAGCAAATAATGAAGTAATCGAGACAAGGAGAAAGACAAAAAAGAAGAACGAGTTCCCCAACAGGGAAAAAGTCAACGTAAAAAAACTGTTGAACAAGTTAACAAGTCGCATGCCCCTTGGGGCGCTTTGAAGAGCACTTTCAATTGAACGTTTAAAATTTATTGTCGTCCCCTTATGCTGCTGCTGCTGTCCCCTGCCCCTGCCCAAAGTGGGTGGTCTTTTTGCCCAATCTTTTTTTTTATGAAAGTCTTTCGAGTCGTCCAATTTGTGGGTCACTGGGTAAGCAGCAGTGCCTCATTATGCAATTCCATTAAAATTGGCCATAAAAATGAAGGCAGCAAGCAGACCGAGTATCTCCACGGCTGCTGATCTTCCGTGTGTTCGTCTGTGTGTAAATAATAAAGATCTGGCTCAGCTCCTCCCTTGGGCAATTAGCAAGCTCGTTTGCGAATCCCATGAATCCCATGCTTCCTTCTATTGACCAAAAAGAAATGCCATTGAAAACAAACAGATGAGGCAGAAAAGAGTCTTCCATCGCAGACTTGGTTGCTTCTTTTAGCACTTTTAGTGGCGCTCATAAAATTGAGCTGCCAAGGAAACATTTTTGTGTGGCATGTCTGGCTCTGTCTGCCGCCCGCATCTTTTGTGAAAAGTGTTTGATCTTCGACGAAAAGTGCTCTCATAAAGAGCTTTGAGTTGGCCATAAGCACCCGCTCATCATCATCATCATCACCGCCATCATTTGAATGTGTTAATTAGTTTCACAATCTGTGGCCGCAAAAGACGCGGCGAGATGTTCTGCATGTTCGTAGAGATATGCGGAAGAAAAATGATGGGCAAATATTGCATGGAATTTGTGGTGCATTGAAAGAGGTTCTTTGGAAATGGGCAGTAAATTGGGGAAAAGAGAGATTAGGACGGGAATATTGAGGTAGTGAAGAGGGTAGAAGAGGTGGTGGAAGTTCTTTGGATATCACAATTATCCACCTACTTAAATCCCACTTGGTGAGCTCCTATATAAAGCTTTTAACTATCGATATGCCAAATATTTGCATGATTAAGGAGAGTATAAGTCAATAACCAATAAAGGCAAGTAGCTACGCGGTCTATTCCATTCCAAACACTCCTCTGCATTGGCTCAAACCTTCTTTTTTTCAGCTCATAACACGCCTTGCCATGCCAGGGCTCCATTCAGTTCAATCAGAAAGCCATTCAGACTTCCTCATTGCGCAGAACATCACCCAAGCTTCAGGTCCAACTACAGCGAGGAAAGGAATGCCATGGCTGGATAATCCCGTCATAGATACTAATTGAAACTCATTGTTCGGTTGCGGGAGAGGGGCTGGGGTAGGGAAGCTGTGGCTCATCAATTGGAACGCTCCGCCACAATTGACACTTTTCCAATTGCACCTTCGACGCTGGCTGGCTAGTTGTCTGGCTGTCTGGCTGGCTGGCACCCGCACACCTTGCAACCCATGGGCAACCCATGGGCAACCCGTGGCAATCCATGGGCAACCCGTTGGCGTCAATTAGTTTAAATAAAGCAGCAGGCAGGAACGAACAGCAGAGCAGCAACGAGTCAATGGCCCAGGCCGCTCAAACAGACAGACACATGCCCCGTGTCTCCACCCTCGATGGCACTGTTAGAATTTTTTGTATACACTGCATAACATCGGCACGCACTGGGACTACTCCGCTACTCTCTTCCCACTCCTCCCTGCTCTGCTCTCCATGTTGTGTGTGTCATCACCTCAATTGGGTTCACTTCCTACTTGTAAGACACAAGGCGGCACCGCCAGCGGCACACTGCTACTGCCACCGGCACCGCCACGAAATGTATCTACAAGATATCGTTGCAGCCATTAGTCGTGCGTCCCTCGTACTGGGCAGGCGCTCCTCGCTTTTCACTTTTCCCAACGGAAGTCATTTTTAGAGTTAAATCTATTTTACACCAAAAAGACGAAACAAACCCCCGCTCTTCGCTCTCTTTTATCTATGGAAATTGCACACGCACTTAACCCAAGCGGGTTGCCAGTAGCCACAGATACAAGTATGTGAAGTTGTCCCAGCCCCGCCGCTCTAAAATTGTTTATGGCCATCGATAGTCGCGCATATTAAGGAGCGAGTGTGACAGAGACAGAGACAGAGACAGAGAGAGAGAGACCCACGCTTGTGGCTTGCAAAAATTGTGTGCGAGATTAGCCCGGCAATTTGTCGATGACTCTGTAAACTTGAGCTATTAAGTGCGAACAGGCCATACAATATATATACATATATATATATATTACAGATCAAGCAAGGAGTACGCCATCCAAGGAGAGCCATCAGAGAGCTCCCATGGGAGAGCCATGTCGCGGCTTTCGTTTCAAACCGGATTCATAATGCCACTCCGGTACGTCGCTTGCTAATTGAAATACTCTCTCTCCTCTCTCTCTCTCTCTTTTTTGTGTATTTTGTATGCATGTAGCACTGTTTGCTGCCTGCCTCTTACTGGCTGTGGGATCTGCTGTAATACTATGATCATTAATATGTCATTTACAAGTCCACAAATTGTTGCTAATAAATTGTTTGCGACTTGCGCGCGCGCGCACACACTGAGACAGAGACAGAGACAGAGAAAAAAGTAAATCCTTGAGACACTCGTCAAAACTCACTTTTAAGACTTTGATTGCTACCAAAATGTGCTTGCTTAAATGTCTATCTACAGGGGGGAGGCAGAGATAGTTTATAGAGTTTGTGTAGCTATGAGGTTATAATGTTTGAAGTGGAGTATTTTTGAGGTAACTTTGGGCAGTGCAAGTTTGGAAACTTATTCATCAGTTTGGCCTGGCCATCAAAGAACTTTTTGGTGGTTTTCCTCATTTGTACATCACATTCAGTTTCAATCATAATCTGTCGGCACTTTTAGCTGCAGAAAGAGAACAAATAAACTTTTCGGACTGGAATAAACAAACATTTCGAATTAAGCAATCAAAAATATGCCTAGGGAAAGAGAGAAACTCTTGGATAAAGAATCAATACTTATAACAGAGTTTATACTGCAATGAACTAAGTTTATTCCTGGTTTTAAAGGACCTACAAAATATTTAAGGATCTTTTGGAACAAGCCTGCCCAGTCCATGAGGTTTTCCCAGACAGCTCTCTCTCTCTCCGCTGATGCCTTCCTTCTTTTCTGATTTCATCTATAATCTCACATGCAATTTTTTGCTTCAAAAGCTATTCCATCCCCCATTGAAATTCACTCAAAAATGCCCATACCTTCTCCAGCGTTGGTTCACCTGCTCTGCTCCCCACCCACAGACTCTCTTATCAACTGGCTATCGCTGCCGCCTGCTGCCTCTGCTGCATTAGTTCGTCTTTTTTTCTAAAGATTTACGGTTGTCCAAGCAATTGGCAATTACAGTGCAATTAATTTATAATCCCCCCCAGCAACGAGGCACAGAAAGAGAGAGGGAGAAAAGACCTACTTTTTGTGGAGTAGGTGACACAGTTTTAGAGACCCAACAAACAACAGAGATAACAAACTATGATATGATATTTATGATTGTGTCTGGCACATTGGATGGGGAAAATCTATGGTGTTGGCCTAAGCCTAAGCCTTAAGGTGTTTGTGAAATAACCAGAGGACACAAATCTACGAATTGTAATGTGAATTAATCACTTGATTTGCACGAAATCCGGTTGGAATTACCATTGGGGAAAAATCGTGTAAAAATCGCCAACGCAAAATGCAAAGTGCATTAATAAATTGATCCAGTTTTTCAGTTGTTTTTGAATGTTTTTGCACTTGTTTTGGCCTCTCCCTAGTCTCCCAAACTCTCCTCTCTCCCTTACCGACTCTGCTTTAGGCCTTCCTTTCAAACTCTTCCAATTTCCATGGTAACCCAAATTGTTTGTAGGTTTCCCTTCTGTCTCTTCTACGAGCATGAGAGACGCGTGTCTGGAGGCCCCAAAAAGAGCAAGAGCGAGAGAGAGATTTACGACTCAAATGACCATGAACGTGTCGGTATGGACTGTCTATAGTCTATATATTCTCGTACGGACTGGCAGATATCTGGTAAAAATATCACGCCGTCATGCGAACCCCCCCACATTTCGAAACGACCAAAACCCAAAAGCAAACGAAACGAAACCAAACGAAAAAAACACTCACAAAAAATGGGAGTAAATGATGTGTGTAAAGTGGCATTGTCGGCATGTCCGACTGTGTAAAGAAAGTCTGTGTTTGCCATTTGGATCTTTGATGGATTTATTTGCTAGGGACAAGCTAAAAGAAAAATAGGATGCTCTTTTGGTGATTTTTTACCATTCAGTTCCAAATTTAAACCACATGAACCCTTTTTAAATGTCGTTTAAAATCATAAGCTTCCCCTCTCATATTCAGCATACGCCCCGTATCACGGCCAACCTGCATTATTTGTATTTTTATTGTAAAACCTCCAAAGTTACATACCTCATTCCAGTCTGTGGCCATTTGGTTGATTATTTTTTCTGTGCCACTGGGCAACGTTTCATTTTTGTTGTTGTTGCTGCCCCCAAACCGCGATCGCCGTCTTTTTGGGTGAAAATGAATTGCTTGTAAAAATGATTGTAAAACAACGCCAATAACCACAGCAGCAGGAACGACAGCAACGGCAGAGATTGTGGCAGAGATCTGCGTGCAAAATGTCATTAATCATTATAATTTATATAAGAGGGCCGAGATCATAAACCATCCACTTCGGGGGCCGTTTACCAAATCGTTTTCTTTTCTTTTTTTTTACGCATTTTACGCATAATTTAACATTTTTCTTGTCAATGCTGGTGGTTGGATCAATAATGAATGTGGCAAGTAAGCGAATTTGTACTAAATATGTGTATAATACCTGGCCTAGACCTTTTTATATAACAGGAGGGAGAGAGAGACTGAGGCACACAGAAGCACATTTAAATACAGTTCATTGCCACCTGTCTAAAAATAACAAAAGAAAACTCTTGGCTGCCGGAAAAGTGTCTCTTACCCACGCCAAAAGTCGGAAAAAAGAAAAAGAAAACTATGCGGCAAATCCATTTGACATATTGCGTTCCTTCCACTCTCTGCCATAATCTGCGGGGCACTCTCCATGTTTTCTGCGCTCTCTAGAGAACTATTCCTATGCGTAGCATAATCTTATCTGAAACAAAACACTTTCGCAGGTCTCCGTCAGCATAAATCACCCAGAAGCAACACCACCAATGGCCACCAAGCAGCACCACTTCTGGTACTACTGCTGGTGGTGCCACACCAGACCCATACCAGTCCTGCCATTTATCTGACTGATGATGAGCCCCACCTCGCTGACAATAGCCCGTCAAGTGTTGTCTTCTTAGTGTCTCTCTGTCTGTCCGACACGCCACCCACACACCAAAACTCACACACGGACACGGAAGTTACCCCATGAAAATGTTGTACATGTGCTCCAAAATATGGTAAGCTTTAAGATGGAGCAGAGTCTGTTGGCATTGTAAAGAGGTTTAATTCTGGGAAAGAGAGATTTGCTTTTAGCAATGCTTAAATGCAGAAACCGATAGGTAGAATGCGGGGATAAGATAGCTTTTGATAAGATAGGAGAGCTGCTCAGAGTACCAAATGAGTCAGAATATAGAAATATTCAATGATAGATGAGCGAAAAAAGATACAAGAAACAAGTAGGCGCGTCATACAGCAGCACTCTTCGGTTGTTTGGGATAAAGAATTTCCCTAATATCTCCGTGGGATTGACTTTTGTCTTTGTTTTGCAATGATGGTTTTATGCAATAACTTCAAGTAGAATCCTTCCATGGAAGAACGTACCCCATATGTACGATCCATTACCTCTTTGCTCTTTCCAAACTTCCAATTTCCTCATTCATTTTCGTAGAGTATCACAATATTCCTCTAGCCTGCCACAACCATTTCCTCCTGCGCTGAAAGATTTCTACAATAAATTTGTTTGCCGTCGCCGTCTAGCCACAAGAAAAGGCAGCAACAGAGGCAGCCTCCTTGTACCATGAGAACTGTTTGTATCTGTATCTGTAGCTGTATCTGTATCTCTATCTGTGACGTAGCTAGAGCATGAAAATGTTTGTGTAAAATTAATTTATTGTATTATGTGAGAATAGTGATATAATAGACTTCTTCGCTGAGGAATTAAACATGTTGAAATTCCCTTTTATGCGATCTCCCTCTCGGGAGACTGTATTAATCATGATCTCCTGGGATTATCATTGATTCAATTTGCTGAATCAATTTACAGGCATTTTGGGCTAAGAAAACCCCATAAAAATGGTGCCTTTTGATGTGAAAGAATAGTTCTTTGGATGCCGAAACATAATTGGAATGCATTCGCTTTTCCTTTCCCAACCAGAAGACTACTTTTAACATAAAATATTTGGACAAACAATTTAGTCACAGCCTCTGCATTGATTATGAATTGTAATGTTGAAGATCTAGTATTTAAATAGCCAATTTACACTCTGACACATCCCAGACAGTGACAGTGAAAGTAAATGCCAGTCCAGACTTGCATCTGGTATTTGCTGGCCAAATACTTCGAGTCTCTCTTTGGCCTCTGAGCCACTTCATCAACGTGCCACGACGTGCCGTAAATTAAGTTATCAAAAAAGTCTGTCGGAAGCTTTTAGCATCTTCCAAGCTTCACTTTTGGACTTCACTCAACTTCACACCTCTCTGGCATCCAATGGAATCCCATGGCATCGCACCACGCACTAAATCAGTCGCATAATTGGTGCCCCGTCCCCTGCCCATGTCCGCTAGTGTCTGCCTGCCCGCCGGTAGATGAACGTGGAGTACGAGTACTCTCCTCCATATATCATCATGAAAATATGCACGCCCCATGTCAAGGGATCGGGTTTCGGGGTTCTCCTTGCCACTCCAACACCGTTAGCCGCTTCAGCAATTTTTGTGGCAACCGCAACTGGAGTTGAGCCTCTGCACTGTCTGAGACCTCTCCGACTTTTGGAGGTCAACTGGTTGATGAGGCTGTGCCACATGGATGCTGCTTGAAGATCGCAAGATGAAGCTGTGGCTTCCACATGCAAGCCTTGAAGTTGGTTCAAGAAAGAGAGGAAATTGGAGCTAAAGAGGAGACTTGAGTATGACTAAAGATGAGGCTCAAAGTGGAGCTAAAGAAAGTACTAAAGAAGGAGCTAAATATGGCGCTAAAGTTGAGGTATGAATTGGAGTTAAATATGAAATAGTGTTGCTGACAAAGAGCCTTCAATGCGATGCTGACATCTAAAGTTGACGGCATGAAAAATGCATTTAGTTCGATCATTTTTATGCAGTTTAAACAACTATATTTTGACAGCCAGTTGTCGCTGTATGCTAGAAGTTTTAACAGACTTTTCCACTAGCCAAAAAATGACCCAAAAAAATCTAAAAATACTTCAATTTTATCCCCTTCCTATGCACAAAAATCCTATCCTATCCCACAAAAAATCTTTCATCACACTTTCGCTTTTATCATCATCATGCCATCATAATTCTTGTGAGGTGCCATATCAGCAGCAATCTCTCTTCTATCAAGGCCATAGCCCAAATAGAAAAAAGAACTTTATTATATTATGGCCCACTCCAGAGCAGAAGCTTTGAGAGGCATGAGCGTGATTTTGTTGCACTTTGTACAATTTAGAGGCCATAAAGTCCTCACTTAGCCACTAATAAACACAAATGGCTCGGGCCTTTGGCTTTGCCTCCGAATTTTCGGTGGCTTGTGAAAGAGAAAATCTCGAATGCAGCCAGTGCAGGTGGAAGAGGCCTTATAAAAAAGCTCTTTTATAGAGTAATTTCAATCTTATCGCACTTTAGTCGCATTATCGCGAGGCACATCCAGTCGAGAATCAAGTTAACACCTGAAACTCGCAGCTCAACAGATACTCCTGGTGTCGGGACGGAGTAAAACAAAATCCGGATACAATCTATGCGGCAATCTCTCTCTTTGGAATCCGCCTCCTGATGTTTCAATGTTGTACAACAAGTTTGGGTTTTGGTTTTGGTTTTTTGTTTTTGTTTTCTTTTGTGACTACTTATCAGAGATTGCAAATTGGCCCACATAAAAAAAGAGTCAATGAAAATGCAGCCGTAAATTAATTCGCTTACAAAAAGTTATGCAAATCGTCGGCGTTGAGCATGATCACAATCACAATTAAGAGAGGGAAGGAGACCTCAACATACACCTCTTTGTGTCTGAGTCATTCGGTTATGTATTTCCCCAGAGAGAGGGAGAGACGCAGAGGCAGCGACTGGTAGAACTGAGAACTGAGGAAATCAGGCCGAGCGGTTCATTAAACTAAAAGATTTATGCCCTTAGCCCGCTCCACACTAAAAGAATTTATATGCCAAATAATACAACGATCCCTCCTCCATTCTTACATCCTATGCTTTGGCTC
The DNA here is from genome assembly GCF_900245975.1 of Drosophila guanche. Taxonomy (NCBI): domain Eukaryota; kingdom Metazoa; phylum Arthropoda; class Insecta; order Diptera; family Drosophilidae; genus Drosophila; species Drosophila guanche. Next base: position 543,470 of record NW_022995750.1, on the reverse strand, counting down.
TCTATAGTCCAAAGTATTGCCAAATCAAGTGTCTAACTTAATGATCCTCAACATAAACAGAGGCACCAAAAAAAAAACTAGAATATCTAGCATTTGTGGCAGGTCATCTGGGGATTAGGCGGGTATATAAGACTACAACGTGAGGTATGTAACAGCCGGGAGGAGGTGTTTTTTTAGGGCATCTAATGAGTGGTGAGAATGCCATTAGAGTTGCTGATATTTACGCATATTTAGGTGTCTTGGAGTAGTGAATTTGAATAGAATTTTAGCCAGTCCCAAATATTTTTTCTATGGAATGTCTTACACGGCAAAAATATCAAACAAAAGCACCCAACAAATTTCAGCAATAACTATGATATCTACATTAAAAATCCACCTCTATCATGGTCATCTTTTGGTCTTAATCTGCAGCTCTCTAGCGTTCATTCCTTCATCTTCAGATTTCTTTTGGCAGATTTTTTGGGTGCGTGTTACGCAGAGGCCTCTATACAGCATTTTATGAGAACTTTAAACTTGTTGGCGCTACACCTATAGGAACATGCACACGTACATGTGTACATACTACATATATATCTTTGGACGACTGCGTGGGCGTGTATTATTTCTAATATTCGAAATATTTCATAGGAGAGTAATGCCATAAGACATTAGTTTATTTGCTTGTTTATTTAGTCCACAAAAAATAAAAATACAAATTAAAAAGAGTGGCAGCTAAGTGAGTAATCAGCAGCGCACACTTGAAAGATATTATTGGTACTCACTGTATTCACTCTGTTCGTCCTGTGTGCCATTGACAGTGCCGTCGCGCAGCAGCTGGAGTATGCGATTTTTGATGTACAACTGAATCTTGCGTGAAGTCCATGCAAGATGCGATTGTGCCACAGTGGAGCGTTCATTGCGATCCAAATTGTTGATGGGACTATTGTTACCGTTACTGTTACTGTTACTGTTACTGCTACTGCTATTTATGTTTAGATTATTTCTAGAGTTATTCAGTCTTTTCGATTTCGAACCAATGAAATTATTATTATCAGCCGTTGATGGGGACTGTTGGGATTTCTGCTGTTGCTGCAGATGATGATGCTGCTCCGGATGATGATGTTTTCTCTGCTGATGTCGGATGCTTCTTTCGGTCCGTGAAAGCACCGCTAAATGTTCGCTGGCACTTGCTGTCGCAGAGATGACAAAACCCAGCCCAGGCTGCTCCAGCTGCTGATCATCGTCATCATCCTGCTGCTTTTGCTCCTGCTCATAGGATTGTGATGTGGATTCTAGTTCTCCTTCTGTCGTTGTTGTTTCTTCTGTTGTTTGTATGGCAGTTGTTTGCATGTTTAAACTCTGATTAAATTCAGCATTAATACTTTGATTTGTTGTTTGATTTGTTTGATTTACATTCACTAATTGACTACGACTATGATCACTTTTTAGATAATTACTATTACTAAACCGAGTACTATTTGAATGGCTGTTGTTCGTATTCTTCGTGTTGTTTGTGTTGTTGTTTATGTGTTGGTTCGATATCGTTGTTAAAGACATTGGCATTGCAAATACCAAACAGCCCTGCCAGGCAATGAGACACGAAAGGAGGGCGCCCAGCAGCGCCAGGGCCCTCCAGTCCAAGCGCAGGTTTATTCGCATCAAAGATCACAACTTGAGGGAATTTCACAAGAGTTTCGCTCTCCGCTCTCCGCTCTGCTCTCTGCCACTCTTCTCCACTCAATGTTTATATGAAATTTGTTCACCTCGCTCCTCCCCTCTCTCTCTCGCTCTCTCTGTGTGGTTGTTTATAGTTTGTTGCTTGGGCGCCACGCCCTTCAAACATATGCAACGTACGAACGCCCCTTTTGCTTTAAAGAAATCTCTTCTTTTTTTGTCGTTGTTCCTGGGGCTGCCTTTTTACTTTCGTTTTGGTTTCGTTGTTTTTTATGTTTTTTTTTTCGTAGAGTTTATTTAGGAGTCGAGTCGCGTCTCTCTCCCACTCTCTTCTGTTTTGAATGATTTTTTCAATTGGAAATTAGGTTATCATATCGTGAACGCGTTTAACACTTTTCAATTGCGGATCTTCATCTTCGTCTTCCCCGCTGATAATGCATCTTATCATCTTCAATGACTTTCGTGTCATGTCAGACGCAATACACATCGCTTCCTGCCTGCAAAAAGAGAACACATAAACGAGATAAATTATCGATTGAGATACAAATTAATTAGAGGTCACCAAATTTTGGATTTTTTTGCCTGCGCGAAACTTAAGCCCAAAATTGGGTAAATAAATTCTAAGACAATTTTTGACATTTCAATTAATAGCTCTATAAAAAGACCTACAGAGAGGAGTGTGGCGTGGAACTGGCACAGTTTATTTTAGCTCACAGATACAATTGTATCTCATCAAGAAGTTACATAAAGTGGAAGCATCGCTGCTGCTGCCCAAAGGGAGCAGTTACGCAAAAGCAGAAAAAAGAAAACACTTTCCCCCCCGCCACCAAACGAGAGGGAAAACTCGCACGATTGTCGACAGCAAATTGTTTAAAAATAAACTTTCGCCAAAGCAACAAATACAATTCGCAGTCGGCAGCGACACAAAACTGTGTCGAATTTGAAAATAATCACGCACTAACTGCAGCCAAAAACAAGCGGCACAGGACCGCATTTGTATCTGTATCTATAAGATACTAAGGCGGCACTGCGGGACGAAGGCTGAGTGACGTTTGCCACTGCACTTAGACTCCCAGCGGCAGTGCCTGTGGCTGATGTCTGCCTTTTTGGCACGTGTTCAGCAAACCTACGCAGCAGCGGCATGCCACAGCTTCATTTTCTATGCAGCATTTAAGTGCAAAAAGTGACGAAAAAAACCACAACAAAAATGCAGGGACAACAAATCAGACACCACTCATAAGAGAAAATGTTAATTGCTTTGTCCTTTCTGTCTGCGCAGTTATGCAAAGGCCCTACAGCAAAGGACAGACAAACTTACAGACGCATAAATACATATATGTACATTTTAGGCGTTTCAAAACGCTCACAAAACGCGCAAAATGTTGGCAGCATTTAGAGACGTAAAAAGGGGCATAAAAAATACGCCATAAATCTGAGAATTTAAATAAATTTGTAATATACAAATCAGCAAAATATTCTGCAAGTTTGTCAGCAAAAGAAAGGCTTCCCTTTCACCCAGATATATGATTATATATATATAAAAGATATATGCATGGAGCTCGGCACACATTTTGGCCGGTTCTCAAGACATTGTTTATGCCTGGAGAACCAGCAGCAGCAGCAGCAGCAGCAGAATTTATGTTAAATTCTGTTAAGGCAAAAGGGCAGGGGCAGGCCACAGCCACCACATCCAACAGCAGCGACAGCAGAGCATAAAAATCACCAAACAAAAAAGCGACTCCCAAAAAGAATATAAAAATAAACCCAAAGATGGAAATAAGCCAAAATCCCTAGATAGGGGCATAAAAATCACACCTTTGGGTGGCAGCCTACAAATGTATCTTTTAGGTTTTACGACTCCCGTCTGCCCACCCCAACGGATCGGATCGCTTCCATCTGTCGCACAAATTATGATGAGCGATACAAAAAAATGAATAACGAAAAGCTGTGTGTTTAGGACCGCATAATGTGTACGGCAGATCCATAATTACAGTTATTGTTGAATGAGAAAGCGAAAGTCAAGAGACGACTCCACCTGGGGGTACGTATTCTTCGGATAATAATAGATGGTTTCAGCGCCTAACACTTCCAGGGGAGGCAAGATAATTTGACTAGCGACTTGATTGCATATCCGTTAAAAACCTGGATATTCACTTAACCCATTTTAAGTGGCAATCACTGACTACCTATCAAATTAATGTCCAAATCACCCAATAATAAAAAATCCGCGACATTCAAAGCCAGAGAGAAGAAGCTGAATAATGAATGGGCCGGAGAAGTGTGGCGGCATCTTTGGTCAGCGAATGAATTAATTTTATAATAAAAGTGTGTGCCACAGTGGGTTAGGAACAGTTTTCAAGCAGAGAGCTACTGTAGAGATGCTTCAAATTTTTCTATAATTTGTTTGAATATTTAAATGCAAACATAAATTTGTATTACTTTATTTTATCTTGTATTTCATATCTTTCTATTCCCTACTTTCGACCACTTTACACCTGTATCAATCCCACTGTTTGCTCTGCGCGGCATTCCATTTGATAAATGAAACGAAATCATCTTTTGTCGCTCTGCGCCAACAGCTTGACAACAAGTCACCCAAAAATCATGAAACCACACCACAAAACCTAAACATAAATTCAAATTAGCAGTGCTACAAGTATCTCTATCTGTGGCGTAGACAACGCCAGCTTAAAATGGGAAGGCATGCCGACTAGTCATTGAACTGCTGCCTGACAAACTGATTAGCAAATTTCGTTATGTTTTTTGTTCTTTCGGATGTTTGGGTGTTTTGTTTTTGTTTTTCAGTGCCAAATTTATGTGTTTGACAGTCACAAACGGATGGGTTAGCTACTCTTTGAATGCGTATCTCTCTTTTGGGAAAGTATCTATGGGTTGGGATGGTGGCGATAAATCTAAGCCTGGGGGCTGCGCAACTTAATTAGTTCACGTCAACCGCTTGTTTGTTTTTTACATCAAACAAACAACAACAAAAAACAAAAGCGGGAAACACGCTCAACGGACATTTATTACATTGCTTGAAAAATGTTAATTTTTATGTGATTTTTATTTAAGCTTTTATTCGTTTTCTTTCATTTTTTGTTTGCATATGCAAATGTGCCTTAACGCAGCTTGAAACTAATTTATTATAACAGTTGAGCTAAAATTGTTGATAGACTAATCAAATAAATATGCTATGGCACATTAGCATAAATGCTAGATATACATACTATTTTTATAACAATCGCAAATTAAATTTAAACCAGTTCGCGTTTATTTTGTTTCGAAAATGAAGGTTTTTTTATTTATTTAATTTTTTTGCTCTAAGTTCGTATTGTTTATTTCATTTTGATTAAATTTAATGTGTTTTAGTTGCAGATGATTTATTCTTTTTTTTGTGGAAGTTTAAGCACAGGCAAAACAGTTTGCTAACAGTTGATCGGTCTCAGAAGTAGAATACCACAAATTCCCATACATTCGATGGGTTGATTTCTGTGGCTACTCTGCCATAACCCTTACAAAATTGTGTTGTAACAACAGCTACACCATATGTGGTAATACGAAAAATATTTCAATGCCAAACAGAAAGCGAAAAGCTGTAGATACAAATGATATTTCGACCTATCTATAGCGGAAGATACATTTTGGATGACGTTCTTTTTCGGCTTGTTGACACTTGTCACAAGATTGAACGAGAATAAATATACTTGTTTTCGGGCTGCAGGAAAAATACTCTATGGGAATACTCTCAGCCAAAGATTGATGGGCGGTGGCAGTGCACTGACAACTGGCTTATGGCCCATAGATGAATGTATCTCTAGCAAGAGTACGAGTACGAGTATATCTGCGAAACTGAGAGCATGATGCATCCCCCTACCCTGTGCTGTATTTTCCCCTACTTCACGACGACTCACGTGTTTACAAAACAATTAATTTTCTTTAGAAAAACAAAGAGCTCTGTGCGTATGCGTGGAGAATGAAAAAAGATACCGAAGCATAACTCAAACAAGCTGCAGAACGAAACGCAACGAATGCACTAATCGATGGTGCACTTCATTTTGTATGGAAAACAACGCATGAGATACTTGAGGCGAAGCAAGGGGGAAGGCAGGGAAAGCACTGCCGCGGGGCAGGAACAAAGAGGGGCAGAGGCGCTTTTGTGTAATCGATTTGAACCGGAAGCAATTGGATTGCAGCCACAGCCACAACCACGGTAGCAGCTAAAGAAATCCACTCAAGATGCAGCTATTTTAAATATTTAGTGCACGAGACAGACACACACACACACACAGGCACACACATATACACACAGTTACACTGACGAGAAAGACATTCAATCACTTGCGATGCGAGGTGGATGCTAAACAACAAAGCAAATATCGGTCGCTTGAGATATTGACAAAAAATCAAACAAAAAAAAACAAGAAAATGTATTTCGAAGATACAAGCGATTTGCACGCAACAATCAAGCAGAGAACATGAATCGATCGCTGGCAAAGTACGAGTATCTTTTGTCTATTGATAGATACAAGAACGATTCAATGATTTCTCTCGATGATGAATCAACATTTAAAGGGTGCACATGAACAATTTGAAAAAGGTAGCTTTAAAGGCTATAGAAAAACAGCAACATTTTCCTTAAAGTATTTTTAAAAAACCAAGAAGAAAATACTTCAAAATTACCGCGCAAATGTCTAGTAAAGTGGTTCAAAAAAATGTCTCGAGCTTGCCATCTTTAATGCCCTAGAACATCGTTAACTAAGCCTCTAAAAATCGATCTAAAATATACTCCAAGCCACTGGCAAAAGTATCTATAGGTGGACTATTTTCATACATTTATTACTGCCTAACATATCTCAAGAAAACATAAAGAACCACACGATAAAACCATCAGTAAGAGTATCCGCTTTCAACTTCCACAGCACATGAATGTGTATCTCTATCTGTTCTCGAATGTATCTCATGTATCTCAGGCCATTAGCACACTCATCCCCCGCCCACATACACAACTCGCACACATATATTGCAGTCTAATTAAAAGTCACGCACTTTACGTGCGAAAATTAAAATAAAAAAGATTTTAAAAAAGACTTAGAGAGGGGAAAAAAGGCAAACGAAAAATTCAAAGACAACGCGTCGTATTAGTAATGTGACAGCAGAGACTCTAAACAGCAACAAAAACTACAACAGCAATTGCGTCTAGGATATTTTTAAATTGCGTCAAACAACAGCAACACCAAAAAGAAGCAGCCAAAACAACAACAAACCTAAAGAAAATACGCGACGATTTTCTCTTTTTTTTTGTTTCTTTTTTTGGTTTTGTATTAGGTTTGTTTTTTTAACCTGAGGGGTGTACCTAAAATTGTGGCCATATGTGTATGCGCGCGTGTGTGTATATCTGCACCATAGTATGTTGTCGCCTCAAAATGTATGCCGCACATTATGTGGTCTAGTGTTCACGCTTCATTAAAACAAACGCTGCATTATTTTTTACCGAGTTTTCCCGCATTTTTCTTGGTTTTCCGTTGTGTTTTTTCTTGGTTTTTGTCAGTTTTTCCTCTTTACTTTTAACTTTTTCAAATTGAGTTTTTTCTTTTACTTTTTGCTACAAATTCCATGCCGCCTTTTGGCCAAAACTATTTACGCACTGGCCATAAAATTAAATGATTATTTTTTTTTTACCAGCGATAAGCCTTTATCTGCCGACTTATGATCGTTGTATATTTTAAACTTTGCCTTGCCCCAACAGAAACCATCAATCAAGCACCCAATTTGAGGGGCGAGTAAATGTGTCACAAAGGCCAAGCGAAATGTTACCCAACAAACGCACCAACCATCCGTCCAGCCAGAACTGAATACTGAATGGAACTGCGTCTACGAATGCTGAGTCCGAGTACATTTGATGATGATTGGCCAGGGCTTTATGGCAGCAACTCAAATCAAGCGGCAAACACGCCAGTCTCTCGGGACAGATTCTCATTTTATGGCCCAAAAATGAATTTAATTTCAATTTCAATTAATTCGAAACAGTTCCCAAATACAACTTATTAAATATTCTCTCCTCTACTCTACTCTCGTTTTTGTTGTGCAAGTCAGCACAAAATTATTTATGGGTTCGCTTTTATGGTTAGACTTTCCACTTAGTCGATCACCCATTGACGTAGTCCGAATAATTTGAGGGCTATACTAAAACATTTAATCACTCACTTGCCTTCCTCTTTTTTCCTTTTTTTTGTGTGCCCTTGGTAGAAGATTTTTTGTTTCACGCTAATGAAAGTGTGTCGCTGGGGAAATGGTTAAAGACGTACTGCAATACGTACAGGCATTCCAAATATTAGAATAAATATCAAAACTCAAACATTCATAGATTCCTAATAAATCATTAAAGAATTAAAAAGCACACAAAATGTGATCGAAATAAATTACCAAAAAAAATCTCAAAATATATTCTTCAGCGTTAATAGCTTCTATAAATAATCCACTCTGAACTTATTTAAGAACTCGATGAAGGAGACTCATTAATTAACTAAGATATCACCTGATCTTGCCCCACAATTCATTCATTTTTATAGAACATTTTCCTCCACGCCCCTACCCGCCCCACAATACTTTTTCTGCTGTCAAAACTATGATCCCGGCATGTGATTAGCAGTTGTTGAACCCAACGCACACACATGCGTGCCACAACGCAAATTCGCAGACACACAGATACACACAGAGACAGCTTAGATAATGGCACTCAGTGTTAGATAACAGTCAACGCCCGGCAGGCAGGCGACCAATTTATAGGACAAAAAACTGCACGCGCACAGCAAACCAAAAACAACAACAAAAAGGCAAGAAAGGGAAAAAAAAGTGAAATAAAAGTTTGCCATATGAGATTAAAAGCGCCTGCGTGCGTTTGCAGATACAGAGATACATATACGCACCGCGAAAGATACACCAGATACTGCCATCTGCTATAAATAATTTAAATAAATTTTCAGGTATTATTGAAGAGGAGTGGTGTGTGACCCTAAGGTCGTTTTTTGCACACAAATATTTCGCTGTTTTTGTTTGTTAATTTTCTAAAAAAAAACTGAAGTGTACTTTGCTTAGGCTGCAGTCGGAGAAAAACTACTCAGTCGCAGTCACTTTATAAATTAAATTTAATTTGTTTATTGCTAGAGTGCACTCGGATTAAGTTATCCAAGACACCGGACGTCTCTTCTAAAGGTGTTGAAATATAATCAAAAAATATGAAAAATATGAAGCTAACTCGTGCCAATTAGCAGCCGGCTAATAGAAAAATTTGTTTTTATGCCAATTTCCTCTTTCGGGGCCGACCATTTGTTTGTGGGTTTTTGGTGATTTTTAAGATGGACTTGATTCATATTTGCATAAGTCGTTATTTAATTACTTTCTCCTAGCAAGCGGATGGAATACACTTATTACTCGGCGAGATGCCAAATCCACACACAAATTATTTCAATTTGAGCAGAAGAAAAGTTAAAGAACTTGCACTATTTATGGTATACGCAAACATTTGTTCTATAAAGATATAGAAATACATATGTATGGTAGGTATATCCCCCAATGAATATTAATTATTTTTTTAAATTAAAACGCCACTGAGAACTCAAAAGTCATTTGTTCAAAAAATATGTAAAATATTTGGCTATATTTCTACAAATATTTCCAAACATTTTTCTAGCAAAATAGCAAAAAAAAATCAAACTTATGTAACATTTATTTTTACGCACCTTTTTTTATGTTTATTTCGCTTGAGTTCTTTGTTGTTGTTGTGTGAGTTTTACGATGCTTTATTTTTAACGCTTTGGGTTGTTGGTTTTTCTTGCACTTTGCACACTTTAAACAATTTACAAGAACTTACTTATTGCAGCATCAATTCAAAATTTTCTTGCAATCTTTCAATTTTCTCATTTTTGAAACAGACACAACACTCCGATATTTTTTCAATATTTTCTATTGGCTTTTACTCCAAAATGGAACATTTGTTTCCTTCATCCGTTTTCAGGGGGTTTGTAGTGTTTCGATAGCTTTCCGGATAGTACACAATTTTCACAAAATGCGAGAAAACCGGAAGAAGACGCGAAAACGCGAACACGCCGCGATGGATGGTTGCGTAGATCGATCGATGGATAATGAAAATGCTCGGCAAATACTCGAAAATGTTTGCTGCGGATAATATATTCGGGCGGACTTCGAGTGCTACTGCGACTGCGGACCCTCCGCTTTTTGTATTTTTGTTGCCGCTTCGGCCGGCGCTAGTCAGAGACTGAATCCAACCGTATTTATTCCACAGTACATTGATTGTGCTGCTGCTGCTGCTGCTGCTGCTTGCCTGCCGCTGTCTGCTGCTGCCTGCTGCCCGTGGTGAGTTTGGTGAGTTCATCATGTTCATATTTTGTCTTGGTTAAACTGCTGCTGCGAGACGGGCACACAAAATAGTGGTGGTGCGTCTTGAAGTCCTCTTTCTAGTTTATAGGAAGTACATAGTTGTGGGTGGAAGAACGATATTAAAGACCAACGAGATTTCATTGATGGGTCTACATTTTAATGAGAATCAGAATCAGATAACAGAAGTACTGGGCTATGCGCAAAACTGTTAGAATGGGTTTTTGGGGTTTTTGTGGATAGATATGCTTTGTTTATTGGTTTATGGGTTTTTTAGAATTTTTGTGTGCATAAGATTATTAAGATGAAAAGGGGCTACTAAAAGTGATTCATATTTCCTGAATAACAGACAACGGCATCACCCTAAACCCAATCGTATATTATTCTTAATCCATTCAATTACTAAACTAAAATTGTCCAGCAGAAATACATTTTATTTTGTAGCTTTCGTGATACTATTGTGATACCATCTAAAGCCATACCAAAAACTAACGTGTAATTATCGGGTAACCCTTATTAAACCATTTAAAACCACAAGGAAACCTACTCCAAAACTCATTAAAAAAAATCTAAAACATAAAACTAACCAGCAGCAATATAAAACCCTTCCACAAACCACTCCTAGTCTAACCATCCAAAACCATCCAAAATGCAAGCTAAAACCATACCTGGAATCCCATAGTAGCCACCGCCACCAGCCATCCCCTGTTACCAAGCGAATCTTTTGGCTAAACCAATGGATCCCCCTGTCACGTGCCATTTCCCGCTGACAATATGAGTGTGAGTTGTGATTGCTGTCGTCACTTGTGTGTGTCGCGTGTGTGTGTGTGTGTGCTGTAGGGGGGTTGGGTGTTCCGTTCGTTTGCTTGACTTTGGGTCTGTATTGGGTTTGCTACCTGCTTGCCGTTCGTTGGCGTTTGTGCTTTTTGGCGCGTAGACCTCTCTCTCTCCAACGGTGCTACGTTCGAGTATTTCGCCAGCAATTTCTCCGCCTAACGAACAGCACAGCACAAAGTGCAGCGCCGCACAAAAAAAGAACCCCAAAAGAGGCAACCCAAAAGCAAAGAGCTGCACTTTTTATATACTCCGGGGAAATCGCTAATGAGTCAGGTTCCACTTCTGGTCTACAACAGCAGGGGGGAACGTCCAATCGGCACAGTTTGATTAGGCGACTGATAAGCAAACAGCCTTTGGCCGTTTATAGATCTATTTACTGCAACACCAAAAGTATTTTGGGCTAACTAAATCGTGGCTCAAAGAGCCTCAGCTGCTGTCAAATGCAGATCAACTTTTACTGTTTAGGCACGAGAAATTCCAGCGCGAATATTTATCTTATCTGCATGGTCAAAAATCACATGGGCCCGGGAGAGAGAGAGAGACCCACTTTTTGGTGCAAAATATAATGTACATTGAACTTGACAATGCCCCGCAAAAATATCTACTTCTGGTGATAGACCACGTCACGCCTAATGACTGCTGGCTGCGTCAGCGATGCGTAGATAAAAACAATATCTAGCGATAAGGCTAAAAGATAAAATATTTTGGGAGCTCTGTTTGTTGGCATTCTATGGAAAATGGAACGGCAGCACTCAAGGGTAAGGTTCGACGGGGTTTTTAAACTACGGAAAGTATCTCTGACTCATAGCTGAAACATACATTTTAGAAGGATTTGCTCTAAAATAAATAAACTATGCTTACAGATCCTCTTAAGAAATTCCATGTCTTCTTTCATCTGTCTCAAACCCCATTTACTAATCTATTTCCTTTCTTTTGTTTGCAATTGTAAACTTGAAATTTCTTTTAGTTTCCTTCACTCCCAACTTTTTCTTAAGTGTTGCCACAAAAGCGGTGAGTATTGGGGCTGCTAATGCTGCTCCCCCAAAACAATTAACTCAATTAAGTTTCAACGACAACATTTGAGTGCCCCGAGAATTTCTCGCCTTCGAGACGTGCCCCCGAGCACATGTCAAATGTCCGTGTCCCTTGCCCTTGGCCTTTCATTTTTCTCCCTCCCCCTTCCCTCTCAAGTGATGACCCTATAAATAACCTACGACACAGGCTGTGCGTGCGTGTGGCTCCCCCGCAGTTTTCTAGAGACCGAGCGAGAGAGCAACCTCTTGACTCTGTTGATTTTAGGCATAGCCTACCCCCACTATTACCCCCGATTATCCTTCAGAATGCAGGCAGACAATTAAAATGATTAATTAAGGAGCAGCAGCAGCGGCAGGACATTTTTCGGGCTAATGACTTAATTAACCCGCCAGTTGAGTGTTCCACAGTTTAATGTGGTCGCCTCAACACAAGTAAGAGAAATGAGACCTTTGACCCTTTTTCCACGTAAACTGCAACTGCCGCTGCTCCTTCGGCCTTCCGCAAGATGTTAATTTAATTAATTTAAAAAAAAAATATAAGACCGTAGCTGAAACGAAACGAAACCAACCGAAATTGTGTGGCAAGTGATGCACCCAGTGTGGAGAGAGGTGTTTGCCACAGCATTTAAATATGTGAAATAAATGAGGCAGCTGCCTACCAAAAAACCTGACTCCATGTTTACACCTTGCTTGTCCCAGCGCGCGCGTTTCTCGGGCGTTTAAAAACGCGTCAGCCCCAGCTTCAGCATCCAAGGTTGGCGGCTTTTCCTTGTCTACACAGAAATGTATCTAGTAGATCGCTATCTGTATCTGGGCGTTTGCAATTGTTCCATTCACGTCGCGTATTCAATTACAAAATACATTGTCATGTCCACTGTCAGCGGACATGATTTCCACTGGTTTATAAATTGGTAGACAAAAACGATCTGATTTCTTCTTGAAGTGCATCTGCCATCGATGAATGATCAATAAGTGTGGTGGCGCAGCATTTGGGCCAGCATTGCTATGCCATTAGCAAGGCATTATCAGAGCCATTAGGCTGCCATCAGAGCTAATCACAGAGACGCAAAGTATCTGCAAATGCAATAATTTATGTTAATAAAATTGTAATAGTCGGCTGTCAGCGAAATGGCGACGAACATGCAGCCAGCCGTCAGACAGCTTCGAATCAGTTCGAATCAATTAAGAACCAATCGGTAACCAATCTGCTGCTGCCTGGCCTCTCTTTTGTCTTTAGCCAAGTGACCTGCTGGTCAAGTTGTTGTCTCGCTTTGTTTAATATACAAAAACATGTTAGTTAACCCTTGAAAATCCTTAAAACCGTTCACAAAATGTACTCTCTTTTTCAGTCTTTTCCCTTAACAAGGAGTTTGATATATCTATCAGGAATACTTATAAATAGTCTAAGTAATGGATATATTATATTTATCCCAAGGGGTTAAAGCAAATGCAAATAATGATTAAAGTGAAATGTTGTTGTCGCCAGCAGGTCGCTTGGTACTCCGATCGCATTAGATTGAACTTAAGACTCGTATCTGGATCTATATCTGCATTTGCATCTGCATCTGTATCTGCATCTCTATCTATATCGGTATTGAGAAAACCGCCAGCTGAGTGATCGATTATGCTGGAAGTGCCGCGAGTGGCAGTAGCAGTTTTACTTTGCTCTAATCACAATAATTGATACGTAAATATTTTGTTTTGGATTGCAATGCTAATTATGTGAGCCATAAACTACAACTGCGTTCCTTGCCGAGTGGGCCTTGAGTTCTACACCCATTTTCCCCGCTCTGGCTGAGATCTATCGGAACTCTGTTATAAATCAAAATTCTAGCATTCCAACATTTGACTTTCTTCTAAATGAAACTAACAACATTTCGGTTGGAAAAATAAGCAAAAATGTTTTATTCCCTTCTGGCTTCCGGCTTGCTCTCTGTTTTGGCATAAAGTTTGACTGCCAATGTGCGAATCAGCCGCTGCCATAATCAGGAAACACAAAAGGGCGATGGAGGGCACAAAGGCCACGCATCACACATCAGGGCAGGCGTGTACAATCGATACGTTGATAGAGCGGGCGGGGGCTAAGCGAATTGAGAACAAATTGTACAAAATTTCCAAGTTTTAACATCGAAAAAACATTTTGAAAAAAAAGTAGCCCCCATACCAACGACAAAATGCCGACGCTGGAAGTGGCGATGGTTGTGGAGAACATTTATAAGGGCATACGCGGATGTTTTGGTCCAGAAAGGTACGACAAGCGATTCTCTTTTGGGATTTCTATCGCTCACAGAGATATAAACCCCTAAGACCCCACAAACCATCCAAAACACATCGCCCATGTCGATCGAGCATGCAACAGCGCAGCTTTCGTGTCACTGGCGGCGCGGATTGGGCTGCAAATCCTCGACGCTTTCGTGGCTATCACTCGGAAACCAGCTCCAGATGCAGCTCCTCCGAGGGCTCACTCTCCGAATTTGAGGCCTCCACAGACTACATACTGCAGCAGCCCCAGAAGCTTCAGGAGCTTCAGCAGCTGGACAGCATCCCGCCCGTGGACTCGTGCTACGAGCTGCATGGCTCGGTGCCGGGTTTGACCGCTGCCCTGGATCATGTGCAGTACCAGCGCAAGATGTGGAAGCTGCAACGACGCACCCTGATGGAGAATGCACGAGAGGCGATTGGGCTGCAGTGCGCCTGCTGGTGGAGCAGATACACGCCCAATCTGCGGGCTTTGTGCATTGAATCCAGTTTGGATTATCTCCTCCGTCCGCTCACCGCGGAGCAGAGACCCGCAACTGACCCTGAGCCAGGGGTAATGGCTTATATACGTGAACTTGTCAACATTTGCAGAAAGGTAGGGTCAAGGATAAAGCTGTGGATATTCCCTCAAGCATTCCCCTCCTTTTCTGACAGATAATCAAAGCCGCGGACTCGGTCCTCTCTGATGGCTGGTACATCAACACTTCACCCTGCCTGGACGTGCTGAATATCAATGAATTAATACCCGATTTAAACGGTGCCCTCATTCAGTACTTGCTTCGAATTGAGGAGCTGGCACCAAGCAATAGTTTTTAGAACTGCCCACCCGCCCAATAAACCAACAAAACCAACACCAAAAGTGGCTCCACTTTGATTCGAATTTACTGCACACTTAACGCCACGCCCCCAGGTGAGCGTTGGGCAATGATCGTAAAAAAAAGTGGCACCTGATGGATGGAATCACCAGCGAGGAACGGAACCCGTTGGCAGGTGCTTCAAGCTGTTTGGATAGTTAGTGGCTGGATCAGAGACCACAGACAAGAGACCACAGACCACAGCTTCAGACTCCAATTCATGAGTCAATTCTTGTACATTCTGGCGCCTCCTTTTAGCCCATTTCAAATGTCATCATCATCTTGCGCTTAAGAATTATGAGTGCGGCACATGCAATGATTGGATGTGGATCTGTATCTCGAACTGAATCTGAATTTGAATCTGAATCTGAATCTGAATCTGTTTTGTGCATTCCTTTGGCGCTGTGCGGGTGACGTTGACAGCTAAATGAATCGAATCTCATTTGGTTTGCCAAAATATTTATGCATCTCGCATTGACTTTGGTGGACCACGCCCAGCGAAATTTTGCCAGCTTTATTTATGCGAGGGCCACCAATGAATCAAAAGAAATCTGTCAAACAAGTTTATGACACTTTTCTGACGCCCCTCAACCAGTGTCAGTTTCTGTCTGTCTGTCTGTTGTCGGGGTGCCGTTGACATTTTAATTTGGCAGCCATCGATGGCAATTTAATAAATTTGCTGCCTGAATTTAATTGAATTTTGGAGCACTGTTTGCTGTGTTGAGCAATTGATGAGCGTCTCAACGAAGGGCACCTTGAAAACTGTGCAACCCTGAACGAGGTAATGAAAATGGGAGAGCTGAGGGTAAATCTAAAGGTTTTAGTAGCTAGGAGCTTAGGAGGAGTTTCAAGACTTTTACTGTAAAGAGTGAAAATAAATGCTTTGTTTGGGTGGCTATTTCGAATTAAAAAATGTTTCAATTTTGATGAAACTTTACATACTCCAATTTCTACTAAATTTCAACCTTTTATCGTTAAAACTATGCACTCTACACCTTTTTTATCTGCACTGCCCAGAGCAGTTCTGTCTCATCTGCTTTAACCTTTCCACCATTTCAATGCACAACTTTCCCATCTTATCTACCGAAATTCAAATTTCCAAAAGCTTCTTGTCTTTTGGGCTACACATTCTTCTAGTCTCTCTGGTGAGGTCCCACAATCGCTCATTGTGTCCCATGCTCCATGGCAACGATTCAGTCAATAGATCGCCTTTCATCCCAGAATCTACTACTACTCGTAAATGTGAGCAATTTTTATTGTGCCTCGACTGGGCTGTGGACTGGACTGCCAACGAAATCGATAGCAATATCTGGGCTATTAACAAAATCAGTGGAACGGCCAATGCAGACCAATGGATATGCATGTGTTCTATGTAAATTTATGGATCTAGCTGGCAATAACAATTAATAAAAATGGAAGAGAAAGGGGAGGGGCTAGGAGGAGGTGAAGGTGCATATCTCGGGTTACCCACTTCAAAAAGATATCAGAACTTAATCAAAGAAGCAATCGTATACAGAGACAACAAAGGAAACTGATGTTTCTTCTGGTGTGTCTTTGGGGTGCCCAATTTTTTGGGGCCACTAGCGCCAGTTGGGCAAAAAACCGGCCTTAGAGAGCGAGCAACAACAAGACCGTTAAAGAGCACAAAGTTCTGTAGTCTAGACTGGTTAATCCTTTGTAGATCTTGTCCAGGCGATAAACTTGGCTATCTGTCTGATTAGTGTGGCCTAATGTGACAGCCAAACGACGTTCCAGTTGCAGCCGGCGAGTACCAGTTCCAGTTCCCGAGAGTGTTTTTTCCACCTTAACTGTAGTTTGAGTGATGTAATTGGAGCGGCTTCTATGTATGGATGGCAGTCCCTGGATGCAGTTGATGATCATGACCCAGGGGCAAGGCATAAATCAACATGTTAGAGGCCGCAAGAACACACAACCACAAACCGGTTGCCATACCTCTTTCCCTCTCTCTCTCTCTCTCGCTCTCGCAGTAGCCATCCTTAGGTAAGAAGTTGGCACCCTTTTTTCTGTGGTGTTTTCTTGAAGGTGATGCATCCAAGAGGATCTACACTTTTATTCCCGCATGTGCCATTGAGATTTATTATATTTTTGTGTGTGTCACAGAGCCAGCGCCTCGTGTGTGCGTGTGTGTGGTCCCAACTGCTCCTCCTCCGCATCCTCTCTGACTTACTTTTTTTTGTATATATATTTTCATTTGTTTAATTGCAACTCAATGAACTTCGAGTGAACTTCGCTCAACAGGTGGGCCAACCCCCTCGAAAACCTTTCTCTCAATTGATTGACATTGAACTTTTTGTTATTGTTTTTGTTGTACTGATATCATCTACAACCTCAGCGACTTCCAATGAAATCAATAATCTGATTTCCAGTTTGTTCTCTGCCTTCTCTTGAGTGTCAGTTCAGCCTCGTATATCAATTTCACCGTTAAATGATGCGGCAAACCCAAAAAGAATTTCGAACCCAGGCCCATGCCCATGCCCAAAAAATGCCGCTGGCTGTCTCTGCCGCTCTTGAAACATTACCTAATCGCAGGGCCTAAAGACCAATTCCAGTTCCAGCAAAATGCCAAACTAATTAACTGGTAAAAAAACCAAAACCAAAAGCAAAACCAAAAAGGGATCCACAAAAAGAACAGCCTCAAGGGCTTACTGACCAGCGCTAAGCTTCCATTCTCGTATTTTTCGGGAAATGCTAATTGAAACAACTTTATTACCAACCAAAAATATTGAATATTGCACAAGGCAGGAGGATTGTGTGGGATGCCTCGAGGATATTTACAAGCAGGAGAGGCGTCAACACTGCACCATTTTTATGTGTTTGCAAACGGATCTTTGCGGGCCTTACGAATCGATTGGAGTGGCGCCCCAGACCCCATTTCGGTTACTTCTTTTACAACTTTCGCAGGAAATGGAAGGCAGGAATGGAAACACAATGCTGCAGTTAAAAATTGAAACAAATAATTTACGAGCTCATAACGAAACCAGAGAGCAGGAAGCTGCCAACCAAGATGCAAGTCACAGGCACAGGCAACTCTCCGACGTGCCCGCGGATATTGAGAGTTCATCGAGTAAGACTGCTGCTCCTCCTACTACAAAAAGTGTCAACTATCAGGGGTATACACCTGAGAGAGCGGGGGGTGGAGGGTATAAGGTTTCGCCGATCAAATGAAATTGATATGTATTTATTTACCAAAGAGAATTCCGAATACCAAAAGAACAGACAAACATCTCTGTTGAATTTTTGTTTGTGGAATTTTCATGGTGCAACAGGTTTGGTTTTTATTTATTTTTTGTTAGATCATTTTATTGTCGTTTGTTTGGCCATAAAATATTTCGACATTTTTATTGATTGTTGAGTTTTCTAGTTGCATTTTTGTCATAACTCTTAGCCCGATATCCCCACCAAAATGACTCAACCGAAGGAACCTTTGGACTCTTGACGCGCTTTGGGTCAGAAATTTCTGTTTCGTTTGCGTAATTCCCCCGGGTGGCCGCGTCATTGGCAAACATTATGGTCATGCACCATAAAAAAAAACCCAAAAATACAATAGTTGTGTGCCAAAAATATCCAAGGTTTTGGTAGGGTGGAAAATCGTACGTCAAAGGCTGCAAACCGCAACAATTGGCGCTGCCAGGATTTTAAATTGGAAATAATTTCTGGAAATCTTTTTTGGCTGCGGTTCTGTGTGAACACGTAGAGCACGTAGACCCATTTTCTGAGAACTACTCAAGAACTACTCATATGCAGATTTTTATTGCAAAATGAGTAAATGAGTATTCATAATTTGACAGTAAGTTTGTTTTCTAAACTTACCCCCGTGTTTTATATGTATCAGCATATAATAAAAATAATTTCCATTTGTCACACAATGAATTTCAAATTACGCGCCACTTTGCCCGCCGGCTAGATGCAGCTCTGACTCATTTGCCGCCGTCTGGCAACACTGCCTAGCACTACGCAAGCAAACCGACCGCGCTTACGTTTCACGTCTTCCCATTTGTCATTCGTTGACTGTTTCGTTTTTTTTTTACCTCGACCCGCACAAAAATGGCCAATTTAGTCGCCCGATTAACGGTTAAAACAGGCGCACTAATCACACAACGCACCAGCGTGGGCGTGGCCGTGTGCAGATATGCCAAATACTCAAGTGGACCGGCGAATCCAGGCGGTTTTAGCAAACAAACGCGTCGGTTGTTTTCGCTGTTGGGCGGCAGTGCAATTTCCGTGGCCGCCGTCATTGCAATTATAAAACTGCGTGCGCTGGATAATCCCGTGAATGCAGTGAGCCTGAAGAAACGCATGGTAATTATGTGCCTAAAAGTGCAGCAGAAGAATGCAAATAAGTGTTGTGCCTGGTGTGAAAAAGTCAATAATTTTTATGGACGTAAAAAGACTCGCGCATCTATTTTTAGATTGTGGTGGTTCTGCGTTACGTTACGCTACACCGTAGCAGCGACAGTGTTGCTTCTGTCGTTACACTAGCCGTCAGCTGTTTTCCATTGTTTCATTTTGTTTTGCTCGCGATATTCGCTGCACTACATCGGATTTTTATGAGTTCATTTACGTTTTAATTAGTTTGTTTAGCTAATCAATGGTTTAATTAGCTCTTTAATGGCAATTGCCATTCGATCTGTGTATTCCGTGGGTTTGTATGCAGTCCCACACGTTGGAAAAACCAGAAATTTGGTTCAGGGTCGTTATCACTGCTCACTCCCCATTAAATGTGTTGTAATTTTTGTTGTCGCTTTTGTTATTCGTTTTGGTTCCAAGTTCAATGAAATAACAAAAAATCAACAATTGGTTTGTTGGTGTGGGGGGGTTGCTGTTTTGTCGACGAAGCTTTGAATACCCTAGACGATTGTGATTTTGCTTGGTTGCTATGTAATACTTTCAGCCGATGTGGATGCAATTTTGTATAACTATAAATAAATCCCGGGAAATGCTGGTCGATTTTCACTGGAATATATCCACAAATAAAAAACTTCCAGGTGCCTCTCCGGCCAAAAGGGTATCCAAAATCATCAATTGAACCCGCAGGCACTATCTACCCGTCATTTGTCAACCTGTTGACATTGTCTCTGGGTTGGACCCACCAGACAGACACTGATGTGCAGTGCGTGCCGCCCTATAGAGGGTGTCCGACGATAAGACCAAGACCCCTATGAGTACTTCCACGATTTGTGGTGTGAAATATTAATATTTACATTGCTAGGGGGTAGGGGAGGGGGCTCTGAGCAATTGCTTATCAGAGCATAAAGCTTTGGAAGTAGGTGAGAGATAGGATTATAATTCCAAGTACTTTGTGTGGGGCTTAGGGGAAGGGGCGTTATTCATGTGGATTGGGTAGGGAAAGCCCTCTCTACTGATAGTGTTGACTCTCTTAGGAAATGTCATTCTTATTTCGCCTGAAACAAAAGCAAACAGCTCATGGAAATTGAGTTTTGATGAAAGGAAAGTTTTAGAAAGCAGATTTTAGATTTTACCCAGCACTCTCAACCTTGACATCTCTCCAGAATTCAGCTAAATAAATCCTTAACTTTCACACACTACCTACCCAAATCTTCATTTACATATCATTGAAAATCATTCAATTCCAGACGAAATCCCACATCAAATCCCATCTAAAATATCTGAAGATCAAATGCTCTTAATGCAACATTGTAAGTGCCACAAATTCATATGAAATCATGCACCACACACCTTGAAAAATGCATTACCGCGGCAGCAGCGGAAGGGAGATATACGATATGATATGATGAAGTGGCAAAGTAGTTATGATACGATACGCCCACGCACCTGCAGGCGGCGGCGGCGGCTATCCAATGTTCTGTTCTCACTCTCCTGCGGCTCTGAATGCTGACAGAATGCCAGTTACTGATAAATTTATCTATCAATCGATCTGGTTACCGGATTTGATACACCCACCAAACATGTCCCGACCCCCCACCACCCAATGCCAGACGCAGGCGTGGCCTGGCCTGAGCTTCAATCCGGAGATTTGGATTTTGATTTTGAGTTTCGGTTTGTCCCTGACATGTGTGTTATGACAACTGCGCCGACGACTGCGCCTGATGATGATGAATGAGTTTTAATTGTTGCCTATAAAGCCAGCAGCGCCTGCAGCCACATCAAATCTCTCCTTGTACACCCGAGCTACCAGGTCCACCGGCACAGTGGTGCCGAAGCCATGCAAATTAGCAAATATAAGACGGGGGTTTTTGGGGATACAAAAGAGCACAAATGTTAGAGATTTAGTTGGAGAAACCACTTCTGAAGGAAGAACTTATTATCTTAACCATTTGGTGGTTATATTTCTTCATCTAGTTCTCACTCAAAGAAATTATCCAGGTCCCAAAATATGCTCTTATTTTGGTAAATTTGTTAACTAATTTTCTAGGAATGTTGTTCCCGAAATATGCCTGAGTTTAAGTGTCCCAATCTGTGTGCTGTCCTGTCCATAGTTTTTTACTCCATTTCCAAGGTTACTTCACATTTTCTCTGAACACAAAACCCTCCAAAAATTGCCATAATTTAATTGTAATTTTGTACTACTGTTCCTTGCGACGACTGCAGCCTGCAGAATGATGTCAGCTTTTGGATTTATGAGGAATTGTATCTGTGGTGCCTCTCGGTGTTTTGGTCTTATTTCGGTCTTGAAGACGTGGGCGTGGCCATTGCGAAGTGTTTGCTGCACATGTCTAACATTCAAATTGGCCTTTGTTCGGGCATCGGAGACTCGAATTGAATTGAATGAGTGTCTGTGGCAGGGTACTCCTGGGAGGAGCAGTAGGAGGCGGAGGAGGAGTAGAGTTATGGCCTGGGAGTTGTCTTTGCACCGCAAATAAAACACAAATTGAGTCATTCCTGTGGACCCCCCTACAAGACAGGGTCTAGATTACATTTTTTTCGGGTTTTGTGGGTGGCATTAAATGTCAGATTTATGAGGATGAAGAAGGGAGAGAGATGATACCCCCACAAAATGTTCTCAAAATCAATTTGACACTTTATTTGCCAAAGGCAATATCACAACGTGGGAATCCTGTCCAAGTCGATCGTCAAATTACGAATTAAATGCGAAAGATCTACATGCACGATCCGAAAACCGGATCAAATTAATATTTCGGAGCGCAGTTGGATGCCCACTGGGCACTGGGCACTGGACACTGGACACTGGACACCAGGCAGGCATTAATCAAAACGTCACCAGATGGGAGACCTCGCAGCAGATTGCAATCCCCCAGGCCAAAGCCAAAGCTTTTGTTGTCGGATGACGGCCTTTGTGACCAAGCGGCGGAAATATCGTTGTTCGTGGCGCGATCCAATCATTTCATTGATTTATTTCAATTATACGAGAGTTATTCCCCACCAAATACGCACAACAGCGGCAAGACCAGAGCAGGCATATTAAGTTACCTTCCTTCATCCTTTCGATTTGGCTCCGATTCAATATTAAACCCATTCCGCATCCATTCCTTTCCAGCGCGATGATAGCGAACTGGAGAACGTAAAGCTGACGGCACGCGAGCGTCGCTTCATCAAATTTGCCTCCGTGGAGTACGATGATCAGTTGTACATGACGCCCCAGGATTTTCTAGAGTCTGTCGTGGAACAAGAGCCCAGACGTGAGTTTCATTTTGAGATATTTTTTATGAATTTCCATACTATTTTGTTTTTGTTTCTGTAGCTCGTTTAAAGCGCCGCCAGCTATCCAGCGTTGAGGTGGACAAATACAAGGAAAATACACCCGCATTGAAGAAGGGCTCCACACGTCTGTTTCGGAATTTGAGGGATAAGGGTAAACGACAGCAGTACAAAGCTTAAATGATGAGCGTGTCGGGAGCTTAGAGAGAGTACTGATATAAAGATTAGAATTTAATCATGTTATGTTCTACATTCCTACTGGAAAAAGTACTACTAATGGCTGATTTAAAGAGCTTAAGGAATCTTTTTTATGGAATTTTAGTCTCGAACGTGTGAGAAAACCTCTTAAATATATTAAGACCCTGCAAAATAATTCTGAAATAGCAACAAATCATATAAATACCCAAGCTTAAAAGAATCTTTCCATTATAGTCATGTGGGTTTTAAGTACATTTTTCGCTAAGCTCTAAAACGCTACGTTTATAGTTGCATTCATATTTTATTTCCGAATAAACTTTCATCTTAAATTGCAGGCATTGTCTCCTACACGGAATACCTGTTCTTGCTCTCCATTCTCACAAGTAAGTAGTTTCATGTTTAAACCTCAACAGTAACCCCTCAATCCTTTTTCCTTAATTTTATAGAACCCAAATCTGGATTTCGCATTGCCTTCAACATGTTCGACACGGACGGCAATCAGCGCGTGGACAAAGACGAATTTCTAGTGGTAAATAGTGGTGCTGCTGCTTCTAGGCCCAGCCACATTTAAGGCTTCATTGTATTTGCTTTTCGTATGATTTATTTATAATTTATATTACAAATTGTATTCATTAGATAGTTTCCATTTTGGCGGGCGCCTTTAAAGAGAATCAAAATGTTGATCCCCAAACCAAGCGAATTGTAAGCATTGTTTTTCCTTTTATTTGATTTAAGTTAAGTCTACAATTTAATTTAAAAATGATAATTCGTTTAAGCCAGCCTAAGGGCAATGGAAGTAAGCTGCACTTAACAGGCACACCAAAAACCTATCAATTAAGCTATGATTTTTATTGATTATTCTATACTTTTATTTATGTTTAACGTATAATTTGTTTTATTTGTTAAAACCCTCACGTATCCCCTTCCACCCACTCGTATGTTAGCTATCGCGTTTAGTGTCCTATGATGAGCAAAGAGACATGCAGAATAGCCGTATGCCCATGGCTAAGAAGGGTCTTGTAAGTGGGAGAATTAAATCAAATAAAATTCGTATACAAGTTATGTTGGCTTCGCTGCAAAGAGCAAAAAGAAGGCTCCAAACAAAGCCACAAAAGACGCACAAGTCCTGCGTACGCTTACGCTGTGTTACGTTACGTTTTATTTCTGTTACGTTACGTTATAGATCATATTTCTAAATATATGTATATTTGCTTTTGCTTTAAGTACATCTTTTGTATTGCCTTTTGAAGTTACTATTTGTTACTTTTGTTCTTCTGCGCTTATCGTTTTTGATGCCCCCACAAACGACAAACCAAACTCCCACCAAAAACAACAAAAATCCTCACTAAAACCTCCCTAACTTTTCTTCTCTGTCTAAAACCAAACACAAACCCGCAAATCCACAAATTCCTGCTCGATCCGCCGGCATGTACATACAATATACCCAGATGGAGCGCATTTTCAGCGGTGCTTGGAAGGAGAAGCACGGCGAGCAAGAGTCCCAGGAGCTCGAGCATGAAGTGCCACCCATGGAGGTAAAACCCAACAGCATGATAACCCCTCCCCAGAGTGTGACTAACTAGCAGCTACAGCTAGCAACTACCAATTTGACTTATCCTACTATCTTTAAACCTTACCAGAAGGACTATGTAAACGATGGCGAGGGACTGCAACGTCGTCATGTGGTGCCCACCACCTTGCAGCTGCACTTCTTTGGCAAACGCGGCACTGGCGTCATCAACTATGACAATTTCTATCGCTTCATGGACAATCTGCAGACTGAGGTGCTGGAGCTGGAGTTCCATGAGTTCTCCAAGGGCAACAGCATCATCAGTGAGCTGGACTTTGCCAAGATTCTGTTGCGTTACACGTATCTGGCCACCGATGAGTATGATGTCTTTCTGGAGCGCCTGTTGGAGCGGGTGAAGGATGAAAAGGGCATAACCTTTCATGACTTTCGTGACTTTTGTCATTTTCTCAACAATTTGGATGATTTTACAATTGCCATGCGGATGTATACACTGGCAGACAGGGCCATATCAAAGGGTGGGTGGAACTACTCTATACTCTCTACGGAAACTCATTTTCTTCCTAATATTTGTAGAAGAATTCTCGCGCGCTGTCAAAATCTGCACGGGCTATAGCCTCAGTCAGCATTTGATTGACACTGTCTTTGCCATATTCGATGCCGATGGCGATGGTTTGTTGTCCTACAAGGAGTTTATTGCCATAATGAAGGATCGCCTGCATCGCGGCTTCAAAGTAAGTGGTCGTTTCTTTGATTACAACGAGGCTCTGGATGCCTATGACGAGCCCGATTATCCCATATTTGTGGCCTGGCGACATCGCGTCTGCAGGCACTTGGACTACTTCATTGACAGCGATGCGCTGTGGCACTAAATTAGCTTAATAAAATCACTCGTTTTAATTGTGTTTTTTTTTCATTAAACTCGAATGTCCTGCCCTCTCTAATCTCATTGTTACTCATTTGTTTGTGTGTGTGCTTTCGTTTTTGACTGTAATCGTTTATTTTTAAGCTCTAAGCTTAATGTTTTTTCTTAGCTAATTTATAATTTCTTTTAACAAAGGCACATTTTATTTTATCTTTAATATTAATTTTACACCCAAATTGGCCATACAATCATTAAACCCTGGATGAGCACAAGAAATTTGATTTTTATTCCTGCAAAAACATTCGAAAAATGTAAGGAACACTGTACAATTGTTAATTTGTTATAGATTTATTTTTGTATTAACCATTCACATTAAAATTTCCCACATTTACATTCATTTGCATCCATTTTACGTCACTTTTGTCCACGTTTTAGCTGCTTTTATTTTCTTTTCCTCAGCAAGAGGATGCTCCAGATCTAGACGAACGTCTAGCGGTACCCCTTGAATCACTCGAGTCCCAGGGTGTCCCAGAGGAGGTCAGTGGGTGCCGTCGAACCCACAATTTTCACTTTGCTTTTCACTTTTCTCTGTTCTGCCTCCTCCAATCACTTGTGTCTCCCCCCCCCCCCCCCCCCTTCAACAATTTTCACTTTTCTTTTGTGAGCCTTCCGCCTGGTCTTTAACTAATCCTCCAAATAAACCTTCCTTACAGTCCGTGGCCAAGTCCGAGGGCTGGGATGCCTTCAGGTTCTGTGTGCGCCAAGAGATGAAGACCCTCATGAAGTCCTCCAACTAAGGGAAGGAATGGATGGGGAGGAATTAATGAAAATCTAAGCCAAAGTGAAACAAACCCAAATTCTAGTTATCAAAATTTTTTCTTCCAAAGAAACAAAATCTCTTGTATAGAAATTATTTAAAACAAAAAATTGTATTGTTAATGCATCGAATTATTTATGAAATTTGTTAAATATGGAAAAAACATTCATTCGCAATCACGAAAATGAATAGAAAATATTGTTGAACCTCCATTGTGTTATATAGCATAATTAATAAATTGTTTTTTCAAGTTTTTGTTACATTTTTATTTAGTTCTCTTTTAATTTTTGATTAAGATTTAAAGACTTGCTAGAAAATGCATTCAGATAAAATTCGCATCAAAATGATCTCTTACTCCTTTCTTTCTTTCTCTTTTCTTCACCTCAAACATTAATACTAAGTGATTTTTATAATTAAATATTCCGCTTGTCAGGGGGTCGGGAGGGGAGTGTGGGATATCGCGGCCTGACTGGAAGTACAGCTGGGGCTTTGGGTTGGGTAAGGGCACTTAACTATTGCATAAATATAGTATCTAAGTATCTTCTAATATAAAACTCCAACGCGTATTTGTCTAGATCATTTCTTTGCACTCGGGCAAAACAGAAAAATAAAAATTATCACAGTTAAATTGCGTGCATTCGACAGATGGCGGATACACCCTATACAGCTATATCTTCTATATCATTATCATTTTCCTCTCTCTGTTAACATCTATCTAGCGTTCGTTGCTGGTATACAAAATATATAAGTTCATCCTTTTTTTTTTGCTACTGAATTATAGGGAATTGGTTTTGGAATAGTTTTCTCTGCATGTGGTACACAAATTGCACAAAATATAACTAAAAATATCTACAAATATTAATTAATTAATAAATTATTGCATCTAAATGATAAATAAATGGATTTATCTGTGTGTCCTAGTCCTGCGTTGTGGGCGGCAAAGTCCAGCTCACGTACTTCTCCTTCTCCTGCGTGTCCTTGTAGTTGCTGCGATTGGCCGACGCTTTTGAGCGACGGAACTTGAAGTTGGCAAACACATCACGCTTTGGATCACCTTCCAGCGCCAGAGACTTTTCCAGCTCTAGGTTACGCTGCAGTCCCACGCCCGCAAGGGGCAGTTCATCGCTAGCCTTGCGGAAGTTGTACGAACCCTTGCGCAGCTTCAATTGCTGCTGCTGCTGCAACTGCAGCTGTTGACTGGCCGCAGATGGCGGCGTCTTCTTGGGGCTGCCCATCTTCGGCAGTGGCTTTGGATCCCGCATCAGTAGGGGAAACAGCGCGTCGTCGGCATCAAAGTACCATGGGCGCGAAAAGTGATAGCCGGCACTGTAGTACGGCTTGAAGATGGGTTCATTCGAGCAAATACTGAAGGCGTGATAGGCGTGCGATATGAGTTGCGGGAAGCGATCCACCCAGTAGTTAGTGAACTCGTGCGGTATGCAGCCGAGCATTTCCTGGGCCGCTGGCGTCAGCTCGTGATAGTGATGCTTCTTGTTGCGCAGCGCACGCAGCAGATCTCTTACACTGGCGCCCATATATCCGCGATACTTGCGCAGATCATCGGTGATCATGGGATCCAAATGCTCATTCCAATCATCCAACACCACAATGCGGCCATTCTTCTCCAGCGATTTGAGAGGCTCTGCATGGAATTGCAGCTTCTCCACGCGATCGCTCACATCCTGCAGGAAGGAGAGCATCTTTGGCTCATCCCAAAACAAAGGATGATTGCCAATGCAGCGTGCAGGCGGACGCGACTGTGGATCCTTGTGTATCATGTCGGAAATGAGTTGCTCTGCAAGAACCTGCAAAAAGGAAGATCAGTTTAATTAAACGATCTAATAAAGGTTAAAGCATTATGCTTACCGTCTTGCTATTATCGCTGTCATCATCGGAGCGCAGCTTCGACAGATTGTACTCATGGGAGAGTATGTTGGCCTGACGCTTCAGATTGTCCCCAAAGGCATGGTGGCCTCCGCTGAGAACATAATAGTAGACACAGCCCAACGAAAAGATATCCACAGCGGTGGTCTGTAAGATGCAAAATGTTTCAGAAGATAACCCAAAGGCAGATCTAAATCATAGCTAACCGTTCTTTGGGCCCTCATCATTTCGGGTGCTATCCAACCATCTGTGCCCGTAACGCCCGAGCGGCGGGAGAAGCTTGTCTTGCCGAAATTCAACTTTTTGCACAGTCCAAAATCAGAGATCATTACTCGCACCTTGCCCCTGGCATCGGGCAGCGAGATCAGAACATTCTGTGGCTTAATATCCCGATGGACAATGTCCAGTGAGTGCAAATGACTCAGTCCGGAGGCTGCTTGGCCAAGCACTTGCCACACATCAATGTGATGCTGCAGCTCCAGCGAACGATCGCCTTCGGTGTAGTCCTGCAGCGTGGCGGCACACAGCTCCACGGCTATGTAGCGGAACTGACGATCCTGTTCGGTGCAGAAATAGCGCACAACATTCTCGTGGGCATCCGATTCACGGAGCAACGCCACCTCGCGATCCGCAAAGGTAAAGCACTCGGGCAGGAGTCGCTTGACGGCCACCGATCGCTCCTCGAAGGAGCCTTTAAAGACAAAGGTGCCCTCGCAGCCCTTACCCAGCACTTCGTTTGAGTTGAAGCTAATCTTGCCGACACGCACCTGTCCGTTGCCCAGATCCACCAAATCCTCGGCACTGATGCTGCTGCTGTTGCTCCCCTTGCTGCCGCTTCCGTTTGTGCTCTCTGCGGTCATGGCCAGCGTTTTGGAGCCATTCTCGCTCTGCTTCTGCAGCTCCCTCATCGTGCTGCAGGTGTACCAGAACAGCGCAATCATTCCGAGCACAATGACAATCAATATCTGGTGCACCTTTCCGCTTGGATGCTCCATAAACCACTCATTGATGAATGCCTGCACCTTGTTGCTGTTCTGCAGGATGATCGTCTTGGTGCGATTGATGGTGTTGCTGTTTGTCCGCTGATTAATGCCTATCTCGACGAGTTCAGGATCCGTTTGCACACCAATATCCGCCGCATTCTTTTCATTGTTGGCCAGCAGGCCATATCCATCGTTGTAGTTGTCGATGGTCGCCAGACTTTGGACATCTTTGCCACCTGCGGGCGTGGGGGATAGCTGTAGATTCGCATGCCCTTCATTGGGCATATTGTAGTGTCCCAACATGATGCCCGCATGCTCGTGCAGCACATCATTGATGTAAACGGTCTTGGGATCCGTTTCCTTGTTGCTATTCTGCTCCCCAACGGGTCCATCGAGTAGTTTCACTGGTGGTGTGGTGGAAATTCTCGCTGTATTTTTATCCACCAGCGAGGGAAGGGCATACAAGCCGCTCTGATGCTCGCCCACATACAGCGATTGACTGTAAAAGTACAGAATGATTTAGTAAAGTTAAAAAAGAAACGATTTTTCTGAGCTTACAATAGTTTCACAGTGTTTACATTCCCTGTTTTGGATTCCTCGAGTATCGCCTGATAGGCCTCATCCGAGAGCGTGGTAAAAGGCACACTGAGCAGTCCATCGGGTCCCAGCAGAAAGGCAGCCACCACGGGACTGCTTAGATCTCGCTGCCACAAGAATTTGCCCTGTTTGCGATCTAGGGTTACGATCTGTCCATTTGTGGTAGTCGTCAGATGAATGTACTCTTTGGAAAGAAGATATTTATTAGCAAAGGAATGACAATTAGAGATTATCTGCTCCACTCACCATACTCCTTGACCAGCTCTGGCGGTGCACTGAGCGCATTGTAGTCATAAAATGTGATATTCCATGGCTTGGCATTCTTATCCTTGGCCAAGCTATCGAACATCATCACCGTGTACTGTGTCCTGCCCAAGTAAATTGCCCGGGAGGTGGCCCAGCCAATCTGTTCCCCCTCCTTGCCATCCATTGTGGCATCGCCAAAACCCATGACCTTCTCGCGTCGCCCTGTCTTGGGATCCACCATGTACCAGGTGTCGCTCTTCTTGCCAGAGTACAGTATGCCATCGGAGGAGCGACACGGGGCATTGGCCACCAGCTGAGGAATGGTGTAGGGCAGCTTCTTGAGGCTGCCCATCTGGCCCAGCTGATAAATGCTGCCATCTCGCGGGTCGGGCAGAAAGTGTGGCACTTGGAGATTTTCCTGCGGCTCGGCTACGATGGGGGGATCTGAAATTGGTGAGAATTGTGTGATTAATAATGATTGATCAATGATATTAAAGTTAAATATTGATTTATCGATTCTCGTATTCCAACTAAGTGAGTTCTCGATAAAGAAGGTTATCAAACAAGCAGTGCATATATGTAGTTCATTGCAAAGCAAAAGTAGTTGAAGGACTAGCCAAGGAGCAAACTATTCATAAATTCCTATTTAAAATACTCAAAGATTGCGCGTATCTTCTTCACATTGTCAAAACGGGGAATCACAATACACTAATCTTCGTATATACAATCTTTCATATTTTTTCAAATGAATAAATTGACTTATAATTGTAAATCAAAAAATGTAAACCTTCCCTCTTGTCGTACCCTCAAATGGGAAACGTCAAGTCACTTATCAACTTGCTTTACCATCAATAGTGCTTGGTGCTGTAATAAAATCTGTCGAAAATCGATTCCATACCAGATAACCCTTACCTTATTTATATTATAAACTTTAAACACGCGAGGATAGCCAGAAGGTGTAATCAATATAATAAACGGCTGTTGACAACGAGAACCCAACAGAACCCACGCCATAAAACATTTAGGAACCCCTTTCCACTGAAAACTCTAGATTCTAGAGACATTCTATAACCCTTTAATGCATCGACATACATTTTGTTTCCCTTGAAAACCCCCAGATCGTAATTTGAGGAATACCACAGTTGGTTAAACAACCAATTCCACATGCATTCTTCTGGCAGTCAGATCTTTGTTTTGTGAACCACACGCAAATATGATATATGCCATAGATGTACGTACTACTTATTTACTCCACCAACAGCCAGTCAACCTGTTGGCAATCTATGTTATCGCTGCTGTGGCCAACAGAATGAATAACGAACAAATAACGACTTCAACGACAAATGCAAATGGCTAAAGCATGGCGACTACTGCTGCCAGCGATAAAGAGAGCGAATTGAGTAGCACCAAATATTGATATACTACGCGTTTCCAGGCACTTCATAATATTTGACTCGTTCCTCTACTATTGCCAGCTCTTATCACTAATTACAGCCAGCAACTACCAGCTCCGAATGCACATGGCTGTGGAACAAGAGGGTTGGATAGATCCTACCAATACAATCAATTTCTGGGGCAGGTCATTTAACCCACTCCGGGCCTGCCGGGCACTTTCATTAGCATATATATTCTAATTAGCTGCCACCGCTAGAAGACGCCACAAAAACAAGTTTCCGCCGACATGTGATGAGGTAATAGAATTGAAAGAATAAAACGAATTCCCATCTAAATATCGGGAATACATTTATCATAAATATAGATCTGTTATGTTATGGCTGGGCAAATCGTAGTAATTAATGTGTATGTACAAAACAAACAAATTAATGGCTTCAATGCATACGGATGTGATTTTTTTAACTTTGGAAACCTCAGGTCAGGCCACACCAGGCCTCGTCCACATGTGTCGATGATTGCAGTTCCCCGAACCACCGAACCCGAATTCATGCGACAGCATTGAAAATTTCTAATTATACAAAACCTCCCATCCATCCATCCATGCGCAAGTAAGTTATCGCATAAAAACAATCTTTACGGGGCGTGGACTTTTTTGGTTCGTTTCTCAAAAACCAAAACACATGTGTTGGGAGGATAGAAATTATTGTCTGGGGAATTTATTTGGAGGCATATCTCAAATACTGTGCATTGGGAGGCCAGCAGAATGAGTTTTAAGAGCATTATTAATTGAAAATGTTAGCACAGGGAATCGCAAAAGAAAGTCCAAGTTTACTATAAATAGGAAAACTAAGAGAGCTGGGAATCAAAACAATAAAAAAAGGAAACAGAAAGAAGGTCGAATTTTGAATGCACTTTTTGAATTTAAATTGAAATTAGCTATCGATAAACGTGACCCAAGGCAATCCTGGTATGATGATTCTCCACTAGTATTCCTAGCAATTCAGTGCAATAATGTGTAAATTGATTGTTCAATTATCTTTTACAACACTAAACAAATCAATAATATTGCAATTCGACTCGTTGGTAAGTACGTCTCCAATTGTCCCAACAAACACCTGTCAACACGCTTTAACCTGCGATCCGCTCCGACTATGACTCACATTTCCACTTTGTTCTAGTTCTAAATTCTGGAAAATGCTTTAGCTCTCCATTTGGTAGAACATACTGGTAAAAACAATTCTAGAGCTTGACCGCAAGATTATAACAGCCATTATAACCTGTAGACCATTAAAAATCACAACGTCACGCCTGATAAATAATTCAAATTGTCTGACAAATCGCTTCAAAGTCTAAAGACACCCACAAACGGGGTGTAGAGTATACATAAGCAGCAACTGGTGATATCGCGCTGGCAACTTTATTGAAAGGAATTGTGTGTGGCTGTCTAGATTGCGTATATACGTGCGACCTCTTATCAGTCCACAAGATTCAGTCACAAGCACAGCACAAAAGCAAGCAAACACAAAAGACACAGCGAGAGAGGAGAGGGAAATTTTAGAGAAGGAAACAACATCACTCTCTCGTACTCCCGTTTCACCATCTGTTTGTGTTGTTACCGATTTAACCGCGGTGGCGAGAGCGATGAGCTCATCGAAACGCATGTTTATGTTGCACAGAAATTCGCACAGATTGCATTCCAAAGTGCATTTGATGGGAATTCTTGGAAGGCGCATGCCGGTGCAGTGCATATGGTGCACAGGGGCATGTGTTTCATGTCTCCCACACACAGCGGCACGCCCCATAAATGGGGTAGCAAGTTTTGGGGAAGCCACAAACCACAACTAAAATATAGAGCACGGGTCGGCATCGGTCTTACATGTGTATGGAAATGGGGAATAGGAATGGGAATGGAAATGTGTGTGGTGTGCGGGTAATTACCATCTGCTATTGTCCAGCGTATTTCACTTGTAATCGGATCGATGGCTGTCAAACCGCCACCCAAAGTGGAGAACACCATCAGGGCCTCCTCATCGCGGGCCAGGTCCGTGCAGTCCTGCGGATAGTTTGTTTAAAACTCAATTGATTACCAACATGACACACAATTTGTTGAAATATTTAATTGACATTTGTGGGACATGCGTAAAAACCACCCGGCTGACTGGCTGTTTGGCTGCCTGCCTGCCCTTTTGTCTGCGCCCTCCTCTTACCGTCTTTTCTTCAGAGCTGCTGCCACTCACAACTTCTGCCGAGTCGACGGCGGCATTAGCTGATGCAATCGAGCCGCTGGCAAGCAAAAATAACACGCTACAAACTAAAACGCAGAATCTCATTTTGCACGACATCGAGGGAACAACGATTGGCGACAGAGAGGGAGCGAGCGAAAGGTCGTGTACAATATTTGTGTTTCTTTTGCACTTGCAATTAGTTTTTGTTGTATAACTCTGGCATATTTTCATGCCCACTTATTTCATTTCAATTTATAAACACTTCCAGCACTCGCAGTGGCTTAATTTACTCATTTTATTTTCATTTCACATTCACTTGAGACCACTATTTCCATTCGCCATTGTTGAGAATATTGAGTTGAATGGCTCCTCTCTTTCTCTCATCTGTCTGTACAGAGTTGCAAAACGATCAATAGTTTTACCGATACCATGATGCAATAATATAGGTGGTCCCGTCGGCAAAACGACGCCACTAACAATGCTGTCAAGAAGTGCGAGTGCAATGGTTCTGCTACTAACCAAATGGTATAGTAGACTCTCAACTTCCTACAAGCGAAACGTCACCGCTCAAAGTCAAATACTATTTGGTTAGTGGTTCTGCGAAAAAAGCGTGAGTAAAAACAGACAAAAGAGTGTGCTCATTAACCCTTTGATGGCATGGGGTTTAAAGTTTCTCATTGCATGAAAGGGAGCTTAAATTTTGTTTTTCTTTTAATAATTTACCACTTGAAAGTGGTCGTTATATATGTTTCTTAATAGATATTTATTGTTTTTTGGCCCTTAATTCTAAAATAATTTGTAACTTTCTTGATGCAAAAACTGAAAAATCATATTTTGCGCAATCTAGGGTTAATATTTGCGACAAAATTCGTAAACACACAAGTCGACAACCAAACACGCACTAAACCCCAATGGTGGGAAAACGAAGCGATTAGGCAGCTGACGAACCCACCTTATATAGTTGTATCATGACCGATACATTTCATTTCTCTCCTGTCGGGCTATCGGGACAATGTTTATACGAGGCATGAAAAATCATGAAACTGCTATTTAACAGAAATGAAACGACCTTATATGACAATAAATTTACTTAAATCCCGTACAACCAATTTCCATGTGCATTAATAATATTTTATATTTTCACACCACCTTTTGACAACTGTTTACGAAGAGATTTGGAAAATTGATCTTCGTATAAACCAAGTAGCTTGAATTTTTGTTCACTATCGATAGGCCGCTCCGTATCGATACATTACACAATGCGGCCAATTTTGAGTAATTATTTATATAAACGCCTATTTCAAACGGATATTGTAGGAAAATATGCCAAACAGCAGCCGCGCAACCTCAAGGGTAAGAGCAAGAGCTCGCAAGAGTGGCTGACAAGGCAGCTGGCCGATCCCTACGTGGAGAAGGCGCGTATGATGAACTATCGCTGCCGGAGCGCCTTTAAGCTGCTGGAAATTGACGACAAATACAAAATCCTGAAGCCGGGTGACACTGTCCTGGACTGTGGAGCAGCCCCTGGAAGCTGGACGCAAATGGCCGTGGAGCGCACCAATGCCCATGGTAAACAGGAGCGAACGCCCGTCGGATCAGTTTTCAGCATCGACCTGTTGCATTTTCATGCCGTGCCGGGTGCCACAATATACGGCGGCATGGACTTCACCACGCCGCTGGCACAGCAATGTCTTAGAGAAGCACTGGCTGGACGGCAGGTCAACTGTGTCCTCTCCGACATGGCGCCCAACGCGACAGGCGTACGGATGCTGGACCAGGAGAGCATCACAAATCTCTGCTACGAGGTGCTGCGATTCGCCCTGGCCATGTCCGCACCGCAGGCCAATCTGGTGGTCAAAGTGTGGGACAATGGCGATGTGCCCAAGCTGGAGCGGGATATGCTAAGGTTCTACGAGAAGGTGAAGCGGGTGAAGCCACGCGCCAGTCGGGGTGACTCCGCCGAGCATTTCCTCGTAGCACGCGGATACAAAGGAGCGACGGCAGCGTCGTAAACTCAAGATGATTTATTTAAGATAATATCAAGTATAGAACAAATATAGAATTCGATTAAAAATCAAATTTTAAGTAATCTCGGACTGAGTAAAGCTAATGCTTGTAGTGCGTGAGATGGGTGATCATCTCGTAGAGCCACTTGGGCTGATCGTGTGGAGCCATGTGGCCGGCATTGCGCACCATTATCTCCACCAGATGGCCGGCGTGTTTCACATAACCAGCCACCTCTCCGTGAATGCGCCAAATCTCGCGTGGGGCCACTCTGTACCGATTGGAGCCTGGGAATTTCAAATGATTGAGGTAGTTGCGGGTCAGCGGATAGGCGACAATGATGTCCAGCTGGCCGCTGTAGATGCACACCGTGTAGTGGGCCAGCAGTTCGGCTATCCAGGGGGCCACACTATCCATCACGTCGAGCTTCAGGTGCAGCTCCACCTTGTTTTCCTTATCGAGATCGTGGAAGGGCTTGTTGCCCACATGAATGGAGCGACGCGTTTCACCGGCCTGCAGGAATTTTCCCAGATTCTCGCTCGAATTGTCGTGCGTCTTCAGGTAGTTGTAGTACCAATTGTAGCCCGTGAGATTGCTAAAGAGCGAGCCATTGGTGAGGTCTCCGTTGATGAGGGAATCGAACACATTGAAGGCGCACTCCATGTCGTGGTTCTTGATACAGGAGGCACCCTTTTCCTCGGCAGCATGGAAGCTCTGCAGGCCATTGTCGTCGATGAGGCCAAGTTGATAGAGATAGTCGCCGTACTTGAGCTGATTCAGTGGATCCGACAGCCCGTTGCCGATGGCCACGCCCTTTAGCGGCACATAGACGCGCGTCTCGATGGCATTCTGCACCTTGTGGATGTGATACGCCAGCGCTGGGACATATTTTCCAGCATAGGACTCACCAGTGACCCAAAAGCCACTTGAGTTGCTCCACTGGAAAAGCTCGTACAGCTGCATAACAGCCTCGTGCAGATTGCGACCGACATCCTTTTCGTTTTTAGCATAGCCCTCGTCCTTGTCCGTGAAGCTGAAACCCGTGCCCACCGGATTGTCAATGTAGATCAGATTGTGCGTCTTGCTCCAGGTGTAGTTGCGTTTCTGCAGCTTGCTATGGGCATCCAGCTCCAGCGGCCCGTTCTCCGTGAACAGCCCGAAGAGGGACGAGGCCCCGGGACCGCCCTGAAGCCACAACACTACTGGGGCATAATCAGCATCCTGCTCCGCGGGGAAGTACCAAAAGAACATGTTCGAATTGAATCCCTTATCCACCGTCAGATATCCCGCATAGCTCTCCACGCCATGATACTGCGAGCCCACAACACGGGCCAACTTCTGCACCTGCTCCCTGGGCATGGACGAATTGTGGATGAGGGGAGTGAGGAACAGCGGCTCGCCGGGATCGACGCCATCCTCGTAGAATTTGTAACGTGGATACGGGTTGATGAAGCTACGTCTATAGGGGCGTTCCCCTCCGTCGGCTGCACTGCAGGCTGCGATAATCGCGACGAAAATCAAAACTGCGCAATGAGTTGCAGTTTTCATTGTTGCTGTTGTTGCGTGCTCTGCTACCCAAGAACTGGAAGACAATAGTTGACAATAAATGCTTTGTTTGGCTCTTGAACGCCCCCAGCCCACTCACCACTCCACTGATAAGCAAGTATAATCAGTACTTTCCTATTTATTTTTTATTTTGCGGTGAAAACCGGCAAAAATATAAAAAACGAGTTGAATTTAAAGTGTGACCGCAGCTGGGCACAAATGCCAAGCAATGGAAGCGGGACTAGTGTGCAGACTAGACTGCCCGACCATATATTTTTTAGTTAATTTAACCTGTTTAAAAGTTTTACCAACAAGCAACCCGTTCCGTTTGTGTATGGGCAATATACAATGATCCTCTGGGGAGGGGAAACATAACTTAACTTTGATCAACAAAATTTCAATGGAGTAGAACAGCTCGCTTTCCAACACTTGTCATCTCAGCGTCAAAAGTTCTGCTGTAAATTTCGGCAATTGTGCGGCGTCGTAGGGCAGATATTAAAAA
Source organism: Drosophila guanche (assembly GCF_900245975.1). Classification (NCBI taxonomy): domain Eukaryota; kingdom Metazoa; phylum Arthropoda; class Insecta; order Diptera; family Drosophilidae; genus Drosophila; species Drosophila guanche. The sequence goes on along the minus strand of NW_022995750.1, from coordinate 505,991 downwards.
CAACAAACAATGATGGACACCTTGGACTACATAACGCTCAGCAATCCAGTGAGCAAGGCGGTCATATCTTCCGGATCGGCTATCTTCCGCGCAATTGTAATTATCCCTCCATTCCATTGCTCCAGTGATACCTTTTACCGTTGGTTCTTGCAGGGGCTGCGACCGAAACAGTTGGTGCCAAAGGAGACGCAGACCATGCGCCCGGTGATGAATCAGTTTCCGACTGGCTCGCTGCATGGATTGGCCGGCAGCCATTACCACTTTGTTCGCTTGGCCGGCTTGGGCGGCGCCTCGGCCATCTTCATGGGCGCCTACTGCAAGTACGTTTTGCGGGACATCAAGGACCCCAAGGAGCAGCAGGACTCGCAGGCCTTTGCTGATGTCGCCAATCGCATACACTTTTTGCACTCGTTTGCCATGATGGCCATGCCTCTCGTGCACTACCCCTTATTGGTAAGTCCCATGCTAGAGGGAATCCCCCCGAATAGAAAGTTTCTGTTTTTGGTTTATTCATAAAGCTTTTCGGTAATTCTGTTTGTGTGTAAAGTTTACGATTTCTGAACGGAATTTACAACAACTCGCGTTACGTTTATCGAATGACAAAATGAATGGAAATCTATCTCAAAAACTCGACTGATCCAATTTTGATAATCTCTCATAATTGACTTTCTAGTGCGCTGATTGATTCATTTTTGTCAGGTTACAAAAACCTATTTCTTTGAGCTATGAACAAACCACATATAGTTAATGCTAAGCGTTTGCCATCCATCCATCGATTCTATATATAATGAGTATATATATATATACTATATTTATGTATATTGTGTGTTTGTATATGAAATGTTTTCCAAAGCTAAAGCTAAATTGTTCAACAACCACTAATTGCAGCTTACAAAGTAATTTTCAATACCATTTTCTTGTTTGTTTTGGGGTGTTTAATTCATGTGATATGGATGCAGGTTCATTTCATTAGCTGATATGGGTCTCAGGAAGAGGAATATGGAGATTTACAATTGATTTTTAACTTTTCTTTTCTTTTAAAAATTGTGTACCAAAAAGGCATCGTCCATTCTTCATAATATTATTTGGGGTTACTTCATTTACGTTTTCTTTTTGGATGTGGTTTATCATCAGCCTTATTTGATAAGTAAAATGTAGGAGAAGCCCAAGCCCATTTGCAGGCTCTTCTCGTTTGTTCTTTGGGGTTTTTTAAAGCCAACAACTAAAGCTAACATCAAAATATGCACACAATCGACTGCCTCATCTATCGTAATCTTAGGTTCTAAACAACTATGACTAATTCTGATATATGATATATCCTCTCTCTCGTAGACTGGCTCACTGATGACCACTGGCACACTGCTCTTCAGCGGCTGCATGTACTATCGTGCATTGACGGGCGAGAAGCGTTTCCAGGCCTATGCCACTGTGGGTGGCTTCTGTCTGATGGCCGCTTGGCTGACGCTTATCATGTAGGAGACTGGCTGCTCGCATCTATTTGTATGGGGCTAAGCTTAATTTGTAAGCTATAGGCAACGTAAAATCTAAAGCTAAAGCTAAAGCCTGCTGCAGAATGAATTCTTTTTCGCTGAAGTTCTATAATTAATATATTTATATATATATATATACTACCATATAGGATTACACAAATAAATCTCTAGGAGGCCTTGCATCTAATGGAAGATACTTCTTTGTTTCTGTTTTTGTGTGTTAAATGCGTTTAAATTTCTTAGTATATATGTATACGAAATGCAATAGTTCTAGAAACAAAATTAAAAAAACATAAAATTCAAACAAAAAAGGAGTAAAAACAAACAGAAATTTGTTACATTTATTGTATACCTGCACACATTAATAAATTACTATAAAAAACACACACATATACATGTATGTTAATACTAGGCGTAACATTTTCATAGAATTTCTCTCTTTTTATCATTTTTTTGTTTAGTTATTGTCGTTATTTTTACTGTTTACTGGAACACATAATACAAATGCAATGCGACCTTTTGAAGGTCGGAAATGCACAAAGTTTTTCTTTTGTTTTTGTTTAGCTAAAATTAAATATATTGCACATACATATGTATAAAAACAGTCACTCCTGCTACCACACTTCTCCTTCTACTCCTTATTGTCCTGCTGTTTTGATTTTACTTCTGTTTCCATGCGCACACGATTAACCTTCTGTCAGAGATTAAGTCTCTCCTAGTTTATACACACACTCTTTTAGTCTAACAATTAGTTTGATTTGTTTTGTACACAATTTGTAGTAGGTAGGGGGCGATATGGTTTAAAGGTAGTAAAAATTCATTTAGTTAGTGGGGATGTGGGTATCCTGTATGCTGTGCTATCCTAAAAACTTCTGCTTGGAGGCCTCCGCAAAGAGGAAGGTCTTCTGTATGCGCGCGTTGGCCGCTGGATGATTCGTAATTGGTTCCAGTATCTTAAGTATATAGTCTTTGAAGGCCTTCGGTACGGCGAAATGTCAAGAATCTTTCTTGATCCTCAAATTATCATCATGGGCCTTTAATGGATAAAGGAAATAATAATCAAATTAACATAAATCAAAAATTTCCAGTTACCTTTTGTGCTACTTTAAGCAGAGCATCGAATGTCGAGTCTCCCGTTTGCTTCACCATCGCATGGAACACCTTCTTCTCGCTGGTGGTTAGCAGCTCGAAGGGCGATCCAAACTCCACCGCCTTGCCGGCATCCATAACCAGCACCTTGTCCGAATCCATTACCGTGTGCAGACGATGGGCAATCGTTAGCACTGTGCAATCCTTGAACTTGTTCCGAATCGTCGTCTGAATGAGCGCATCCGTTTGGGGATCCACATTGGCGGTGGCCTCGTCCATCACTAGGATGCGATTCTCGCGTAGGATGGCACGAGCCAGGCAGACCAGCTGCCGTTGTCCCACGCTGAAATTGGTGCCCCCCTCGGAGATTTTGCTCTGCAGGCCACTGGGCAGATCAGCGACAACTTCCTTGAGCTTCACCTCCTCCAGGGACTCCCACAGCTTGGCGTCGCTATATTCGTCAAAGGGATCCAGGTTGTAGCGCATGGTGCCAGAGAAGAGCACTGGTTCCTGGGGTATAATGGAGATCTTGCTTCGCAGATCGTGCAGTCCCAGATCGTTGGTGTCACGCCTGTCAATAACAATCGATCCCTCGTTGTAGGAGAGTCGGAAAAGGGCATTGATCAGTGAGGATTTGCCAGCGCCTGTGCGTCCCACAATGCCGACCTTTTCACAGCCCTGAATGGCAATGTTCAGAGATCGCAGCACATAATCGGCAGCCTTGTCGGGGAAGTACTTCAGCGAGAGATCGTCGAAGACGATTTTGCCCTCCTCTGGCCAGTCCTTTGGCGGCTTCTTGTTCGGCTTCGACTCAAAGTCACCCTCTGGCTCCAGATCTTCGTACTCTACCACACGCTCCACAGCCGTCATGGTGTTCTCCAGCTCTGCCGACTGTCGCATGCCCCACTGCACCATGCCCGTCATGCCCATCGCTTGGGTTATGGCCAGACCCACATCGCCGCCATTCTCCGGGGAGAACAGGAAGAACGAGAGCGTAATCACGGCTATGTAGACGACACAAACGCAGTCCAGCCAGTAGCCAAAGGCGCGACTGGTGGCCAAAAACATGTAGTAGCCCGAGCTGTGCATATCCTGGTAATTGTCAAACTCTGCAATCAGTTCCTTCTGCGCGCCAAATGCCCGAATCGTTGGCAAACCATTCAACGAGGCACTCAAATGGGAGTAGATCGGGGAACGCGCTGTAAAGAGGATTACATTAGATGATATACCTATGGGAAACTAGTCCAAAAACCACTCACTGACTGCCTCCAAACGCTTGACATCCCGCGAGGTATTCAAGTAAAACGATCGCAACACATAGAAGACGATCACCAGGAAAAAGGTGGCCAAAATATACCAGACATTGATGATGCAGAGCACCACGACTATGCCGAGTATCGCTAGGAATATCTGCATGACATCCATCATCACGGAGGGCAGTATCTCATCCACTTGTCCCAGATCTTTGGAGAAACGATTCAATATACGTCCAGAGGGATTCGTGTTGAAGAAGTGCATAGCCGCACGCGTCACACCCTTGAACATTGTGTTGTGCAGCGTTGTGGAGCTCCGCATGGCCAGGTAGAAGAAGAGCATGCTCCTCACCAGCGAAAAGACAATCACCGAGACATTGATGCCCGTAAAGTAGTAAATGTCCTTGGGGTCTGTGTCGGAATTGATGCGGGTTTCGGGAAAAGCGCGACGCAAACGAGCCATAAAGGTGTCCCGCTCTGCTTCACCATTCTTGTTGACCCTGCAAGAGATTCATTCGTAAGTGATCTTTCCCGTGTTTCATTTACTCACCAATAGGATAGGAAAATGTCACCGCCAGAGCCAAGCACCTGTGCGCCGACACAGAAGAAGGCAAACACAATGAACAGACCATAGCCATTGGCACCGAAATACTTCTTATACAGCGACATGCCAACGCGTCCCTCCACGCGCGCCTCCTGCGTTTGCATGGGCGAATCGACGACCAGAGACTCTGCGGCGGATTCCATGGAGGAGATGCTGCCATGACGATCGCGTAGTTTACTATTCTGCCGCGAGAGCTCCTTCTTCTTTTCTGCATCTCCGCTGGCACCCTCATCCTTTTTGCTCGGATCCGTCAGCATTTGCGCAAAATCGAGGCCGCTCTGGCACATCGACGCGTAGGTGCCCATGGCACTGATCTTGCCCTTGTCCATGATCACAATGATATCGGCCTGCTCCAGGAACTGCAGCTGATGCGTCACCAGCAGCACAATATTCTCGCGCAGGAATCCGCGCATGCACTGATCGAACAGGTGGCGTCCCACGTGCGTGTCCACAGCACTAAGAGGATCATCCAACAGATAGATATCCGCCTTTCGGTACACCGCTCGGGCCAGACTAATGCGCGCCTTCTGTCCGCCCGAGAGTGAGGCTCCACGCTCGCCCACAATCGTCTTGTCCGCATACGGCAGAAGCTCGAAGTCCCGCTCCAGGGCGCATTTTTTCACCACAGTGCGATAGCGATGCTTGTCCATGGGCAGGCCAAAGAGTATGTTTTGTCGCACGGTGCCCGTGAAGAGCCAAGGCTCCTGGGAGGCATACGACAGGGTCCCATTGACCTTCACCGATCCCGCATCCGGATTGAGCTCTCCGAGAACCGCCTGAATAAGACTGGACTTGCCAGAGCCCACCGGGCCGATGACTGCCACCAGTTGGCGTGGCTTGAACTTCAGCGTGATGTTGTCCAGCGTATTTTCGTTGCTCTGTTTATCCCACTTGGCCTTGAGGTTACTAATGTTAATGGTGGGCTCTGCCTCGCTGGTACGACGACTGTTAGGCTTGAGGACGCCCGTAGCTTGGGCTATTGGCTCCGACACAAGTGCAGCCGCGGCAGCCTTGCCCAGTTTCTGCTCATCCAAATCATCCGACTTGTCGCGCACTTTCGTCTCCTCGTGCAGCATGAACGTCTGAATGCGACGAATCGACACGAGAAGCTCTGCAAACTGAGAGATGCCCATGGGGAAATAAACCGTCATGGTATTCCTTAGGATGTTGTAGTATGCCGTGATCACGAAGGCCTTCTCTGCGGTGAGTAGCTTGCCCAGCAGCACGAAGCCCACGAGGCTGACGAACACCGATATGCGCGTGACAAACATAATAAAACTCTGCAGCGTGCCGCGAATGTAGTTCACATTTCGTATGGCATTCATCTCCTTGGTGCGCACATAGTTGATCATCTTGCTGAATGGGATCTCCCAGGCGTACATTTTGATCACTTGAATGCCCGAAATGATCTCATTCATCATGCGTACACGTTCGTCTGTCCTCAGCGCAGTGCGCAGACGCAGCACGGAGGTCTTTTTGCCCAGATACGCTTGCAGTGGGATAAACATCAGCATCACAGCCACGCCAAAGAAAGCAGAGACACCAATCTAAAAGGATAACAGAAAAAAAAGGATTACTTGGAGTTACACTGCCCGAAATAGAGCCTGATATTCGTACCTCTCTGTACATCAGATATGTGATAATTCCAATCTCCACTGGTCCGAGCCATAAATAATTCATATGTATGACCGACAGATCGAGCCGTCCCACATCGTTCGATATAAGATTAACCACCTGCCCGATTGTCGTGTCCCCCAGCGCTGTGCGACTCAGACGCAATGCCTTGCGATATATCATGCCTGCAACAACAACAACAACAACGGAGAGCGGGGTGAGAGATGATCATTTATCATGGCTCCTCTGGGGGCACGCCATTCCACTTACTTGTCATGGCTATCCTGGCCTTCATGCCCAGATGAAACATGCCCAGCATGTAGGGATGCATGAGCAAGACATTGAAGGCACTGCACAAGATCACGCCCAGGGCGTACAGATAGGCTTTCACTTGGTTCTCCCCATCGCCCTCCTGGTTGCTCGAATCCGCATAGAAGGCCACCAGGCCGCCCAGAAAAAGAGGCTGAGTGACGCTGTAAATAAACAATCATACTTTATTGTATGATCATAAATAACTCCCCAAACCCATCGCTGTGTGCGTGTGGGCGTGGCCTTACCGGAAACCAATCTCCAGTATAAACAGCACCAAGCCAAGTCCCGCCAAGCGCCAGCCAAACACATCCACGGAGGCCTTCAGCAGGCTGGGCGTCTTCTTCTTCTTGCGCTTCTTCTCCACCTCCCGCTCCCAGGCTTCGCTCAACTGGGCGCCCAGTGTGTCTGTGGGGCATACAATATTAAGATATCAGAAACAAATAGACTCCCAAAGGTGAGTGCTGCTGCTGGACGGGCCAATAAATAATTCGCGATAACAAACAATGTCCGAAGAACAGTTTACTTTGTGCTCGGATTTTGTAATTGGCAGATGCGACAGATTGTTTATTATGAAGCCCACATGCATGGCCGAGAGCCATAAACCAGGTCTATCTGACGAATGAAAATAATGTTTAAGTGAAGCAAAGTGCATCCGAAAACTATTTTAAGATCTGTGTTCCAAATGCAAATTGAAATGGACTCCTTGCCCAACATTCGAGTCGAGAAATTGCCCATTAGATCTCTTTGAAAACAATAATATTAATGGCTTTACTTGTACTCATAGGGGTAATCGTTATCGTTAGAGCGTAAATGCAATGCAAAGATTAGGACCTATAGACACTACCAAATAGTCATTGTTTTATGGGATTTACCGCCTAATAAACTCTCCATTGTCCATGATTTGGCTGCCAAACATGAGTTATGACTGGCAACAAACGCAAATCCCAACCAGCTGACAGCTGCTCCTATCGGGAAGGAAACCAACGATACGACTCCCGGTATCAGTGGAAATCGCGAATCACACATACATCTCTTTGTATATGGAACTTCCGGAATGCTTTACCCTTGCAGGGATTAACCTTTCATGGAGATTACTTAATGGCATATCAAGTATCGCTTCATCATTTATTTTCGCAAGAGATATGCGGGCATTGCATAAGTCAGGAACCACTTAACGGACTATCTATCTCCTGCAGTGAGTATATAAACCACACAGATAGCTAATTGTATTATATTTACTATATAGTATCTTCCTATCAACTAGTAGAAGTATAGGGCATGCTATCAATTATTTTTGGGCACAAAATTAAATTAATTGCGGCAAAAGGAACGCCTGTCAAAGCTATCACCCGGTGGGATATGCCACAATGCTCGAGACAATTCCGAAAGATTTGAATGGTGTGGAGTGAGAACTCAAAGGTCTCTAAAGGATGATAACAGATAAAGACAGCTTGGATATAAGATAATGCTAGTCACAAAGTATTATTCACTGAATGTGCAGAATATCTTATCTGTGGGTGGGATTTGGGAACCTTTTAGGGCCCCTAAAATGATCTTAATGAAACTAGTCTTTATGGGGGCACATAAAATGTAATCCTTCAAGTTCCGAAATGGAATAACCCAAATACTCCAATGTGCCAGCGGGAATGTGAATCTGAATCAGAAATAGTAACAATATTTTCCAGTGATGAGGCCACATGCTAAACCCCTATCTAATCGTAAGCGTCGGTCGGTGGTACCTTGAAGTGCCCCTGCGGTCGTTCTCGCACTTGATTCGGGAAATGCTGTCTGTGCAGAGTGATAATATTGCAAAAGGTGCTTATACCCTTCTGACTGCATTTTTAATAACCAACGAAGTGTGTCGATCCACTTCATGGCACTGGGGATTACATAGCTCTCCAAAGCATGAGGGACAAAGATCATTGAAAATTATACCAAATGAACATTGAACTTCGATATGTCTTTGGATCTAAGTTCAGAAGTCTCGTTTTCTAAGGTGAAAATTCTCTCTTATTTTTATTGGGATCATACTAGCCCCATCTATTGACAGTCCCTGGCTGCCACATGACGTCACGTGCATTATAATCTCGCTTACGTGCGGATAACAATTTTCTCTTCTCCTTCTTCATTTCGTCAAAGCCCTATCAACTTTTCATTTCCTAATTAAATTAAAAAAAAGATTGAGATTATGGATGGATGGCCCTGTGAAAGCTTTCCATCATTATAAATTGCCATAAATTATACAAAAATATGCCCATTTATTATGCAAGGCACACTCCATCAATTCAACCAATTCTCTCTTTTGATTTTTGGGGATTATATATCGTAACAAATGACTCAATTAGTTGGAAAGACTCACCCGATTTGTGTTCCTTCAAAGCTCGATAGAGATCGTTTTCATCCAGAGTTTTCTTGCGCCCCTTGAAAAATGTGGGCATGGCAAAGCTAAAAGGACATCAAAAAGAATTAATAACTAAGTTTAGATACTAATATATTTAATTTACTCACCAGAACATCAATGATGAAAAGATATTTGAGGTCTCGCGCGGATTCTCCGGCAGTTCGTCGGCTTTCATTGATTGCATTTTGTTGGTCTGGTTTGGTGGTCGTTTGGATAATTTCTTTCACTTCCTGGTCATTGGTCGGGTCGGCGGATACAATATCTCTTCTTTAATATGTGTCGCTATGAAATGGAATACAAAATTATTATTAATTTCACTTTGCATTCCCCGAAATTTGACCCATATCGATGGGTATTCCTATCTGGAATGGCATATTTCCATGCCCAATCTGTGACAACAGATTTCTTCAATCTTCAAATTGTTGACTAATGATGACTTGATAGTAATTTTTTTCTGATGATTATTTGGACTATTAGTAGATTAACATTGTTTTTTTGGTTTGTTTTGGGGTCAGGCGATAAAATGTACTCGTTTTGATAGATTTTACGATCTGTGGCACACACATTCCCAAAAATTATTCCATTGATCCGTCACTGACTTCAAATCACTTAATTTCCACATAAATATTACGTGTATATCCGTTTTAGAATTTGTTTAGTTAACAGGAAAATCCCATTGATGGGTCGGCAGGCACTCACAGAGAATTGACACTTGGATGTTGCGGCGGCAGCAGCTTCTCGCTCGCACGGCTAACGGCAAAAACTTGGCTCGTGGCCAGTCAGGCCAATGCTTTTATAGTCAAAAAGGGGGGAATGCACCGACTGGCGTTTGGGGCCGCGTCGCAAGTCGCGAGAGGTTCGTGCCTGTCTTATCAATCGTGCGGACGATCGTACAAGATGAGAGCGTGTCCAGCCAAGAGAGAGAGAGAGAGAGAGAGCCAGAGAGCAGGCACAAGGTACAGTAATAGGAAGGTAAAGCAGTCTCACTGAATCAGATTTCGACATTTGTTGACTTGCCGTCTCGCTATCACATGTTGGATCAGATCAAGTGAACATGCACTGAACACGTTCTGAGTGGAGAGAGCAAATCTCTCAACATGCACCAACATGTAACTGTTTATTGTTGCTACAGATGCTCCTGCAAACACACACACACACAAAACTCATGCATACAACACTTTTCGCAGCCTCTTAATGTTTCAATTTGTTGAACATAGAGTATGCACTTACCACTCGCTCGCCTCGGCGGGAAGCAACACGATTTATTCCAAAGAAAACAAAACGCAAACAAAAAATTAAGGTGGGCAACAAATAGCAAGAACTTCAAAATTGACGGCAAATCAATAAGACAAGACAACAAAATAGGATTCCTATTGCAATGTCGTTCACGGTGTGCAAGTCACTCAAGATATAGGGGCTGGTGCTGTTGGGTACTGTTTAAACTTAATTCAATGCTATATTTGTTTTTTGTGTGCTTAATTTACAAGTTAAGTGCAGAGAAAAACATAAAAAACGTTAAACAAAGTTTCCCAGTGCGTGCGCGATAAATCTGCGCAGAAACAGTGCTGTGTAAAGTGCCAGCTCTCTGCTAGTCGTTGCCTAACACTATGAAGTAGTGTTGCTCCTCCCCCGTTTCCTCTTCAGGCAAATAAATTATCTCCTGGAAGTCGTTTTCATGCTCCACCACCACTTCCTCTTGTACCTCAGGCTCGTATTCTATGGTATCATCAAACTGATGTTCATGCCCCTGCTCCGGATCGGGGACGCAGGATAAGATAATTTCTACTGCCTGAGTACTGTCTGCATCTGCACCCGGCAAGCATTCAGACTTATTTTCCAGTTCCGCGGCTTCCTGAGCTCTGGCACGGTGCTTTCTCGACTTCTTGTGGCATTGAAAGCTGCTTCGAATGTTGGTGCTGTAATCACAAAGGTCGCAGTAAAATATTCCACGATCGTAGCTGTCCACCTCATCCTCAGATTCTGGCGGGGTGAATACTACTCCTTCACTATTCGCCATGGGTCCTGAGGTGATGACTTGGTTATTCCGCCCCAAGACGTCCATAACATGCAGATGGTTATCCTTCGTCTTGTGCAACAGAAAAGACTCCTTGCGGAGTGTTGTGTATTCGCAGGGAGCACAGGTGTATATGTTGCCATCGGATGGCTGTGATGAAGTCGATCCTAAATCACGGCGCAGCGGCACTTTCTTTTTTTTTAGTGGATCGCTCAGTGCTTCCAGTCTACGGCAATGTTTCGTAGACTTGTTGTGCCGATCATAGCAGAACTTCTTCGCTGTTGTATACGAACAGAGGACGCAGTTGTACAGAGGCCTCTCAAAATCCGAATCGGAATCGGATAAAACCGCCATGGCATGGATGTGTTTCTTTGAACGCCGGTGACGACGAAGGTCTCGTCTCCTGTCCGTCATATAGTTGCAGCCTTCAATCAGGCAATGAAGTCGTTTCGTTTTCTTGTCCGATTGATCATCTGCTTCTGGCTCCTTTGGCTCGATGTCGATGTATGCTGCAACAAGCAGAAATAATATAAATTGTTTTCTCATTGCCTGTTGCTGTATACTTACTCTCCACCTCATCGTCGTACGCACACTCGAGTGCCTCTATTTCGAGGAATTGCTCCTCGCTCATGATGGCGCTTCTGCCGATTTTATTATGGGTTTTTTAAATAAATAACAAAATAAAATTGATATCAGGTATCACATGCAGATTTGTGTTACCAGGAAAATGTGTTACTGGAAAATAGTACGCGTTTATTCAGTATATACCAAAAAACTCGGCAAACAACAACCTGTTGCTTCACCTTTGGGCACACTAATTATTTTTAATTTTATGAAATTAACAAGTTTATTAAGTCGTTTTTATACGTTTTTTTTGCCAGATTTTATAAAGACAAAAAGTTAGAAATAGCCAACAGCCAACATGCAGTCCGTTTTCAGCCGCTCCCTTAACATTGGTAAGTCAAATTCCCCATGGACTTTGATCTCGATCGGATGTAATGCATTTTTTAAGATCTTTACTGATAATTCGCTCTCAGCCCGCAGATCGGTGTCGATGCGGCAGATCGCCTCTATTGCCGCACTCCCCGATACCCATCAGATGCTGCAGAATACCTGTCGAGACTTTGCCAACGCCGAACTTAGTCCAAATGCAGCAAAATTCGATCGAGATCATCTCTACCCGGCGCAGCAGATCAAGCAGATGGGGGAGCTCGGCGTCATGGCTGTGGCCATTCCGGAGGAGCTAGGTAATAACTGAGATAACAGCTCGCTCCTTAAACAAGCTACAGGTTGTGTATGGCTCAACAGGTGGCACTGGATTGGATTATCTGGCGTACGCGATAGCAATGGAGGAGATCTCACGCGGCTGTGCCTCAGCGGGTGTCATAATGTCGGTCAATAATTCTCTGTATCTGGGTCCACTGATGGGCTTTGGCAATGCCGCCCAGAAGGATGCTTTCATCACGCCATACACGACGGGCGAACGTGTGGGATGCTTTGCTCTGTCGGAGCCGGGCAATGGCTCGGATGCCGGTGCTGCCTCCACCATAGCTACGGAAAAGGGCGATCACTATGTCCTGAACGGCACCAAGGCGTGGATAACCAATGGTTTTGAGGCGGAAGCAGCAGTCGTATTTGCCACGACAAACAAACAGCTGAAGCACAAGGGCATCTCCGCCTTTATTGTACCCAAAGGACTGAAGGGCTTTTCGCTGGGCAAGAAGGAGGACAAACTGGGCATCCGAGGATCGTCCACGTGCCAACTGATATTCGAAGACTGCGAAATCCCCAAGGACAGCATGCTGGGAGAGCCGGGATTTGGTTTCAAGATTGCGATGCAAACACTGGATGCAGGACGCATTGGCATTGCCGGCCAGGCACTGGGTATTGGACAGGCTGCCCTGGAGTTGGCTGTGGACTACGCCCAGAAGCGGCAGGCCTTTGGCAAACCCATTTCCAAGCTGCAGTCCATCCAGCAGAAGATTGCTGACATGTCGCTGGCTATGGAATCGGCGCGACTCTTGACCTGGCGTGCCGCCTGGCTGAAGGACAACAAGCTGGCCTACACCAAGGAGGCGGCCATGGCCAAATTGGCAGCCTCCGAGGCTGCGACCCTGTGCTCCCACCAATGCATTCAAATCCTTGGAGGCATGGGATATGTCTCTGATATGCCAGCGGAACGCCATTATCGCGATGCTCGCATCACGGAGATCTATGAGGGCACCTCTGAGATTCAGCGTCTCGTTATTGCGGGCTCCATACTCAAGGAGTACGCCAGTTAAGTGAAACGAGAGCGATTTTTAATCAATTAAAATGTTTTCAAATGTGAATTTTATATAAATCATACTTTGGTGGTATTTTTGGTTTGTTTTGGTATTTTTCTTGGCGGCGCTATCGATAATGGCGCTATCGACATATTCGGTTGTCTGTTTCGATTGATTGCATCTACTGCGCGTTCTCTCGAGCATATTTCTACAAATTTCCTTATTTATTGTTAATTTTTCGTTGCACGGCAATTAACACAATGCTATGGCCACAAGTACGTGGTAATGAAGCTGTTTACAATTGAAGTGCGCGATTTCGGCCAACAGAAAGTACGTTACGAACACCCCAATTGTCCCCGTCCATTCATCCATCCGTCCCAGTCCAGCCATCGGTCGGTGCCAGGAATAGCATAGCCCGCAGCCATGGACGTTGTTTGTGTAATTGATACCGTCGTGGGCGATCATCTGGAAGATCGCATCTGTGCCCTGGAGGAGGTCAAAAGGGCAGTACAGGCTGCCGGTGCTAACTTTCAGCGTGTGCAGGTGGGAGTTCAATTGGAAATTCCTTACAAAATACACTGAAACAACATTTTGTTGCAGTTTGAGAAATTGGACTTCGGCGAGACGAATGTGATGGAAACATTCTACAATGCCGATGTTGCGGTTATAGATTTGAGTGTTTTGGCCCAGCAGCGACCGCTCTCGTATCACTACGGGGTGCGGGAGAGTTTTGGAATGAAGGAAATCATCTTAATCTACAACGATGTGGAATCCAAACAGACTCTCAGCCTTAAGGTGTGTATTATCTCGGGTTTGGGGTTGGCAGAGGTGTTGTGCCCTATGTGTGCGTCCGCCCAGCCGTAAACATCTTATTGCGAATGATGCAACGGGCGGCATTTCCGATAAGATAAATGTTGAGCAATATCTGTGCGTGTGTTTGAAACGGCAGCCAACAAGTCATGTTTCTTGACGATTGTTTGTTGTTTTTCTATTTCCGGTGAATATATAGCTCGTATTATTGTTATTTTTAATCGCTCGCCCACGCAAACACCCAACACTGGCAGCACACCTACACTGGCGGTCATTAAATTGTGTACACCTCTCTCTCGTCTCTCTCAGGTCTCTTGTGGCAATTACTTGTTTCTCAGCTACAAACTGAATGCAGAGACCAATAGCTGCCTTTTGACCAATCAACCCAACAGCAAAGATCAACCCGGAGACGGTCGCGTGGGCACACTGCAGTGGCGTCTGCGTCGCAAGCTTCAAGATGTGGAAATACAATCAAAGTAAGTAGAAATCCAACTTAATCTCGGGTGCCTGCTGCTAACGGAAATCCCCTGTTTTTTAGAGCACACATGCGGGAGAAATTTCTGAGTGATATGCGCACAGCCAGGGATACGTACGCCACGAATGGGGCCAAACTGCAGACCATACTCCATGAGATGCGCAAGCGTCTGGACGATCCGCATGTGCTCTCCGGCGAAGTGGTGCACAGTTTTATGTGCTCGCTGCGGGATGTGCAGGACTACGATGCCATGGTGCGGCTGGTCAATGATCTGAAAAATATACCAAACACCCGCAAGTTTGTGGAGGCGGGAAATATGAGTTTCCTCTATGCCTTTGCCCTGAATCGCAGAAATCGAAAGGGAGACAGAGAGAAGGCCCTGGAGTCATCACTGAAAGCGCTCGAGAAAAAGGAGAACCACTTCCCGGACATGCTGTGCCTATGCGGACGCATCTACAAGGACATATTCGTGGAGTCGGACTACACGGACGCCACCAGCCTGGCGCATGCCATTAAATGGTACCGCCAGAGCTTTGAAGTGCAGCCGAACGAGTACGCGGGCATCAATCTGGCCACCCTGCTGGTCATCGAGGGCAAGGAATTCAGCAACACGGAGGAGCTGCAACACATTGGCATGACCCTGAACAATCTTATCGGGAAGAAGGGCAGCCTTTCGACGCTCAGTGAATACTGGGATGTGGCCACATTCTTTGAGATATCCGTGCTGGCCGAGGACTATGCGAAGGCCATTCAGGCGGCCGAGTGCATGTTCAAGCTGAAGCCCCCGAACTGGTATCTAAAGTCAACTATTGGCAACATTTCGCTGATCCACAGGTTCCGCAAGAAGCCCGAGGATCGCATGCCCACCATCGAAGAGCAGGTCTTTCAATTCTGGATGGATTTCTTCCTGGAGGCCACAAACACTGAGGAGATTAAGAACAGCATACGATTTCCCATATTGGTTAGTGTCCAAAGAGCATTCTCCCATGATCTTTGATAACATCTTTCCCTCTAATAGATACTCGAACCACAGAAGATCTACATGCCCAGCTATGTGACCATCAATATGGATGCGGATGAGAAATCCATTCAGATTGTCAACATCTGTCTGGCCCACTCCAAAAACACCTGCAAGAAGCTCCACGACTTCCTCTTTGTTGCCTCGAAAATCAAATCTGTGAGCCTGTACAAGCGCGACGATCGCTGCGCGTATCTTTATGTCCATCACAACTCGGATGACTTTCAAATCTACTTTCCGTCGCCCGAGTGCCGGCAAAAGTTTTACGATTTGATACTGGAAATGACGGCCGATCAGGAGGTGTTTGTTAATCTCAGCAATGATGATGCACAAATAGAGGTGAGTCTTGGGTGTTTGAGTGTTTAAATGTCATCGATAAAGGATCGATAATTTTCGATAAATGGAAGACTTTGTCCGTTACATAATTTAAGGATCTATTATAATCGATTACCGATTACCTTCTTCCAGTACGAATACGATTATGATGAGCAGAATCGCAAGATGGTCCTGGGCAAGGGCACCTACGGCACGGTGTATGCCGCCAGGGATAAGCAAACGCAAGTGCGAATTGCCATCAAGGAGGTGCCGGAGAAGAACTCACAGGATGTGCAGCCACTGCACGAGGAGATCAAACTGCACTCGCAGCTGCGGCATCGCAATATCGTACAGTATTTGGGCTCACGCTCGGAGGATGGTTTCTTCAAGATCTTCATGGAGCAGGTGCCGGGCGGCTCACTCTCCGACTTGCTCGAGACCAAATGGGGTCCGCTCAAGGACAACGAGTCCACCATGGCCTTCTACTCCAAGCAGATACTGGAGGGACTCAAGTACCTGCACGAGCAGGATATTGTCCATCGCGACATCAAGGGCGACAATGTGCTGGTGAACACGTACAGCGGGGTCGTCAAGATCTCCGATTTTGGCACCTCCAAGCGGCTGGCGCGCATCAATCCCATGACAGAGACCTTTACTGGCACCCTCCAATACATGGCGCCCGAGGTGATTGACCAAGGTGTACGTGGCTATGGCCCAGCGGCAGATATCTGGTCCTTTGGCTGCACAAACGTAGAAATGGCCACCGGCAAACCGCCCTTTATTGAGTTGGGTTGCGCCCAGGCGGCCATGTTCAAAGTGGGATACTACAAGAAGCATCCAAATATACCCGTGGAGCTGTCCACGAATGCCAAGAATTTTATACTGCGTTGCTTTGCGATCAGCGTGTTGGACAGACCATCGGCCTCGCAGCTGCTGGAGGATCCGTTTCTGGCTGAGTAAGTTTATTGGATAACCCATTGATACAGACACTGATTTAACATTCTCTTTTGATACCTACAGCAAACCACGAAAACCGAGACCTGGGTTACCCATTAATACCGACTTTGGCAGAAGCATTTCGGTGCCAGCGGATCGCCTGATACACAAGACGACGCCTCCATTGACCTACAATACTACCTGCAATACGCCCACCACACCAGAGTTGGAGTAAGTTCTGCCCCCCAAGTCCCACTCACAGCAAAACTAATGTTGCTCCCTTTTAGCGTTACTCACACATCTTCTGTGGATATTGATGAGCTGCCCAGCCTGCTGGAGCGCCGCAACTCTTCTGGATTCCTGCTCTCTCCCGAGATTGAACCCTCAACGCCATCGCTGCGCACTAGCATCAGTGAGACTAGCGAAACGGATGGTTTTTATAGGCTGAAAAAAGACTCGCAGCGACGCACCACTCTATCGAAAGTCCTCGCTTTGGATGAGTCCAAGATCTGCGATATTTGGCTTAAGAAGATCGATGCAGATCAGAATTCGATTGCCATACGGAAGAGCGATCTTGAGGTTCTGATACGCGGATTGAGGGACTACATTATGAACGAGAATGAGAAGCATTTGGAGGCCACGATCAATGAGCTGAAGCAGAAGCTAAACAACGATGCAGTGGCCTTGGATCATCTCCATTTGGCGCTGTACTCCTTTCAGGATGCAGTCGTCTGTGTCCTGAGGTATCACTGCATCAAGCCGCATTGGATGTTCGCCTTGGATAATCTCGTGAAGCGCGCCGTGCAGGCAGCCGTCACCATCTTCTCGCCGGAGCTGGGGGCCAATCTGGCGGACAAGGATCTCTCTGGGAATGATGATGAGAGCGTGCAGACGTCACCGCTGCAGCATGCGGGCTCCTCGGACAGTCAGGAGAGGCAGCAGTGCCTGGAGAAGGTCCTACCCTTGAGCAGTTCTGGCGGCGTGCTGCCCTCGGACACTGGCTACGATGGGGCACTCCACAGCTCTGTGGAGTCTGTGCGCATACTGCGCGACATTCGTGAGAATCAGCTCAAGCTGCAGCGCCAGATGATGGAGCAAGAGCGCCAGAACATGCGGGCATTGCACAACATAAGCCAGGAGCTAGCCCATATCTACATGGGTGGCAGGAAGAGATTAAGGTGGGGAATTTCGGAACACTTTTTAATGTATATCTAATTAAAGACTCTCCTTCCGTAGACGCACCATCAATGGATTCAACAAAAAGTGCCATAGAATGAGTCCCAGTGCAGCGGCAGTGGGCGGGGGAGCAGGCAGCGCACGTCCAGCAGTGTCTGGCAATGCCAGACGGCAGCTAAACAAGCACAACTTTGGTCTGCACGAGATAGACGAGCAGTTGGAGCAGTGGCTAACGCAACAGGACATTGATGAGTTCTCAAAGACACTCATACTGAATGAGGGCTTTACCTTTGAGGATTTCATCTACAACATGGAAAAGCTCGATCTCATGCGTTTGGGATTGCGGTGGGTATTCCACGAATACCTCATCGTTGACCTTCTCTAAATGTAAATCCTCTTACAGCGTTGGCATTGAGGTGCGTTTGTGGAAGCTCATCATTCAGGAGCGTGTCTGCACTTCATCCGATTGTCTGGATAGTCCGCCCAGCACCTACCACAAGCCCATTGGTGGTGGTAGTGGTGGCTCCTCCCTGAACAACAATACCCTGGCATCGCCCACAACCACGACACCATGCACACCGGGCACCACAGGCGGCATCAAGACGAAGATCAAAAAGAGCGAAAGCGAATACGATTCCTGCAGCGAGTGAACCGGATCAGCCCGTCGTCGCCGCCGCCGAACTAAAGCAATGCCTTAATTAATTGTTAATTTGTATGTCTCATGTGCTACTAACAGCTGTTTGAATGCCCCCCATTTACAGGGTATGCAGCAGTCACCTTAATGGCACACATTCTTCTCTCTCTCTCTTTTTTGGGGAATGTCCTCAGGGTGTCCTCCCCTGCTTTTGTGCCTTTCCCTGCCCCCAACCCACCCTCACATGCATGTTAATTTATCAAACAACAAAATGGAATTTAAGTGCCTTAATTTAAAACAATAACAAAAATTAAAATGTAACACGATTAAGAGGTTTTATTACAAGCTCCTGAAAGGTAGAAGGAAAGGAAGGGTACAAGAAATGTAAATTTTGGTTGGTTGGGTTGGGTTAATATTTAGCCAGAAAACTCGAACACTTTTCCCCTCTGATAACTTTTCTAGTTCGTTTGCATTTATTTTTTTGGTTTAAGGTTTTTTGTTGGTTTCGTCTTTAGTGACATTGCAGTAATTGTTTGTTAATAATTTGATTTTTTATAAACATTTGTTGCTTTTAGATGTTGTTTAGAGGCAAGAAATTTACACATTTTTTTATGGCGGAGTGATTGTTGTTGTTTCCCCCTTTGTTTGATGTTGTTATTCGAAAGCGTTTCGTTCTGTTGCTGCAGTTGTTCTTGTTGTTGTTGTTGTAAGTTGTTGCTTTTGTTGCTGTTGTTGTTGCTGTTGTAAGATAAAGGTTTTTGCTTATGCCTTGGATTCGGCTTCGCTGGCGGTGGCCTGCGATTGGGCATCGCTCGATTTGCCATCGTCGACCTTGCCGAAGACACAGCAAGGGCACTTTTCCTTCAAAGCCAAGCGATACTTGGGATGGCTATAAAAGAGATATAGGATCAGGATTGTATATCATGATTATAGGTTTATAGGTTATACACACCTAATGCCATAGACAATGGGATTGTAGCAGGCCGCCGACTTGGCAAAGCAGGCACCCCAGATGGTGTTTAGTGGAGTGAGACCCTCAAATTTGAACAGTCCCATGCAGTTGATGACTAGGTAAGGAGTCCACGCCATGAACCACAGCGAAATGGTGACCAGAGCCACTTTGGCCAGCTTGCCCTCGGCGCTCTTGTCGGCATCCTCGGAGGAACGCAGCGACTTGACATTCATTTTCTTGGCCTGCTCCCGCATGGCCTTCTCGTGAGCGGAAACGGCCTGAAGGAGAGAACGGATGTCATTGGAGGATATAGGGGAGGATATAGGCGTTGTGTACTTACAGCAATGATGAACCAATAGGAATAGCAGATAAGGAAGAGCGGGATATAGTAGACAAAGATCGAGTAGAAGATCAGGTATGAGCGTGGATTCCAGTCGCGCTCCAAGTAGTCAATGCCGCACGATGTCAAATTACCCTCCGGCACATACCTGGATAAAGTGATAGAGGAGAGGATATTGCTTAAAGAACCAAACGAAGATGTTTTTTCTCTGCACACCTGCTCCAGCCGAAGACGGGGGCCAGGCACCAAATGCTCGACATGAACCAGATGTAGGCAATCTTGCCCAACGCCAGAGGGATGGTCATCGGCCGACCGGCCATGCCCTTGACAATGACTTGATAACGATCCAGGGAGATCATGCACATGGACCAAATGGAGCTGCAGCCAAAGGCGGAGCCCAGGCCCGCATAAATGTCGCACATCATGGGCCCGAGGACCCAGGTCTCAAAGTACAAATTGATGCCCATCATCGGGGTGTTAGTAATCATGATGCCAAAGTCGGAGATGGCCAAATTGATGACCAGGAGGTTTGCAGGAGTGCGCAGTGATTTTGTGGTGGCAAAGATGTAGATCACCACGCCATTTCCGCACCAGGAAATCATTCCAATTATGATCATGTAGGCCGTGAGGATCTTTGCCCAGATGGGGTCCATGGCGGGGAACTGGTTCCAGTACGGGCTGATCAGATGCGCCATATCGGGTGTGACCTTATCCACCACCGATCCATTGGAAAGGGCTGCAAAATGCGGCCCCAGTTGTGTGGCTACTGCTGCAAAGCTGCAACAGAACAACTCATGGTATAGATATCATTCCATCATCTACGATCTACGATGTCTTCCTACCTATCCATTTTGATTTGATTTTTCCCAGTTGTGTGTCACTATATCCCGCCTATATAGCACACTCTTTCTACATAAAAAGGTTGCAAATTCCGTTGGATATTTTTCAAACACTTTTTACATTAAAGGACTCCCTAATTTGTTTCTGAAAATTTCACTGGAGCGGACTATTCGCGGCGATGGGTCATTGGAAACCTGCAACGTCCGCACTGGCGTCTCAGGCTTTTATAGTTTTTCTTGGAGATTCTTGAAAGAGCTCCCCCCTGGTATGGTTCAAATTCAATTAGCCAAGACACCTAAAAATATATTGTACAAGAGTGCAGACAGCTTTTGGCTTATAATCATAATAACCATAACAAAACGCAAGAGAATCCACTGCCCATTGCAATGGGCCAATGTCAATAGTTTGACATTTAAGTGGCTTCTTTCAGCACTCGATTATTGCCTCTCCTCTATGGGTCTCTGACATTGTGCCCGAAAAAAGAGGCGTCTAAAGTCAGCGATCAATAGTCAATGCTTAAGAAATCGATGGGAAACAGATATAGGGAAACTTAAGAAGAGTTCGTGTTTGCCATGCGTACCAGACCGAGTGGCGCTGCTGCATAACACGCGACACGTGTTGAGCAGTGAGCTCAATTATGGAATATATCCAAAAGTGGATTTCCGTATGTCATTTAATTATGTTCTCTAAAAGTAACAAAAACGAGAAGGGACGTGTGCGACGCTTTTTACGGGTCACAACTTTTATACCCGGCACTCAGGACTACATCTGCACCTTAGCGGTGTTTTGTCAAATTTTCAATTTTTTCTTCATCTGTCATCTACATCAACAACACTACTCACACCAACACGCTCCTTTAGCACGCTCTTGTATCTTCAAAATTGTAAAAAGCCTCCCAAGCGTTCACCCTTTTGCGGGGGCGGAAGGGGGCGTGGCTCATTTTTGAAATACACTGGTTTCAGTGTGAGCATACAGAAGTCTGGATGCAAAATTTGGTGGCTCTAGCTCTTATGGTCTCTGAGATCCAGGCGCTCAACAAGACGGACGGACGGACGGACAGACGACATGGCTCAATCGACTCGGCTATTGATGCTGATCAAGAATATATATACTTTATGGGGTCGGAAATGTTTCCTTCTGTGCGTTTCATACAACCGTTATTTCCCACAAATACAATATACCCTATTTACTCTTCAAGTACCTGGTATAAAAACGTATATATAAAGATGAGTAGCATCCATTATTCATGCTATTAATATTCCACACCCAATGTCCCACCGGAATGTGCACTCACAGTCACGAGCCATTAGAAAAATGCCCAAAAGCAAATACAAACTCTTCGGAGAGTAATCCCCCGCTTTGGGCTTTGGCTCTCCGGCTTTAAGCTGCTTATAGACGGTACTCATGCCCTCTCTCTATAGCGATTGATATATTCACACTTCCATTGTCACGCTTGGAGGTCCGATTGTTGGGGCGTCTGGTCGCGGACACTAATTTTCCGAATAGGTGTGCGTTTGTGTCGCTTTTGTGTGGGGGGGTTGCTTTTCGTGGATCCAAATTTTAGCATAAAAGCCTTTTGTTTTGCTTGAATTGGGTCAAATTTTTAGCTAATCTATCTTTCCGAACCCTTATATGGTTTTATGGCAGAAACTAAGCGAGGTCCAAATAGTACAGTGAATTCTGTCCAAGGGGATGGCAGACAAGAGTCTGGGAGCTGTCTATCAATCGATGAGCGTCACTGTAAGTGTCAATTTGTGTGTGACAATTTATGTGACAGTCGACACATGTTAAGCTTGGACGATCTTTTGGCTTAAATCAATTACACCGCAACGCATCCAACCAGAGATTTTATAAGCCATAAAACGGCTTAATCGTGTGATAAATAAAGTTAGACGGAGATCAAATAGAACCTAAAAATATATATAAATACATACCAAATGCGCAAAACCGGAAGCTGAGCTCAGATCATCATTATCTTCGCAGTCATTCTCAGCGTCATCATTATTATTATATCATTATCATCGTGTCAGAGCTATGTTTTTGCGGTTTACTTTTTGCACAGATTTCTGTTTGTACATGTATGTAGGTGTAAAATCTATCAATAAATTGTTGAAATTGAAGGGTATCCAAAGGGAAAACTTTTCGAAACTATGCGAAAACATGAATCGCATTTCAATTTATTTAACATTTATTCGGGTTTCTTTAAACAAACAAACACAAAATTCGTATTCGCTCGCCCACCTGCAAAAAACAAAAAAAAATACCATAAACAAAGCGTGGAAAAAAAGGAGGGGTACGGTAAAGGTGCAACAACAATTGCAACAAACATTTGCGGGGGCAGCAGCAGCGCAAGAAGAAGAAGACGGAACGTGAATAAGAAGCAGAAGATGGAGATAATTTAGCATTAGCAAATAAGCGAGATAAATGCTTCGATTTGTTGTTTTTGCTGGAGCTGCTATTATTTGTTGCTGCTGCTGTTTTCCTGTTCAATGAGGCAGACACGAAAAAAGCGGAGATTCGTGCACCAAAAGCCGTTGTTGTATGCCCTTCCAGTGCTTAGGCCGTTAATTGTTCGAATATCGAACTCAAGTCAATAATGTTCGATTGACGATGGCACGATGGGTGATGGCACTCTCTCTCACTCTTTGGCCTACACTCTACCAAATGGGAATATACGCAAGTGTGCTCAACGGGGCTGGCTAATATTACTTTTTAGTGGTTTTTGCCAAACTTAATCTCCATGAAGTTAAGCCGTCTGTCCCCGGTAGGACAGTGTATAATTAACAAACACCTATGATTTGATTTTTGTATTTTTTTATGTTCGACAATAGCTTGGCGCTTGCACGTGTATATGTGTGTGAGCGTGAGTGGGTAAACGACGGCAAGTGTTCTGCCGCTGCCCTCCCTCGGCGACAGCCTATTCGTGTGGGGGTAAATGGGCGAGAGAGAGAGAGAGAACGCCAAAGTAATGGGACCTCTGCTCTGAGCGCCCGACGATCTCTGGTTGTTGGGGCTTGGTTGGGGTCATGAAGCAACTGTAAAGGAGGGCCCGTCGGCTTTTTTGAGGGAAACGTAACAATGCTGTCAATAAGTGCGAGTGAAAGGGCTCTCGCTGTAAGTGTGAGTGAAACGACAATGGAGTGTGCGCCTGGAGCACTAAGCTCGGGGGGAAATAACCCGAGGAACGCTGCCGACGACGGGCCCTCCTTATAGTTGCTTCATGGTTGGGGTCGTGTGTGGGAGCGCTTGTTCTTGTTGGCTACGGAAGAGAGTGTCATTAGTATAGTGCAGTGGAAGCGAACAGCTGAGATCACCTCGGACACACACTACACACTCACTCTCTCTATCTCACTCTCTTGCGCCATGGCTGATGTTATTTTCAGCGGCTGTGGGATTTACAGTAACAAACCCGAACCGCTAAGCAGCATCGGGCAGCGTCCGCGTGCAGTTCGCTCTCGGATAAAATTTACATTTGTTAATTTTTAATTTTTTGTTCAAATTCGTTCAGTTTCGCTTTTAAATTTAGACACTCGTTTAGAGCGGAAGCCTGCCAGCGTTTTTCCAAAAAGATCAAATCCATTTTCTGCCGCGTGTGTTTTTCTAGTTCGGTCATGATTGCAAATATTCGCTTGACAAAACGAAACCGAAACGAAAACGAAATGTCAACCCGCGAAATTCTATTAACCTTTGGTTTGGTTAATTAATTAATGACGAAATCCGTCTCCATTGTCGTCAGCACGCGCGCCTCTGAGGCATAAATGCAATTAAATCATTAATAAAAACCAGACAAATATTGAAATATATGTATGTATGTATAGTGATACACACACAAACAGTAAGAGAGAGGGGAACAGCAGTCATATGTAAAATGCATTAGAAGAGGAATGAGATTGACTGTGCGTACGGTACTTGTTCGAAATTTATTTTCGAATAAATAGTACAAAGTTGAAGAGGAAGCAGTAGAAGCAGCCGCCGCCGACCAAGACTCTGCTGCGGTCGTATTATGCAGCGCAGCCCCATCCCGTTTGTTCATCCCATCCCATCCCGCCCAACACACGTAAAAACAACGGCACAGGCGGGAGGACGGCATTTATTCATACAATTCATACGCATGCACAGTGGAATGAGTTGTATTTGAGTTGCAGTGAACTTGATTCAATTAGTTGAATTGATTAATTGATTGTTTTCCCACGAATATCAGCGAATCCAATTGAAATGAGAGAATGATTTAACTTGACTTGATTATTGTTTGTTTTTTTTCATAAAAGGTGTAAAAACTTTATTAAGTGAGTGACATGATAATTGTTTATTGTAGTTTGTATTCTTTTTCCATTCTCCCACAACCACTGTGCGGGGATGCCATGCTCTGCCTGTGCCTGGTCCCGTTTTCCGTGTATACTTTTGTGTGATGCGTCTTCTCCTCACGATCCCTATCCATGTGCTCAACTTGTGTGCGTGTGTGCCTGTCTGTTCTGTTTCTCTTTTGGTTTTCGGCTTCTGAAATAAACGAAATAGGAAAATTTGGTATGTTTCATTTATAAATAGATTTCGCCATACCATACGCAGCCTACGGTGGAAAAACTCTGAAGTGTAGACGATGTGAAATGTGAAAAGTGAAAAGTGAATGAAACGCATGTGAATCTGACTCGCGCTGAGAAATCTCTTGAATAAAAAGCTGGAAATTGAATTAAAAATCTTATAGGATCTATTGGAGAGAAAATGTGATCAAAAATGTGAATTTTCGGCAAAAGAAAAGCATACAGACCAAGAGAATTATCGAAAAAAACAACAAAACTACAGAAACAGAATGCAGGCCTCGAGCACCACCACAACAACAACCACAAAAACGAAAAAGCTGAGCAGCAGCACGGGCGCAAGTGCGGGTGGCAGCAACATGATCAGCTCGGTGGCGGTGACGAGTGCCACAAAGACGACAACCACCACCCGGAAGCCGGCTGGAGCCAGCCCCAAGTCGCCAAAGGCATCCACAATGGGATCATCAGTGACTGCCGCATCCAGTGCAAGCGATTCCCAGGCAGAGATCGCGGAGCTTTCTAAGAAAATCAACGAGCATGCGGATGCCTTATACCACACATGGAAGAGTCACGGGAGGCACCCGGTGGACCTCCTTGAGATCTACAAAAATGCAGCCGCATCCGGGGATTTTGCAGAGGTAGCAGGAGCAACAACAGCGGACGCGGAGGGACTTAAAAAAATGGTCACCAGTTTTGTAAACATGGACAAGGAGCAAAGGGGAAAGACTGCAAAGAAATCTGATGGACCCACCACAAATGGCAAGATAAAGAAGTCAACGAACGATTCCGCTGCTTCCGGAGGCGCCTCCACCTTCGAGCAGGCATTGCAATCGCCCAAGAAAGTGGCTGCCGTCAGTAAACCTCTGCCCGATGTGAATCTCAATTATGACATCAATGTCCATTTAGATATGAATAATCTGTCGCAGGAGCAGACGCAGCATCTCCTGAAGATCAGTGAAATAATCCAGCAGCAGAAGGATGCGACGGCAGCCAATTCTCTGAAGAAGCGGCAGACTGGCAGCAGCGGGAAAGTTGCCAACCCTGTAAAGGTAACAGCGGGAGCTGTCTCAGAGCCACAATCCCCCGCCAAAAAGCAGAACAAAGCGAAGAGCGGGAGTGCCGTAACAGCAACGGCAACAGCAGTTGGCATCGATGTTATAGATGCCCCACAACAGGCTCATAGAGTATCAGAGGCAGTGAGTGATAAGAGCGCCGAGACGACGGTGGTGGCCACAAATCGCAAGTCAAGCAAAACCAAAGAGAACAGTGCCGAAGGGAAGCAGCAGCCGGCAACCAAAGAAAAATCCACAGCAGCTACTGCCACACGCAAATCCACAAGAGGCAGCATAGCCACTGATAACAGCCACAGTTCAAGCAACATTGTGGCTAACGCATCTTCTGTGGCAACATCCGCACCAGAGGCAGCAGCATCAACAGAGATGGATGCAACATCCGTCAGTACAGCGATGCCAACGTTGAATAAAGTGAAACCCACTAGCGGGGCACGGGCAGCCCTAACCAATGGCCAGGATCCGACAAAGAATAAAAATGGTACGATTGAAAATAGTAGCACCCAGAATCCATCCAGAGCACCCCATACCCGTAGTAGTCCACGTAGTACCTGTAGTCCCCGTTACCGTACCAGAAATCCCAGAAATGATGATGATACGTCATCTCTTCTAGCGGGTCTCCTCACACGCGGATCGGTGGCGGAGCGTGTTCTGATGTTCGAAAAGTGTCCGGACGTGAGGCATGCATTCCTCAACATCAAGCGCCCCCAGGCCGACGTTGCGCCCAAGAGTCTACTCAAGGTGAGTCTCCACCGCAGTCACCTATTCCATCCCTCTGCCCTTGCAGCCCCACGGCCTCCCTGAGGGAGGCCCTAATTGAACGATATGCATGAGGCTGGGGCTGTTGGATTTTTCCCCTCCCGCCGCCACCAATTGAATGCACATGCCTTGCCTTGCGATTGTTATCTAACAGTTGAAAATGCCAGAGGAAAATGTGAAAAAACGAAAACTATAGCAACAAAATGAGTGCCTGCCTCAGGCCCCCGCCCCTCTCCGATCTCCACACAGATAATTGCACTTGTTATCGATGCGAGTGGCAGTGGCAGAAGCAGAAGCAGCAGCAACAGTAGCGGCAACATTGATTGATTTAAGGTTACCCCCTGAGACGCCGCCACAGCCAAATGAGAGATGAAAGCTTGTGCCAAATCAGTGACTAAAATCAGAGAAAGAGAAAGAAAATCAAGAAGAAATGTGGGGGATTCGCATGGAAAAGGTGTTGTCGTAGGCCAGATTTAGGCTAGATATATTTCTTAGTGGGTCCTACTTTTGGAAAGACTAGAGGGGATTACGGCCCTTATAGAGCTCCAGGTTAGTTCGATCTTAGCTTAATACAGCTTTGGGTTCGAGAGCAATACGTTTCTTTTGTTATTACATCGATCTCTAGGATCGATTCTCTGTCACGAAAATAGTTATTTTCTGCTCCTTCCTGATGCGGGTTGCCGAAAGGATAGAAAGTGGAATTGTAATCTTAATATCCATTCAGCTATCCCTATAACCCACTATAACGTTTTAGATCCTCTACTTCCTCTATTCTTTCTGATTTTTGGGATGGGCCCTGCATCTGACTAGCGCGAATCGAGTGCCCCTTGCGAACGAATAGTGTGGGGATGCGAGTGCTACTCGTACGTACGAGCACAAGTACGAGTATGCATATTTTACATATACAAACAAATCAAATCAAGCATTTACGATCAACCATAGCCTCTCGATCGTGCACACGAGCAGATGAAAAAATAAACCAAACCCAAAAACAAACAATAAAGTCGAATCTCCGAATAGTACTCCCGAGAGTAGAATCACCCGCATGTGATCATTATTAATTTTCGTTTGTTTTTTTTCTGTGAGCAATACTCAAATGAAATGCAATTGTATTTTTGCTGTTGATTGATGTTGCTGTTTTTTTTTTGTGTGTTGTAGAATTGTTTAATTATTTAATTACAAGGGTGTACAATATTCCTACAAAAATAAAAACAAAACAAAACGGAAAAAACCAGAGATCGACGGTGATTCCATGAAACACTTGAACTTTTATTTTTTGCCTAACGACGATTGTTGGCTGCTGTGAAATTCCTCACTTCATCAAACGTGAACGTTCGATTCGTTGGATCGTTGAATTGTTGGATCAAAGCAAATAAATTGTCTAAAAATATAAACCCATCTCCCCCCACTAGATTTTGCAATTAACTTTTAGGCAGAGAAATGTTGTATTTAGTTTTAGGCTTTGCTTTTCTTTCTTTCACTCTCTCTCTCATTCTCTGTGAGAGAAATCTCTATTCCTATAAATTGGGCAACAATGCGTATGCGTAATATTTGACTACGAGTACGAGTACAAACGATTGTGTAGCCGGGCGTATACGTAATAGACTCTTGTGCGCGCACATGCCTCGAGAGTATTTCGTAGATTGTTTTCTTTTTTATACCCGGTACTCGAAGAGTAAATAGGGTATATTGTATTTCTGCGCATAACGGTTGTAACACACAGAAGGAAACGTTTCCGACCCCATAAAGTATATATATTCTTGATCAGCATCAATAGTCTTGTTGAGCGCCTGGAACTCAGAGACCATAAGAGCTAGAGCCACTAAATTTTGCATCCAGACTTCTGTATGCTCACACTGTTACAAGTGTATTTAAAAAATGAGCCACGCTCCCTTCCGCCCCCGCAGAAGGGCGAAAACCTCCCAAATCTTCAAATCTTTTGAAGATAAAAGAAAACTAAAAACGACATTCCGTAGGGAATGGCCATATCTATCAGATCACCAGATTGGTATCCGATTGGATCATTATTATAACCAAAATGAAGAAATTAATTTGCAGTGGCTAAACCCACCCTGTCCCGCAGCTTTTGTTGTTGTTTTTTTCACATTCTCTCATTTACACTCTGCTTCTGCTTGACTCGGCCCCTGCCTCTGCCGTCCCTCTGCCTCTGCCTCTGCCGACTTTGAACCCACCCCGTCCCGCAGCTTATATTTGTTATTTTTGTGTGCGGGCGCTGCCTCTGCCTCTGCCGCGAGTCTGCAGTGTGTGGGTCTAGGGAAGGGCGGCGAGCTAAAGGAGCGTGTTGGTGTGAGTAGTGTTGTTGATGTAGATGACTGATGAATAAAATAAGGTGCAGATGTAGTCCAGAGGGCCGTGTATAAACGTTGTGACGCGTAAGAAGCGTCTCACACGTCCCTTCTCTTTTTTTGTGTATAGATGGGCGCAAAGATTAATATTTATGTCTTCGTTGACAGTTTTAAAATCATGAATGGCCATTGAGTAGCCGGCATAAAGATGGAAAGAAGTTCCCTTAACACAGCGAGAGACAGAGGGGAAGAAATAATACAGACAAACTGCGAAAGGGCCTTGAATCTCAATGTAGGAAAAAATGTTTTCCGCATTTTAATTGCGGTTTAATAGCCCTAGAGATGGCTGAAGAAAAACATTTCCAGTTTTGTATTGCCCTTTGAAGATTCATGAAAAAACGAGTTTCCAGTCAACTATCCGATTCCTTTCTGATCTTAGCAAAGACTTTCTCAGAAAGAAGTATGAAAAATGTACTTACAAGGCTAATAGTTTCAATTAATGCCTCAAAGAGTCAAAGTAAAAATCACTTAATAATTTCTATAGATAGATTAACCTAATTTTAAAACAATTTAAAACATGCAATCTATCAGGAATCCGCCTCCTACATTCTACCCACATTCTATGCTGTTTTAAGAATTTATGGCAGAAAATCTTTCTACCTTCCGCCCCAAAATTCCGTAGCTAATTAGCAGATTTTGCACATAAAAACGAAACCAACGAATCGGCGGGAAGGGAAATACTGCTTTAATTTCACGAGTACTTGCCCCAAAAGACGTACAGTAGTTGTACCCTAAGAAAAGGAGGGTGTTATAGAATTCAATTAATGTTTGAGAAGGTGAAAGAGAAATGAATAAGATATTTTAAAAGGGTATCCACAATCTTTTCTGCTTTCATCTGATTCTGCTACTCTGCCCCACTCAACCGCACAAATTAGACAGCTATTTGTTTATGTTTATGTGAATGGAATTTCATAATAAATGAAAAGGTAAAGGGCGCAAAATTGGGGAGCAGACAGGCCGCAAAAAATTCTGCGAAATCTAAACAAAAGAATCGAAACCAAACGAAAATAAATAAATTCGTCATTTTATTGAGTGGCGGCTGGGCAGGCAGCAAACACTTTGAGTAAACAATTCGAGAGTGATGGAAAGATTAATATGGTTATAATTTATTATTTATACGGAACCCGCAGGTCAAGCTGCATGCCACACCGCCGCCACCGCCACAGGAGACGAATTTGCTGCAAAAGGAAATACGCTCAACAAAGAGTGTTTACATACCAAGGTGAAGAGTCCTCTAAAAGCCCTTAAATATGGATACTAAAATATTTTCTTTATAGATTCTACTTTCCACATGGCAAACCACAGCCAACGATTGCCATGGAACGAGTGGTCCGAGGCATACTCTCCGGCTTCGATAGCTTTCCCAACAATCAGGTGACCAAAGACGATCTGCCAAGGATCCTGAAGCTGTGCGGCATGCCCTACTACTGGCGCATGCCCGTAATGGTCTTTTGCCAGACATCGAACTCAGGTCTTGTCGAGCGTCAGAGATTTGTGGAGTTCTGGAAACAGTAAGCAAACATTTATATAGCTCCCGAAGGATCATTTACTGATTGATTTATTTATTTTTAACTTGCAGAATGAATATATATTGCCATGAGGCTGCGTCTCGTTTCGTGTACATCTTGTCGCGTGGCCAGCGATTTCGCTCTTACATTGTGCCAGAGGATTTGGTGCCGATGGTGCAGGATGTGGTCGACACACATCCCGGTTTGGCCTTCCTCAAGGAGGCAACCGAGTTTCATTCCAGATACGTGCACACGGTCATCGCGCGCATTTTCTATTCGGTGAATCGCAGTTGGAGCGGCAGGATCACAATTGCAGAACTTAAGAGATCTGATCTCTTAGAGGTACTTATACCCTCAGATGGCCAAATAATACCTTACTTAAAGATCTCTCTTTAATCGCCACAGATGATTAGTCTTCTAGAGGAGGAGGAGGACATCAATCAGATTATGGCCTTCTTTAGCTATGAGCACTTTTATGTGATCTACTGCAAGTTCTGGGAACTGGACAAGGATCACGATCTGCTCATCAATCAAGAGGATCTGGCCAAGCACAGCGATCATGCGTTGTCCTCGCGGATTGTGGAGCGCATCTTCTCCGGCTGTGTTACGCGCACGGACAGCAAAAAGGCACCCGAGGACGAGGCCAAAATGTCCTACACAGACTTTGTTTGGTTCATACTCTCCGAGGAGGACAAACGCACACCGACAGCCATTGAGTATTGGTTCCGCTGCATGGACATCGATGGCGATGGAGCATTATCCATGTACGAGCTCGAGTATTTCTACGAAGAGCAACAGCAGCGCATGGAGGGTATTGGCATCGAGTGTCTGCCATTTGAGGATTGTCTGTGTCAGGTAAGGAGTACTCTTTTCTATCTGTCGTGGAGTCTTAGATTTTGTATTTTTTCCAGATGCTAGATATGATTAAGCCTGCGAATCGGGACTGCATTACGTTGGGCGATCTGAAACGCTGCAAAATGACGCACGTCTTTTTCGATACTTTCTTCAATCTGGAGAAGTATTTGGATCATGAACAAAGAGATCCATTTGCCTCGCAGCGTGATGAATATGTAAGTGTCTGTCATACCTCAGTGGCACTCAGTGTGCACTCTCTATATCAAAATCTTATATCTTTAATAGACCTCCGATTGGGATCGATTTGCGGCACAGGAATACGAACTTCTCATATCCGAAGAGAACGATTAAGATTGAGGGATCGCTTAAAGATAAACCACACATATTTATTAACATACAAATTTTTATACAAATTTATACACTACGTAAAATGAAATACTGAAAATGAAAGAAAGAAACAAAACAAAGAAACAAAAGAACGAAAGGAAAGAAAAGAAAAGGAAATAATTTTAGTCCCATATGTGCAATAAATTCGAATTATTTATTTATGAGTTTCTACAGATTTTAGTTGAATTTTAATGACGAATAAAATAAATTAATTGAAAATTAACTACCATGAATTGTTTGTAAAATACTGCAAATTTTGTATAGAATATATGCTGCTATAAGGAGATGACGACGAAGAGCTTGCACTCTCGTTCTCTTTGTTGGATTTCGTTGACTTCTCTCCTCATCTTTGATCGCTCTTCTACTTCCAATCACCAAATCAAAACGAATTTCTGTTGTTTTTTTTTATTATTAAATTTCTGTTTTTGTTGTTTTGAATTTTTTTTTTTTCAAAGTTTAACTTAAATGTATTTAAAAATATAATTTTCCTTTCCTTTGTCATCATTTGAAAACGCTAACAGAGAACTCATGATGAAACTCGCTTTTAGACTATGCAAAAATTTGCCTAAATACATCGTGTATATATAGATATAATTGGTATAATCAGATAATCATAGAGAGAGGATCTCAGCGCCAAACAGGATTGACCACAATTCAGATTACAGAGAGGTACAAATTACAATTATGTATTATTTAAAAGGGGTGTTAAAGGTTTTTTTTTATTATTCGTTATTCTTGCTTTTTAGGTGTTCTTTTAATCTTTATATTTCTCCACTCACAGTTGCTGCTTGTCGTTTCATGAATCACAGATGCATATGGGATTATATATTATTATGATGTATATATTAGGCGCCGTTTTTCGGGGGATATTTTGTACAGGAAGAGATAGGGGAAGAGCTACTACGGCGTGCCAGCCAATGTATCATTCACAAACGACTAAAAAAATATACATATTAATATATATAAAAAGGGGAGTTTAAATATTGGGTTCTGTGTTCGAAGCAAGCAAGTAGTTTGGCCTGTAGAATAAGCAGCAAAAATATATATAGAATACGGGCAGATTATATATAGAAAACTCAAAGTATTATTCGTTTTGTGGCGCTAGCTCTGTTTCTGTTTCTGTTGTGTGATGAGGTTTCTACTGTTTTACGCGTACTTTTTCACTATCTTCAAAGTTTTTATCATTATCGTTGGTGTTCTCGGAGTCCGAAGAGGACCCAGCACCACTGCTGCTGTTCGCCGTCGCATCCGTGTCGCGACTGTAGACGGGTGTGCTCTGTCCTCTCACATATTCGCCGGTAATGTGCACGCCACGAATATCAGAGCCTGGCACTATGAACATGGGATCCAGCAAGAGTTGTTCCTACAACAAAAAACATCCTGTAGGCATACAGAAACTCGAAGTTAGATGCGTGACTTTTCGTACCATTATGGAGCGCAATCCTCTGGCACCTGTATGCCTTTCCATTGCCAGCTTGGCTATTGATTCTACTGCATCCTCGTCAAATGTTAGATCGACCTCATCCAGACCCAGCAGCGCCTTGTATT
Source organism: Drosophila guanche (assembly GCF_900245975.1). NCBI lineage: Eukaryota > Metazoa > Arthropoda > Insecta > Diptera > Drosophilidae > Drosophila > Drosophila guanche. The sequence continues at coordinate 472,426 of NW_022995750.1, read as the reverse complement.
GAGGCACCAGGGCATTCCTTGGCTCGGTGAGAATGCGCACCAACATGCTGACATTCAAACTGTGGAAGGGCACAATAACCGGAAAGCGGCCAACGAATTCCTAAAACACCCAAGGCATTAATAGAGTAAATCAATGCAAAAATGAATCATGCACTCACGGGAATCATTCCAAATTCAACGAGATCACGGGCCTGCACTTTGGTGAGGCATTTGTCACGCTCCTCCTGATCATTGTCCATGGGTGCGGCCACCGATTGCACGGCACGACGGTTGCCAGAGCCGCTGGACGAAGAAGGCATGCCAAAGCCCAAATACTAAAGGTCCAAAAAATCTCAGATTAATCCTACAATTAACTTTCTGCAATAGAGATCTCTTACCTTCTCGTTGAGGCGTCTGCCAATGAGCCGATCCAATCCTGTGTAGGCGCCCGAGGCCACAAAGAGGATATTCGTGGTGTCCACCTGCACCGTTTCGCCGCGCAGCTTTCGCGGGGAGTTTCGCTCAGGCACATTGACGACCGTGCCCTCGAGCATCTTGAGCATTCCCTGCTGGACACCTTCACCGCCAACGTCGCGCAGCTGATGGATGCCAGGGACGGCGCCAATCTTGTCCACTTCGTCGAGGAACACAATGCCTGTCTGGGCACGATCCACATTGTAGTTGGCATCCTGCAGCAGCTTGGAGATGACGCTCTCAATGTCCTCGCCGACGTAACCCGCTTGGGTGAGGGTCGTGCAGTCGCAGATGGCGAAGGGAACGTCCAGGCAGCGGGCAATCGTTTGGGCAATCAGCGTCTTGCCCGATCCCGTGGGACCCAGCATGATGATGTTGCTCTTCTCCAGCTTCACGTCGGTGGACTTGTTGTCCAGTATCTCGGAGCCGGCGCGATTGTCGCCGCCGCCGCGTCCTGAATGATTGCCCAGGCTGCTGCCCAGACCACCACCCATGCCTCCGCCCATGCCCATCTGTGCGGGTTTTGGGGGCAGCTCGTTGCCCGGCGTGCTGTTCAAGGTGTGACCAATGCCTGTGATGTGCAGGAGATCGGGACGCGGAATGCCGTCCAGCCCGCTGCCTCCCTGTCCGCCATGGCCGCCGCCCTGCTGCTGCTGCAGCTGTGGCAGATTGTGGTGGATGCGCTTGTAGTGATTGTAGACCGCCACGGCGAGCACTTTCTTGGCAAAGTCCTGGCCCACCACATGCTTGTCGAGGTACTCCATGATTTTCTGGGGCGGCGGAGGCGGCTTGCGCTGGTTCTTCGGCTCGTCCTTGACCCGCTGCTTGGTCTCCACCTCGGAGAGCACCACAAAGAAGTAGTTGCACTTGGCGCACTTGACGAATCGCGTCGAGCTGACGAACGTCTCCACCTGCGTGCAGGCACTACCGCACTTCGGGCACGAGAGAAACTTGTCGCCACCGCCGGGCGGATCCCCACCGCTCGTTGTGCTCGCGCCACCAGCACTCGAGCCAGCTCCAGGGATCTTTGAGGTGCCGCCACTGCTGGCGCTGCTGTTGCCGCCACTCCCGCTGTCGCTTGTATCCTCTGGCGGCTGCGTCGTTCCATTGGTGATGTCAATGTACGCGGGTATATTCATGACGGGCTCCAGTACAATCTGCCTGTTGGCAGCGCATTGGTGTGTGGCCAAGTGGAAGCGTCTCCCGCCACACACTCCTGGCCCAGCACCTTCTGCTGCTGCTGCATTCCGCCGGCTCAGTATCACACATTTGGCTGTGTGCTGTGTGGTAGGTACTCCGCCACCTAAAAAGAACAACACAAAGAAGGAATCAGTGGGATGTTGCCTTTTAAAAAGACATTCAATAAAATAATGGAATCATTGACCCTGTACTCTTCAAAGGTTAATAGCATGGGAATCCATATAAAAGACAGATAACAACGCAAAGAGGGAGATATATATATATATATATAGAGAGAGAGAGAGAGATTTCAACCGCAGAATGCAAAACAAATACAGGCCAAGGCCAATTCGCATCTTCCGATATCAGCGATGATAGATGACTGGCGAAACTATCTTTTTCACACTCTTAGCTTATTGTCACATCATGGATCATAATTGGATCTATTTACAGGTAACTGTGATGCCTAAGAGTGGATAATGGAGCACTTTCGCTCAGTGTAGGATTTACCGCCATTAACTTCCGCAAAAGATCGCTTTCCCAGCTAACCCGTAGGCCCACAAATGTAATAGCAGACTGCCGGGCCTGGCCTGGCTATTAAATAGATCAAAGGAGAAGGGACGTGTGAGAAGCTTCTTACGCGTCACAACTTTTATACCCGGCACTCAGTACTACTTCTGCACCTTAGCGGTGTTTTGTCAAATTTAACATTTTTTCTTCATCTACATCTACAACACTTCTCACACCAACACGCTCCTTTAGCTCGCAAAAATAACAAATATAAGCTGCGGGACGGGGTGGGTTAAAAGTCCGCAGAGGCAGAGGCCGAGTGAAGCAGAAGCAGAGTGTGAATGAGAGAATGTGAAAAAAACAACAAAAGCTGCGGGACAGGGTGGGTTTAGCCAGTGAAAATTAATTTCTTCATTGTGGCTATAATAATGATCCAATCGGATCCCAATTTGGTGAACTGATAGATAGATAGATTCCCTATGTTCCCATTCCGAATGGAGTTTTTAGTTTTCTTCTTTTCTTCTTTTCTTTCTTCAAAATTGTAGATTTTCGTCGTTCTGCCAAACATTTGGTGGCTCTAACTTTTATGGTCTCTGAGATTCAGACACTCAACAAGACGGACGGACGGACAGACATGGCTCAATCGGCTCGGCTATTGATGCTGATCAAGAATATATATACTTTATGGGGTCGGAAACGTCTCCTTCTGTTCGTTACATACTTTGTGCACAAATAGAATATACCCTATTTACCAGGAATAAAAACTTATGCCGTCGACCACCAGGATATGTAATAATAAAAAATCATTGCGTCAGACGCCGAGCAGATCTCATCCACAGGTAATATTTAAGCAACTTTTTAAGACAATTCAAGTTCAGTCCAAAGACCAACAAAAAACGAGAAACGAAGGTGCCGAAGGCGCAGCATTTGATACTCTTTTGCAGATCGATTGTTGCTATCTAAAATCGATAGATTTTATTGCAATCATACCCTTTCTTATGAAGTGCATTACAACACCTCATATAGTGCCTAATTGGGGAAAGGTACGAGGCAACCTCGTACCTCAAAACGATCGAACCACTATCGATAGCCTGATACATCTGATCCCCTCGGGAGCGACGCCTCTGTGCGGGATGTTGACCGCGAGAGCAGCTTTTTTGATACCAAAAGAAGACGACCTTCACGTAGAGTGGCCCAGAGGCGCATCTTGTGACGCCGTATGTGGGGGGCCTGGCTAGAAAATTCTGATAAGCCAGATAGGTAACAGCAATCGGAATTGGATTCATACGAAAGCAGCTGCACCAGCAGGAAATGACGCAGTTACGTATGCGATGCGATGATTTTAGCAGCAACAGTATCCCAGTAGCCAAGAGGGAAGAACAAACTTACCCTTTGCCCAGACGCTGTATTTAGGGCCCAACAAGATAATCCGCCGCACCATGCTCATAATGGCTACTGCCCGCTTCACTTCACTTCACTCTTCTCTCCCCTGCTTATCCACTGCCTGCGGAAGTCTCAGCTGAGCGCTGCTTCTGCTCCTCTGTTCCCTGTTGATACTGCTGATCGTTGGAGTTCTTGCTTCGAGACTGTTCCTTTAGACGTTGCTTCTAGACAAACTTAAAAACGCTTTGCCGTCCGCTTGGTTTACGACGCAATTGTGTTGATTTTTTCGCCTGCCACTGCTATTTTTTTTTGGTGGAAAATGGGGGGAAGGAAAGAGATTGCGCTCGGCACGTAATGTGTTTCGCTGTGTGCGTGTATGTCGATTACTTCTGCTGTCTCCGATTGCTTCTCCACCTTTCGTTGGCTGTATGGTGTGGAGGCTGACGGCTGCTACTTTGCGGCGCCACGACAGCTTTGATTATTGCACTTGTTTTTGCTTAAAACCTCTAACTAGAGTATGGATTAAACACAAATATTGCCAGCGGGCTGTAACAAGAAAAATCTTCCCACTGAACTGTCTTTTAGTGCAATCGATAGCTCAATCGATACTCGCGAACAGCTGGTTTCTCTCTTCCTCTTCTTGTCACAACGCACCGTGGGCCAAGTACAACAATTTCGGAAAATGGAAATAACAAGAAATTTGGACTGTTGTGAGGCCAAGACGTCTGTTAATTTGGAAAACAATAAAAAACTGATATTTGTCAGTTTTGTAAGACATCTATTTCCATTTGAGTAGATTTTCAATGGGCCCATAAAAACTTAGTCTATAATTGTTACAGTGTCTATTTCTATTAGTAACCAGGTATGATGCGACCCTTCTTGCTGGCCTTCTTCAGCTTCGTTTTCTTCTTGTCCTTGCTGCGCTTCTCCAGATTATCTTGCCGCTTCTTTTGTCGCTTCTCCTTGTCGTAGTCCACCTTCTGCTTGCGCTCCGACCACTTTGTCTTGGCCTTCTTCTTCTCTACCTTGCGCTTCTTGATGGACTTCAGCAGAAGCTTGGGATCATCCTTCACCTTCTTGCCGGCAACCTTGTCGAACGCCTTCTTCCACGCAATATCCGTCTGCATCTCTGCCGCCTTCTCCGTCTCGCCTTGCTCCTTCAGCTCGTTGATCTGTTTCTTGGTGTCCTTCAGCTTCTTGAGGATTTCCTTGGGATTCTGATGCGACTTCTTCTGCTTTCCGCCGGGTGTGGCGGCAAAGTCCACCTTGGAGTAGACAATTTTGCCCTCTTGATTGTACACCGGTTGCTGTTTCACGGCTTTGATGAGTGCCTTGGAGTCCTTTGAATCGCCATCCTCCTCCTCGTGCTTTAACGCACCATTGGTCAACTTTTTCTGCTTGACGTTCTCGTTCTTCAGATTCTTGGCCGAGGAGAGCATCAGCTTCTGGACACCCTTGCTGCGCTTCATCTTCTTGGCCTCGCGCCGCTTCTGCTGGCGCTCTGTGGTGGGGCCCTTCTTCTGGCGCAGTTTGTTCTTCATTGATGCCAGTCGCTCCTCTAGATCCTCATCCGCACCCGCTTCACCATTTGCCTTTTGTTTTTTGCTCTTTTTCTTAGGCGCTTCTTCGGTGTCCGACAGCAAGTAGTCCTCGTAGGTGTCATCGTCTGGAAGAGAATATATATGCACAATAATAATTAAATTTCATTTGTATTACCAGCTCGTACAAACCTTCCTCCTTGGAGTACGGCACGCCAGCGGTTGTCAGCAGATCGAGCAGGCGGTCACGATAATCTGTGTATTCCGTCAGCAGGGTTTCCTTCTTTTTCGTTGTACTACTTGGCTTGACGGACTCTGGGAAATACTTTTTCCTCATTTCTTGTAATATTTCCGTGGTGGACCGCATCTTGTTTAATTAAATTTTACGTTGATAAAAAATACAACTATTTTAACACGTGCAGATACATGCCTATCGATATATATAGAAAATACCTTCAACAGTGCTGTAAAGCGATTGCATTTTTCCGGCAGTATTGGATAACGATGACAGATTGTTAAGCGTCCGGCGTTTTGTATTTTTGCTAATTTTTTGTAATTAAAAAAAAAATGTTTTATCATGTGAGTTGTTCTGTTTTTTTTATTTTTACAGTAGCTGACTAACCACTACTCCCCTCAGATATCACTGGAACATGAGATTCTCCTGCATCCTCGCTACTTTGGACCGCAGCTGCTGGAGACGGTGAAGCAAAAATTGTACTCGGAAGTGGAGGGAACCTGCACGGGTAAATATGGTTTTGTGATTGCTGTCACGACCATAGATCAGATCGGATCTGGTGTCATCCAGCCCGGACAGGGCTTTGTGGTGTACCCCGTCAAGTACAAGGCCATTGTGTTTCGTCCGTTCAAGGGAGAAGTGCTGGATGCAGTGGTAAAGCAGATCAACAAAGTCGGGATGTTTGCCGAAATTGGACCACTGTCTTGTTTTATATCACATCATGTGAGTGGACAGATAATTAGCCTTTGAAATGATGTTATATTTAATGTTATTTCCATCCAGTCTATTCCCGCTGATATGCAATTCTGTCCGAATGGAAATCCGCCCTGCTACAAGAGCAAAGACGAGGATGTGGTCATCTCGGGAGAGGACAAAATACGTCTGAAGATTGTGGGCACACGTGTGGATGCCACAGGCATAGTAAGTTGTATCCTTTAGACACTTTAATGTCAGATTTTGATTTCTGTTTTTTTGCCACTAGTTTGCCATTGGCACGCTGATGGATGATTATTTGGGTCTCGTTTGCAACTAGGCAGGAAGTCAACCCTTTTGTTGATGTACAATTTAATTATATATATATATATTAAACTTTAATGAAATGCATTTAGACAGCTAAATATCTATGTGTATATATAGTAATAAATATGTACTTTATAAGATTTGATTTCGATTGAAAGAGGTACGTTTACATTTGTAATTTTTTTTTAGTTTGTTGTGTGTGTGTGTGTGAAAAGTGTAGCTACCAATGTGGATGGATGGATAAACGAACAAGAGCTATGCATAGTGCATAAGTAGTTACAATTATAGTAGCTAAAGAGATATAATTACAGGATACATACATATATACGATAGGTGGTAAGGTAAAGCACTTAAGTACATATATAAAAGCTGAAATCTAGAAGGTCCCTAGACCTAGACCTAGTGATTGCACATGTGGAAAAGAATCATAGAGTAGTAGAAGATTACGCGGCGATTGAGATACTGTTTTTGTTCAGATTGATTTGCGGACTGTTTAGGGTTAAGCCTCACAGATCCCACGAGAAGAGATGATGCTTGACGAGCATGTCGCGCACACCGTCCTTCAGCGGCTGCGACTCCTTGCCACGCTTCGGCGGCAGCTCCCAGTCTGGATTCAGATTGAAGGCAAACTGCGAGAGTATCCGCAGCTCGCACTTGATCTGCACCCAGCCGGGGGAGTCGATGAAGCTCCAGGTGTGGTACCATTTCTGCACCACCTCCTGGCAGGCGCAGAGCACCTCCAGCCAGAGATGTAGCACCTGTTCGTTGAGGCCCAGGCAGATGAGGGAGCGCAGCTTGACATCCATCTGAGCGTGGGCATCGTCGTGCGTCTGATTGATGGCCTGCACGCAGCGGTAGAGCAGCTCCTCGGGCGTCAACACCTTGCCATCCTCGTCCAGACGATAAGTTTTGCACAGCACCAGGCGGCTGTAGACGCTCTCAAAGTCCTTTTCCACTTCACGAGTGGCCGCCTCCTCGATGTACAGCCAGGGGTGGATGGGTCCGCCGAGGAACGAGGGCCGCTTCATGCCGTGCTCCAGGAAGGCCTTGATGGCTGGCGCCAGTGTGCCACGTACCAGATCCGTCACCGTCTCGGAGATGGCATCGTCGCCGGCGGAGGTGTACAGCTTACTGCGCTCATCCAGCAGCTCCACGAACTTGGCGGGAAACCAGCCCCGCAGTCCGTTCAGCTCGCCCACCCAGCAGTGCTCATCCTTCTGGCTGATGATGGTAATGATGTCGTTGCGTCTGAAGCCCAGCTCGTCGTCGTCGTGCCGCTCAAAGTCGTGCAGCGCCTTGGCGCGCCGCTTGCGCGTTCGAGCCACATTGATGAAATTCTCGTGGTCCTTGGCATGCGATTCGCTGCTGTAGTTCGCCGTCAGCTGGATGTGCCCCGCCAGCTTGGGCTCAATCGTGATGAAGTGCCGCCCCACCTTTAGTATGGCCTCGCGCAGATCCACCAGGATCTCCGTTTGGCGTATGTTCTTGTTCTTCAGCTGGTCAGCCTCGGAGCCGTCGCCGCGGAAGAGGAATGCCTCCAGTATGGATTTGCTTTTACGCACCTGCCTCCTGGCTAGCTGCTGCTTGGGCAGATTCGATGTGGCCTCGGGATTGCCTATTTGATGCCCCTGATCGGCCATGAGGTAGGCCAGGTGGCGACGTCGATGCGTGTCAATCACCGTCTGACTGAGCGAGCCGCCCACCTCCAGGGCCTGGCTGAAGAGCACTTCCACATCGGTGACCTCGCCCGGAATGTCCGAAAGGGAATTGAAGATCTGGGCAGAGTTCTCCAGGTGCTTTAGCTCCTGCTCCTTGACCTTGAGCATTCCCAGGGTGAGCTGGAAGAGCACAATGGATCCCTCGTAGAAGAACCAGTCCCATATCCGGACGAGAATCTTCATGTGCACGACATTGGCGAAGACCGTGAGGAACCAGTGGAGCGTAATCAGCGACAACTCAATGTCGTGCTTCTTGAGCGACTCGTCCACGTTGGTCAGGTAATTGGCGATGAGCGTCTGCATGACGCGCTGGTCCGCTTGGATGCCCAGCAGCGTGGAACTGTAGTACGAGGCGGGCAGCAGATCCTCCACAATGGTGGCCATCATCCAGAAGGCATTCTCCTCCTCCATGAACAGCAGCAGGCACGCGACAATGACGCCCGTGCCCTGGCAGTAGCCAATGTCTGGGAAGAGCCACGCAATGCCACGCAGGATGCGACGCAGGCGAGGAATGCCCGTGCCATTGGGATTGCTGAAGCACGCGTTTGTGGGCAGTATGCGCAGCAGGTCCTTTTCGATCTGCTTCGATGTCATCAGTTGGTCGTTGCTGGAAGCTAAAAGGGGAACTAATGTCACAAGAGACTCTCTATCTGTGGCGCTTAATCCTACCCTTAACAATGTCCTGGTAGCTCGTCTCGCTCTTCTGCTTCTTGGCCAATGCACCCGAGAGTCGCATCCACATCTGAGCGCGCAGTGTGTGTGGAATTCCCTGTCGCACCATGTTGCGCAGCTTCTCGGTGCGCGGCAGCATCACATCCACATGCTCCCAAGTGAGCTCCGTGGCCTCCTTGTTGTGCGAGAACTCCAGATGGGCTATCCACTGCATTCGCTGCTGCGCATCCTCCACAAACGGTATGCCAAGCAGTTTATTTGAGCTTTGCTCGGGTCCGTCCTCCTCCTCCACGCGAAACCCAAACTCATCGAAACGATACTCGGGCTGGTCGTTGGGCCCCGAGCCCAACTCAGCCTCACTGCCAAGCTTGGCAAGGATCTCCTGCGGCCACATGGAGGCAGTCAGAGCGGAGAATGGCCCCCCAGGGTTCGGTCTAACGCCATCGGCCACGCTCAGTTCTTCCATCATTGGCGGCAGCTCGCCCAGATCGTCTTCCGAGCCCAAGTTTTGCATTTTGCGCTGTGTTGGCAGTTGCCAGTCGCCAGTTGGTGCGTGGAGACGATAAAATATCAATTAGCTTTGATAAGCAATCTTTTCTGGTTAATTATCTGCGCTCTGCCCGTACTTACCGTATGTTCTGCACGGCCCACGTAACCATCGTGGTCCCTGCCGAATATGCTCCTGGCCATATCCATTCTGCTGCTCAACACGTTCTAGCCTGCCTTGAATTATGATATTTGGGCATTCAGTAATTGAGTTGTTCCCCTTTGCTTTTTTTGTAAGCTAACATAAATTTTCACTTTGCATTGTTTAGGTGTCAGTGATTTTCTGTTCACAGCTGTTCGATAGGCGATCAACGATAAGTTGTGCAATCGATTGGACTGCACCTGTTGAGTGTACCAAAAAAAAAAACAATGTTTATTTAGTTAAATAATGGGGTATTTTAAATTAATTCAGTTTAGTATGAAGATTTCGAAGTTTATTTCATAAATTTACTAGTTTTATCAACCGATAACAAAACAGCTGTTAAAATCGATAGGCAGCTTTCTGCATCCACCAACAAATGCATTGAACAACGCAAAATAAACATAATAATGCAGATAAAACCGATTATTACATGTGAGTGGCATACAAAACTAATTGGTACTCCCTTAAGACGTTCATTTTCCGATAGATTCCGGCTCCTGCCCGCTTTTCCGTTCGCTGGAATCGCAAATCCTGAATGCCATTCCTTTGGACACCTGCGAGTGGCGTCGAACCTTCCAACGGCCAACGAAACATGTTCGCCTGGAGGCCCAAACACAGCAGTTCAATGTGGCTCCACTGGAGAAATACAAGCAGGGAGACTGGAGCATATTGGAGCATCCAATTCTGCACATTTTTGTCACGGAATGCAATGTAAGGCAACGCCCACAATGTCATCAGAAACTATAAACTGTTCAACCACTTTTCAGGACATTGACACATACAAGGCCACCATTAGGGAGGAGATTGATGCCTGGCTTAAGGTTCTGAACAGCTATGGCATCTCGGACTGGATGATTCTGCTGGTGGAGACGCTGGACATGCGCAAGACCAAAAACTTTATGCCACGCACCACAGTCCTCGATAAGATTCGCCTCGACTTTGGGAGCAAAAACGATGATCGCTGCATCTCTGTGCTGAATCCGGCCAAGTTCGAGCAAAAGTCCACAGAGTCCTTCCGCTGCCTGGTGCAGCGCATACGCTTCCTTATGCTCACGAGCTACAACAGGAACATAGTCAAGTACGAGGAGATGATACGCGGCAAGCGGGAGAAGCGCAACCACGAGGGCTGGGACTACCGCCAGTACTTCTTCATGCAGGAGGATCTGGCGTTGATATTCGAAAAGCTGGAGCTGCCCACCGAGGCGCTGATCCAGTACGACGAATTGGACGCCATGTTCTCGCAGTTCATCACCCTCACGGGCTTCAACGAGAAGCAACAGTGGCTCGGCCACTTCAAGCGTCCGCTAAGCGCCTTCCATGGCATCTGTCTGACGCGCCTGGATCGATTTGAGATGCGCGAGAAGATCCGCGAAGAGGGCGTCTCCCTCCTGGAGTTTCGTAACTATCTGTTCGAACGGCAGGCGTATCTGCTGCTCACCAGCAACGATATACCCGAGATAGCCAAGCGACTGCTCAACTTTCTGTTTTCCACGCTGCGAGAAGTGGAGTTCATCAAGCTGGAGTGCCAGGAAGGCGCCCTGTGCTGTTGGGAATTCGTCTGCGCCCTGGAAGTGCTGCAGCTGTGCGAGCAGGCCATGGAGCCGAACGAAGTCACCTGCTTCCAGCACTGTGCGCCCATCTGGAACCTGGCCAAGGACAAGCTTTACGAGCTGGGCAAACTGTGCGGCCTGCTGCCCGGCTGCACGCCCACCTCCGAGCAGCTGCACATAGTCGTGCAGCTGTCGTCAGGCATTGGCGATGCGCCGCCCGATCAGCCGCAGCAGTTCCTGCAGGCCACGCCTCATCTCAGGGATCGCTCGCCCAATCGCAAGCCCAAGAAGTCGGCGGCCCAGCAGTTGAAGGAGGCCTTGGGCTCGAATCAGGCATTCCAGAAACTCTACCTGGAGCTGGCGGAGCTGGCAATCAGCACGTACAAGCATGTGGAACGCCTGCGCTCGGCCCGACTGGTGGGCCTGGATCTGGGCAACTTCTACTGCGCCCTGAACGAGCCGCACAAGGCCGTGGGCTTCTTTACGGATCTGCTGCGCGAGCTAAAGGCCGAGAACTGGCACATGCTGAGCTCCCAGACGCTGCTGGAGCTGGCCAACTGCTATCGCAAGATGGGCGACTCGCTGGCTTACACAAAGACCTGCAGTTCCATATCCTGCTGCGTCGAACTGGAGACTCTGGTGCGCACATTCTACTTTGATGAGTTCCTCAAGTCTATGAAGACCCTTAAGACCACACTCTCCGCCCAGCCATCGTCGGAGAATGCCAATTTCTGTGTGCTGGAGGATCACTTCCGCATCCTGGACATTGAGGTGCTCAACCAGAAGCCCATCATACAGGACGATCAAGTCCTGGTGCAGCTCAAACTGGAGAGTCTCTACCCTCGGAGCGTTGTAGCGGAGACCATCAAACTGTGCTACGAGCTGCAGGCCACTCCCCTTGAATTGGCCATGGAAAATGTGTCCCTGACGGCCACTCCATCCGCACAAAAGGTGAAAGAGTCCACATCGCGCTTGAAGGTGGAACTGCAGTTGGTATACAAGCAGGACAATCGACTGCACTCTGCCTCCGTGGCGTGTGATATGCCCAAAAGCAAGCAGCCCGTGCGACGCACCAGCAGCACCAAGCGAAAGCTCTTGCCCAGCGTCCAGGGTGACTTTACCAACTTTGTGCAGGCGGAGAACATTGCCCTGCAGCCTGGAGTCAATTGCATTGAACTGAAAGCCAAGGCAACGCGTGTGGGCAACTGGCAGTTCAAGCAGGTACGAGACTTGCTCCACGATTTATTCCCCCTTTATTTAATCCTCTGTTATTGCAGCTCTGTGTGAGCATGTCCAGCCTGGAGTTCCTCTCGGAGCAGCTGCCGTTTGCGGCGCCCTGCTTCGAGATCAGCACCAAGCCGGCCAGCGCCACGCTGGAGTTCAAGACGCTCATTGCGGGCATTGTGCAGCCCATCAGTCTGAATGTGTCCGGTGGCAGTTTCATCTTTCCAGCAGATGCCAAGATTACGCTGCGCTGCTCCAAGAATCTGCGCCTGCGACAGGCACAGGACACACATGACGATGCCTCGTTCGAGAGTCTGCTGCAGGTGCCACTACTCCACTTCAAGTCGTTCGAAGAGCGCAACATTCCGCTGGAGGTGCTGACGGATATGCCGGGCAGAAAGGTCTCCAAGCATCACGAGCATCACATTGCGCTGAGCTGTCCGTGGGCGCGCAGCGAGCTGCAGATACCCATCGAGTTTCAGCCGGCCATGGAGGCCACATGTCGGCTGCACACGTGCGGCACCCAAAAGTTCCTGCAGGTCATAATGAAGGGTCTCGATGCACATCTGCTGCTGCACCACGCCAAGGTCAAGTGCGATGTGCCTGGTGTTCAGCTGCTGGACCTCAACCCAATGCCCCAACAGCCCATTGTAAGAGGGACCCAAATCGAGTTCGATCTTCCCTGCTAAACTCGTTTTATTTCCACTGCAGGAAATCTATAAATCTCTGACTGTCACGTATCTGTACGAGATCCAAGTGGAACCCCTGAAGACCGAGCACGAGCTGCCCATTGTCAAGGTGCACTTTGTGATCAAATATGCGACCCTCACGCAGCCCGAGGTGTGGCGCAGCTACGGCTGTGCCTTCGACCTCGTGGACTACAGGACGCTCTTCAAGCTGCAGGCGCAGTTGGAGCCCAACGAGCTGTGTCGCCTGCGCACCGTGTGCAACATGAATCTGAAGATCAGCAAAGTGCACGAGAACCCATATACGGATCTCATGTACGAGGTGCTCAACGATCAGAATCTCTGGGCCGTTTGCGGTCGCTCTGCGGGTGAGTTTGCAGGTTGCGGCTTCGCGCTGTTGGTCTTTTGGTCTCGTTTATTTTATGATTTAATTCTGGTTTCTCTACACACGTTTCTCACACACAATCTTTAAGATATGGGTAAGTTGTTGTTGGTCCTTGGACACACACCCACACACACGTAGAACAATCCCTAGCGAAACTAACGCCCAGAACTTGGAGTAGATCCCACTTAGCAATCTCTTCCTCTGCTTTCACCCACCACTAACTTAAGCTTTCTTTTCCAATTTATGTGGACTTTCCTGGCTAATCTTTGCTCCATCATTTTAGGTGTCGTCTCCATGAAAGACGTGGACAGCCATTCCATATCCCTGGATGTGATGCCACTGAGCACTGGCTTCCTGCCGATGCCCAGCATTCGTTTGTCCAAATACACGGCTGGTGGCAAAACCAAAGCCGATGCCCACTCCAAGGTGCATCCCTTTCCGCCCGGACAGGTGTACAACTCTACGAAGAGCATGCAGATCCATGTGATAGCCAGCGTGGCGGAGAATCAGTGAACGACTCAATTACAACATCCATGGACCCGTGGGCTCCAAAGTATTATTTATATTTATAAAAGTAAAAAAAAAACAAAACGCCAAAAAAACCACTCAACATCAAGACTTGGAGCTGGCCAAATCGTTGGCCAGCTGGGACAGCTGCTGCTCCTCCACGCGGTAGTAGTGCCAGCCCTCTTTGGCGGTCAAATCGACGGCGCCCAGGCTCTCGTAGAACTTGCGTGCGGGATTCCATTCGAGCACATTGAACTCCAGTCGCGGGCACTTCAACTCGACCGCGCGGGCAGACACTTCGAGGAAGATGCGCCGGCCAGCGCCCCGCTTGCGATGCTCCGGCCTCACGTAGATGTCCTCCACAAAGAAATAGCGTCCCTGCCAGGTGGAATAGGCCTTGTAGCAGATCGAATAGCCAATGGCCAGTCTGTGGTAAGAAAATAAACAGAAATTGTTCTTATCAAAATTGGAAGGCGAAATGCTTGCCCTAGTCAAATAGATTTCCAGGTGTTCGAATTCTTATCGCATCGTTTGGGTTTACTTTACTCACTTGGTGGCATTGTCCACGAGCACATACACTTCACAGCATTCCTGTTCACCCGAGAGTCCTGCATCACGTATGAGATCTATTGGAATGGAATCTTTTGTGTGGATTTCTCTGATATACTGCCAAGTTCTTACCCTCTTCCGTAAGCTGTGGGCCATTGCTCATCTTTTCAAAGTCGGCCAGTTCCTAAAGATCATTGAAAAGACAGCTTGAAGAATGATTATCTAGTATGAGTCCCCACCTGGATCATGGCCAAGACATCTTTAATGTTCTCCACTTTGGCACGCTGGAATGTGAATTGATCGTTGTTCGACATGCTGCTGCGTCTGTTCTACTACCAATATAGCAGATATAACTAATTCTCAGTAAAACTGTTAGTAAAGGCTCTTATCTTGCTCCTTATCTAACATTAAATTCAAATGTTTGTTGGCTGGTGGGTTGCTGCGGGGTGCTGTCGTTGTAAAAACATCAACTTTATTAGCGATGAGCGATAACCGATAAATGTGTGAAACATCAGTTGGATTCTCGTTGCTGCGAAACGAGTATGTTGCTGTAACCAACAACAGAGGGCGCTGACATTAGTGAAATTTATTTTTACCGAATTTAACAAGTCATTTGTAAAAATATTTGTTTTTTCATAAATGCATAATAATAATCTTTTAAAAGGTATATTCATTTATTGTACACAATTCATTTTTGTTCCAACAACTATGGATGAACATGAAAATATCATATATTCGTAGGTGTCGGTTAACCTTATCACTGCTGCAGCACTGTCGCTCTCCTTCTGATAAGGCCCGTACAAATGTTTGCCAAACAGATTTATTATTTGAGTGGAATAGCAGTTTTCCCAGTCAATATTTATGCCTCAATAATGTGGCTCTTATCAAGTGTTTGCCCTAGGATGGCATTGTCTAAGCGATCCTCTCACATATCATACCCGTACTTACGATCTGATTGTCATGGAAAATTATGCCTTGGAAATCGGGTTTTGTGCTTTCCAGTTTTAATGAGCATAATATTGGGTTGCTCCCTGTCAGTATCCCTCGTGTCCCGTGTGAACCCAGTACCTTGACTGGCCGATGGGGTTATCAGTGGGCGACCTGTTACCCCATTAGAATGGTGTCTCCTCCCCATCCCCGACTCTGTGCCTGGTAAATACTTGTAGTTTGACCTCTTGCCACACACCACAGACACATAATATTTTCAATTTTTGTACGCCTCTCCGCTTATCTGTGGAGTGCTCCGTCACCATGATGTGGCTATGGATTATGGGATCCATATAGCAGCCATAGACTAGTATAGCATTCATCCATGGCCTAGACTATTATTTATGTGCACGATCCACAATTGAGGAGCCTGCATTTCAATTTTCCTAAGGCAGGATAGAGCCTTATCTTACCCCTTCCCTCAACGATTCCTTTGCTTTGTAATATTCCTTTTAAATGGCCATTAATATGTTGGACTTAAAGGCCCACAAACAAAATAAAAACCAAAGTCGAAACAAAGCGAAGCGAAGCCAGGGGCTGATAAGGCGTCCCAACTCTGGGGCTTATCTTTTGGTATGAGCACAATAGCATCTTCCGGAGACTTTTGCCGGAGCTACTGCTACTGCTACTGCCGGTCGGTCGGTCGGTCGGTCCGCTGCTGCTGATAGGCGACTTACACCCGCACTCGTCGTCACCCACCCGCAGGGCCTTATATCTTTATCGGGTTTCTGTTTCTACTGCCCACATACTACATATACCCCTCGATCTCTCTTTCGCTCGAACTCTCTTGATCCGTGCTCTGGCGCCTCTGCTTAAAGTTTTTGTTTCACTCTGTTTTCAGGTTGTTTACATTTTTACCTCCTTATCGCTGAGTGTATTGTTCCCTCTCCCCATCCCCTCCTCCCTTTTAGTGTTCGTTTTGTGCCGTTTTATCAATGTTTGCAATATGTTGTTCTTCTCTCTGTTCATTCTATTATTCTTTTGTTATGTTTTGTTATTTTTGCTCTTATCAAATCCGCATGACGTCACAAGAACCGGCACTTTCAGTATTTGATTGGAGTTTCTTGACACTTTTTTTGTTGTATTTTTATCGTTCGTTTTTATTTTGTTTTTAGGTTTTTTGTACCGAGCAGACACTTTGGCATTTTCCTGGTCTTTACATTTGGAGTAGAGCAAATGCTTGATATGGTTCTGCTTTATCGCTGAAAACCCCTGAAGGGGCAAATAGGGAGTCAGTTGGAGAGTGAGCCAGGGAGAGTATATGTACATGCATATGTATGAAGATAGGCAAGGTCGTCTGCTGCTTGGTTTAGTTATCAGCCAAACCGGAGGGGGGAATGTGGCATTGCATTATCTATAGAGAAATTGTACTACAATATGTAGCGGGGCTTCTGGGCAGCGAAACTTGTGCGAATTTCTAGCAAAGTTCTTTTCGTTTAGAATAAATTGTTTAGTTTTTTAGCTTTTTATTATGATTTTTAGTATATTTTTTGAAGTATTGTTTATTGATTTTTATTATTTTCTACATATTCTAAGAAGAAAAAAATCATCAGGACATGAAACATATTGGAAATGCTTCATAAACGAGAACTACTTTGGATCATAAGAAACGCTAGTAGATTTGCCACTGGAATGGACATGGAAATCGTTCTTTTTTTACAATATTAGCTACCTTTTCTTTTCATGACCGATCAACTTTTGAGCTGAGTTTTGTTCAGACCTTAATCGGTTTTAATCAGGTTTAGTCGTTTCGGGTTTAATCATAGTCGAACACACACATACTCGCACTATTGCTGGACTGTTGATAAGGACACCATACAGATAGATAGACAGACAGACAGAGTCCGGAATCGGAGTGTTCCGGCTGGTGGCTAGTCTCCCCCGATAAGGATAGTCGCGCGACAGCCGCGTGATGCAACTTTTAATCAAATCGGATTGAATTTTTGGTATTGCTCCCTGGGTACTACCCTCGCTCTCTTTCTCCCTCTCTCTCTCTCTTAATACATGATGTGGTTGTGGCGTCAGTGGGGCTGCTGGTTGCTCCGGTGACTGTGCCTCTGAGATAGCCATATCTTGGAACGGGCTTCCAATCAGCGGACGGAGGGACAAACTACAGAGCCCAGGCTGGGAGAGTACACGGCGCGCAATGAGTGTGATGTTCCCGTTGCCCCTCCGTATGGACGGACAGAGGAACGGACAGACGGACGGACGGACAGGCGGACAGGCGGACAGGCGGCCGATAATAAGTATAATCGTTACTTTGCTGCTCTGTGGCTGCCGTTGACGTTGTTATTGTTGTTGTTGCTGAAAAGGTGATATGAAATTGTGGTCTGATAAGTTTTAATCAAGAATATTTTTACTCGTATTTTGCTGCTTTGGGCGGCTCTTGCTATGGGCTCTGGCTACTCTCACGCGAGTAGCATTTGAAAAGTTGTAGTAGTACGGAGGACGGAGCACGGATCGGATCGGATGCGGGTCCAAGTCGGGATTGGCGGTAGCCATCTCGGAGATTGTGTGCTGTGCCGCCTGATAATCGCTATCTGGCCAAAACGAGACAACTCGTGAACTGTGAAAGGAAATTGTGATGGAAAGTTGCGCCGGCGCATGGAAAATCCTTTAAATATGTTTAACCACAAACGTGACGGGAGTTTAACCAACACAAAAGCCGGGTACGGGTTTGGGTTCGGATTCGGATTCGGGTGCGGGTGCGGGTGGCGCCGGGCCAGGCAAGGGAATCCCCCGGTGTCCCAGCACGCCCACTCCTACCTCAGGATACTCCTCCTCGTACTCCTCCTCCTTCTTCTCCGACGACGAAAGAGTTGTGATCTGTGTGACACTTTCATTTGGTGGTGTCAACGCCCCCCCCAACCACACACACAAACACATAGCAGACACACACACACGTGCAGAGAATATCCAGATTGCAGATTTCAGGGGCGATTCCCTGGCAATCATCGAAATTTAACGGTTGCTTAGTGTGTTAGCGTGTGTCTGTGTGTGTGTGTGTGTGTGTGTGTGTGTTTGCCAGATGCCTGATCCCAAGGTTCGCTCGTTCGTTCGTTCGGTCATCATTGAATCGATGTAAGCCACATGTGTGTGCCGATGTGTGTCAAACGCCCCTCATAATTGACGCGGATCTGTCCACACACCAATTGCTGGACTCTAGAATCACTTCATGGATCGCATCTCGCTCTAGCGGCTGGAACCAAGAGTATTCCCCATTGCCATGGGTATACTATACTATGCATGTCCGATGTGTAGCATCGTCTGGTCGTCCATTTGGTAAGTTCCCAAGAGTAAAGTTAAGGGACTTGTGGGTGGAATTTGAATTTAAAATTTCTGTTATATAATTTTCAACTTGTGTCGCCATAAACCCCCCCTTAGAACCCTCTTGATCGCAGAATATAATATATATCACAACTTTAGAATATATCACTAGAAACTTAGCTCCATTCTTGGCATAGAAAAATATTTCTTCTGCATTCCAATTTCCATACTCTGGCATTCCTACTCCATACCCTTACATATGGATCGTCTCGTGTGTCGTATGTGTGACTCAATCAGACAAATGGAATTTCCACATTAAAAACCAATCCAAAATAGATGAAACAAAAAAAAAAACATCTCAGAGCACTCGCTGCCCGTGTCCCGTCCATTCATGAAAATGTTGGCAACCGAATCACTGGCTGGGAATTTCCCAAACTAGAAACCAAATTTATGAATGGAAGAACCAAACCCAGCAGAAGGGCAGCGGTCCTAAACTCATTAATTGTTATAGGGACAAACAGGAGGAAAGAAAGAGAGTGAAAGTGGCTGGTCAGAGAGGTTTCATCGCTTACTTGATGGGCAATTAAAGTTCCATAAACGCAAAACAATGCAAGTCCATGACTGCAGCAATGTCTGTCTGGGGATCGGGAACTCGGGCCAGGGGTCGTGGGTATATCCTGTCAAACACACACATTACATTGGCAGTAATGTGGATGGACAGGTAGGTTCGTCCATCGAGAGATACAACAACAGGTACTCCAGTTCAGACACGCGCTGATACAGAATTACAACGACGATGAGGAGTGCTGCTAAGAGACATGGAGTCTGTCTGTCCGTCTGTCCGTCTGTTTTCTTTCCATATTTATATTTGGTATGGGAGTAGGTGTGGTTTTTCCTAGACTTTGGCGCATGACTGGAACTGCACTGAAACTGGGATTGGAACTGAGACTTGGGCAGATCGGAAGAGGGACGAGCTGAGCTCACAGCAATTAACAATTAAGACAAACATCGTGTTTCGTTGTGTGTTGTGTGTTGTGTGCTGTGTGTGTTGTATCTTGTATCTTGTCTTTTTGTACGTTTTTGTTTGTCTTTCGGAATTTCACTCAAATTCCTTTTATACTACAATTTGTTCATGTTCGCTCTCTTCATGTTTGTCCCGCTATTTGTTCTTTGGGTTTTGGTTTTGGTTTTGGTTCTTTTTTTGCGGTATTTGTTATTGCGGTTTTTGTCCATTGTTCCTCCCAAAAGTAAACCTACTATTTGCAGATGCATTTCGATGCCTTTTTGTTGCACGTGTCTGTCTGCCACTCGCCTCGCTGCCACACTTTTCTCCTGCTTTGATGGGGCACAATTTCCTTGGAAAATTACTGAGCAAACGACTTTTGTTGTTCAGAGATTTATTTGTATATATAATTAATTTCCAATATGGCTGACCTATGGCAGGAAGTCGGTCTACTATACATATATGTATTTCTTTTGTTTTGTGAATTCTCTTCAACAAAATGCTTTTTTTTCTTCAATAATACATTTATTTATATGTATTTCCCCCCATATATATTATATGTGTGTATTTTTGTATGGTTGTAGCTGTAGGGGCAAGTTGATAAGGCTGTCGGTCGTTTGTTGTCGTCGTCGCAACTCAACGACCGCGCTGAGGCAGTGCCCAGAGGCACATTGTAAGCCTGCGGACGGACACTCCAGAGGGCAGGGCCCCAACGAACGACACGCATTTTGTTTTTCTGTTATAAGTATGTACATACATTCGAGCATATATGTACTTATTTCACAGTCTTATATGGCATATAACCACTTGTTTCTGTGACAGCAGTACCGTGCTTGTACCCCATCCATATGCCCATTCCATTTCCACACGATCCCACATCGAACGAAGGAGAGGCACCAGCCACAGCCCCAGTCCCAGCCCCAGTCCCAGTGCCAGCCCCGGCTTCGTTTCGTTTCTGCACTTTTTTTGTGGAGTTCGTCGATCGTCATGCTGGTTTCTTGTAATGCTCATAATTCTTTTTCTTTACTTCGTTTACATTTTATTTTTCTTTTTTGCTTCAACTTTACTTACTCATGTTTTTTTTCAGGCTTTCTGTGATATATTTTCGGTTTATTTGTTTCTTTTTCTTAAGTTAGCAATTCTAACAGAAATTAGTCGTAGGCCATGATCCTGGTCCTATCAAAAAGTCTTAATTTATGGATCCTTATGTTTGGTTTTTCCATTCAATTAATTCCAGTTTTTGATAACTAATATCCCTTCACCAAAACCATTCTAGTTTCTTTGTAAAATTATTCAAAATATTACTAAATCTCAGACCTATTTTCTTTGACTTCGCCCATTAGTCGACCACCCCCTGGGCTGGAGACTTTCGAAGTCGCTCAGCCCATTCAGGCCATTAAAAAATCATCAAACAAGCATTGGCTGCCTAAAAAAATATACAAGGCATTCATTTCCAAGTGCTGAAAGACGACGGCCTAATTAGAAAGCGCCAGCGGCAGCGCCAGGTACGTGTCACACATGCCACAGGACACAGGACACGAAAACATATTTTCCAGCCAACAAAATTATATAACCCAACAATGGGAGAGCGAGCAAAGCGAAAATGGAATAGAAAATATTGTCAGCGAAAACAATAATCAAAAGCAGAGAGATGAGTTGCTGTTTGTTTTTCCTGTCACAAAAAGTACCCTCAAAGAGAGAGAGAGAGAGAGAGAGAGCGAAGGTTGTCCTTTTTGTCATGATCAATTTGTATCGTGTCGGCGCGTGTTTCCATTTTGTTTGTGTTTACCTTTTGCCACAAATTGTGGCCGTGGCTTACCTGATGATGGCTGGGGGGATGAGTTCTACCTGTGGATCGATCGTACCCCTCCCTCTGCTTGTGGCAAATGGCAGCCGTCTGTGGCTGTGGTCTCTGTGGCCGGACTGCTGCCCGATTAGCCCTGATCTGAGTGGCTTAATCGTGGCTTCTTGACACTTTTCTTTCTCCCAATATAAAACTCTATTTAAATAGGTTCAGTTTGTGATGTTTGTCGTTTCGTTTCGTTTTGTTTTGTTTTGTTTTGTTTGTTGTTTATTTGGCTGTGGGAAAAGTTGCTCATGTGCGGGAAATATGTTACATTCGTTAAGCGACAGGATCTAGGAGAGATCTAAGAGTCACTTAGGGAACATTGCATCAAATCCTGCTCAAGCAAGTCAAAACTGTTGACTCTACAAATTAGCTGGGAAACAAATGTTTTTTCTATTTGCATAATATTGAGAAATTCTGATATTATGCCGGACACATGGAGAGATCTTTTCGAGCAGATTTTCCTTGGTCCAAGTACTTTTTAACTCCTATTATCAAACACACCGCTCCATGGCTATTTCTCCCACTATTTCCATTACACTCTTTACCCTTTTCGGACCATTTACCATTGAAGGACCCCACAGATAAGAAACTGCTGGGCCACTTGCCTTGGTTATCGTAGCCCTAAAAGAGTGTTAAAGACATGTTCTCGGCGGTCGTTAAATGGGGTTTTTGATAAGCGTCGGAAGAACTCAATTGCGAACCACTTGAATCAGATGCTGTTTCTTTTTTTTGATGGCATTTATATTGGATTATTCCTACCACATAACGATGCTGATAATTGGCGCTTAAGGAGTCAAGCAACTTGTATCCGAAAGATAGGTAGAGAGCACTACGAAAGAGGAGATCCCGAGGAGGAGGAGGAGGAGGAGTATTGGATTACCAAGAGTGTAATGTTTATGACCTGAGGAGTAGATGCACACGAAAATATTAAAAATGCATAAATGCATCAGCACTGGAACTGGAACTATATATGATCATTCCTATGATACACGAGACTCTTCGCCACACAGTCCACACTTGTTGCAACCCATTTTTGTTCGTGGCAGCCATAAATATGTCAAAATAATTCCAGAGCAAACACCCAACAACAACAAAAAACTTCGTGTTTTCGTGGGTCTCGTGGGATATACAAATATACTCTACGATGGTAATGGTATGGTTTGTGTTCTTTAAATTGGCCCTCAGTGGTTTTCATTTGTGTATAAAACTAATTATATTGCTTTTCGCCATAAACATTGGGCCGCCATTCGATATGTTCCACATTGGAGTATCGCCACGGCCCATTACATTTGTAGTTCGAGTGTGAAACAGGGCACCACCCGCACCAGCACCCGCACCGGCACCCGCACCGGCACCCGCAAGATCCACAAAGATTATCCTTTTTCTCAGGATTGTAATAAATCACATCATTAGCATTTAGGCAGTGCCACGGCTCGCTGTATGATTTATTGGTTCCACCAGAGATCTCTTCATGTTTGTTGACACTCACTGAACACGACAGAGTTGTGTGTGTGTGTGCCACACACAGGGGCACGGGGCACTCAGCCCTGACTCACATGGCGGAGAGTCAGTGCGACGCTCAATGATAGTTGGAGGGGTTATTTGCATTTGTGCTCAATGCATTTCGTTTATAGCAGAACCCAAAACTTATCAACGGACTTAACTAAGCATAACATTTAGTATCACAGGGGGGTGGATGGTGGAACGACAGCTACGAATACGAATATGTAGGTGGAGTCACCAGTCACAAGTGTGAGAAAGTTTACTGTCGAGAAACATTCCGAATCGAAACAGGAATGGGATCTGAATATAAGAAGTAGTTATATAAGAATAACGAAGAAAATATGGTATTGAAATTGTTGCTTTTTGAAGCTGTACTTTTCCGATTTCTACACACTTTTCTTCCTAGAAATATATACGTGAACATACCTATAGCCTCTCTCTACCGACATGCTCGAATGGCGTGTTGTATATCAAAGAGCCGCCGGGTGACGTCTACACTGCAAGTTTTTCGTGCTGAGTTATTTAATAAATTCAAGGTTAAAGTTTCATATAAATCACGAGCAAGCGTATTGAAAATGTCTAAATAATTCAATTGTTTTTTTTGCCTTCGAATAAAAATTGAAAACTTTTGTTAATGAGCAAGAGTCCGCAGCCACTGCCACAACCAACATACACAAAAATATAATATGTATTCTATGTATATTACATATACAGAGACCGACCCATGTGCCCGCGGGACTAGGGAAAGGTCCGTTACGGACAGGTCCCCCTCCAATCCATACCATTCCACAGTCAGGCTGTGGCAATGTTATCAGTGTTTTTTCCTTCATTTTTTTATATTAAATATAATTTTTTAATGGCCACAAAGGTTAACAACAAGCCATGTACATATGTATGTATGTCTATGCGCTCGACGAGTGCGAGTTTGTAGAATTTAAATTCGAATTTAGATTTGTTTTTGTAACGAACCGATCAGTATTGAACCTCACCGAACTGCGACGAGGAGATGTCGACGGAGACGGAGTCGGTGGCGACCCACTTGAGAGTCTCGCCGCCTACTTTTCCCAATTGACCATCGATCCATTGGATCGTAAAAGTGTTCTCAAAATGTCCAAACAGATCGTTGGTGCCGCCTATTCAAATGACGATAAAAATGCCATAAAATTCTTGGAGCGATCCTCGCCGTTTTACGACTTTTCGTCCTGGTTCAAATATAACAATTTTTTAATCAACCAATAGAACGGATCTCAAGTACACGGACAAACATTTTTACGATCGTTTTTGAATATTCTATTTTGGCGCGTCGTCTGGGGAATTGGCAAAAGAAAACTCTGGCTGCTACGGGAAAGGCTTTCCTCTTGGATTTTTCTCACGGCGCCCCTCCGTCGAGTCGGGTAGGTCTCTGGCTCCAGCGATCACTTGTCGCGACTCCAGAGTGTGTCCTTTGCCCTGATTCTGAAATTCTATACGCGTCTCCTATGAAAATTTAATGTTCACGTCCTCGCGATAGGCATGACAGTGTTTTCTGGGTTGTGGCTACAGCTCCCCTTGCTGTGCGAGTAGTCAACGCTTGTTATAAATATGAAATTGTAGAGAACATTTTGTGTGTTCTAATACGAGCTGATTTATGGAACCATTTATTTACGTAGGATTTTCAAAAGTAACCGTGAAGAAATAGAGAGGATATTGGCCACAACGAAAGGAGAGTCCAACCATAATGGGTATCGATTTATTTTGGTTAATGAAGTGCGACTAAATTTTGAAATTACTTTGGAAAAATATAGAAATACGATTCAAGGGCCTGTATTTATGGAAACGCTACCCACAGTTCGGGTTGATATAATCTTTACTTAATCGGTAATAAATCACGTTAAAATTGTAAAATTCCTTTCTTTTAATTTTGATAAGTTCTGCCAAAATTGACAAAGTAGCTTCTTGACGATCGCTGTTCGATAATGTGTAGTGCGTCACAGAATGCAAAGCATATCATGCCTGTACAGTGAAAATCAACGGTGTAGATCGATTTAGTAAGCAAATAGTAGTGCTTAAATTGTTGCTTGTTTTACATACTATAAGTACATGCATACACATGTTCATACTTACATACATATGTACACATGTATGTGTATGTGCTCGCTGGCAACAGCCAACCACAATGGAAGCAATAAAAGAAAAAGCAACAACTACAAATGAGCCCCCGGCTGCCTGCTGCGTGTTGTTGCTGTTGTAATTATATTAAGAGGCGTAGCCAAAACTGGCAAGCAAGCAACAAGTCCACGAACGCAGTCGCAGAGACACAACAGCAAAAGGAAGAGAGCGCTTAAGCTTTTGCTGGATCTCTCTCTCTCTCTCACGCTTTGACAGCGACGTTTGAAGCTGTACATTGATGATGATTATGATTGTGACTCGTATAACGGCAAGTGGAGCAAAGCGCAGAGCTAGCAAAAGTGTTGGGATATTTGTATGTGTGGGGGGGATGAATGGAAGAGGTGCCAGGGAGAGGAGAACAGAACTTAAGCTCGCGCTCTCTCTCTCTCGTCGTGTAGTGTGTGGAGGAATCTAAAAACAATTTTTTTATGATTTTTACTCGAGGTTTTATTTGTGTCCGTGTTTTCGAAATTTTTAAGCGCTCGCCAACGGTCGAGCCCCAAGTTCCCCAGTGGCTCCAGTTTACTTGAAAAACTCGCCGGACACGGACACGTACGCCGGATCAGAGCGCGGATCGATTTATTAGTGGGAGACGAGACTCTGGGACTCTGGACGCGCGCGAGTGTTTTGTGGGAGCCAGAGAGTGGGGAGCACTTAGACGATGACCAAGACCACTAAGCCCAAGGAAAAGGAGAAGGGGCCGTCAACGTCGGCGCGTGCTTCCACCAATTTGCTGGCAAATGCGGCCAAAATGAAGATCACCAAAGCCCTGTCCAATGCCAAGACGCAGCAGCAGAACAAGCAAGGACGTGCTGCTGCATCAGCAACAAAAGAAACAAAAGAGACAACAGCAACAGGATCAAATGCAGCAGCAACAACAACAGCAAATGCAGTCGAAGCGGCAGCAGCGAAAGAGACGACGATATCAGCTCTTGCGACCGAAACGGAGCCTACGACAGAGGCCGAGGCCGAGACAGAGACAGAGACTCGGTCCGCCGCCACCGCCGACGACAATGAGGCAGCGCCGACGTCGGCGTCGGCCACAAATTTATCGTCATTTGAGTCCGCGCGTTTGCAGGCTCACACTTCAGTTGCATTGAAACTCACAAACGAAACGGTTACCACCAGCGACACTCTAACAGTAAATTCCGCAGCAGAAGCCACATCAGTTACCGCAGAGATCGAGAGAGATCCTAATCGTGAAGCGGCGGCGCTCAACAACGGTACTCAAGAGAGCAACAACGCGAGTGAAAGTGTCGATAATAAGATCAAAGTAATAAACTATGCGCATCAACAGCACCAACAAATCTACGATCAGCAGCAGCAGCAACAACAACAACAACAACAACAGCAACAACAGTTCCTCAGTCAGCAATTAATACAAGAACAACAGCACCAACAGGAGCAACGCTGGTTGGCCTACGATTTGACAAGCGGATCCGCAGCAGCTGTGCCAGCAGTCCAAGCAGTGGAGCAAAAGCCAACCGATTTGTATGCGTTGGCAGCCTCGCATCATTTCTTCGGACATCTGAGCTATCCGCCACCGCATCCACCCGCACAGCTGTACGAACACTACCAGAGCATCACCGGCGCAAGCACGGACCCATCCATAATGAGGAATAACTTTGCGCTGTACAGCGTTTATGGTGGGGGAGGAGGAGGATCGGCGGGAGGAGTTGGAGCAGGAGGAATGATCACCCACGATCATGTGGTGGCAGCCGCCGCAGCGGCAGCGAATGCCCAGAATACACCCAACATTGACGAGGTCATCCAGGACACACTGAAGGATGAGTGCTTCGATGATGGGCACAGCGCCAGCTACCACATGCTTACCTCCGTCTCAGATTTGCATTCCCTGAAGGATCCCAGTCCCACCATTTACTCACTGACGCACCAGCAACAGCAACAGCAGCAACAATTGCAACAACAATTGTACCACCACCAACAACAGCACCACCATCACAATATTTCCGCCAGTTCGGCAGGAGGGGACTCCCCCTCGTCCTCCTCGCATGCATTGTCCTCGCTCCAGAGCTTCACGCAGCTGACAAGCGCCGGCCACCGGGACAGCCTCTCGCCGGAACAGCATGGGGGATACTTCAGTCCCAGCCTGCAGACAACCAGGTGAGTGATTGTTTGTGTGTGTGGCACCCACCGTCCCGCGTGCTACTCGAACGAGAGTATGAGCTCATTATCACGATCCATATCGCACGTGCCTTAACCGAGCTTCGAGCTACGAGCGACACCGCCAAAAGTCATGATCAGAGAAGCGCATTCGTTGATTCATATTTCCCTCTCTCTTTCCCCACCGACGACAGTCGCGACTCTGACTATGATTTTTCCTCAGTTCTCTGTTCTGTGCTAGGGTTCTCCATTTCTCCACTGGGTTATATGTGTATTATACTTTAGTCATAATTGTTGCTCATTGTTCCTCCAGGTTTTAGACTTTGCTCTCAAAAAGTGTGGGTTCGATCGGTCGTTCGATCCCTGCTCACACACATTTCTGTTCTGTGGCATTCTCAGGTGGTTTATTCGACTAATGGAATGCTTACAAAAATCTGGTTCCATCTATTTTGTGTGTTCGTGTCTAGAGAGAGGAATGTGTGCAGTGTTTTTCTGCATTCGAATGAAAACACAATCATAAAAAACAGTTGCGATTTTGTCGCCATCACAGATGTCATATGAAAAATGTGCCAGCCTCTAGAGTTTGTATGGGTTTTAGTAGGTGTGGCACGAACTGAAAGCAAATCAAGGGAATACCTACCAATAATACATGCCATAAACACAGGAACAACATTTTTCCTCTGACAAATTTTCATAAATTTCCAATCATCAACCGAACAAACAGAAATTCCTCACTCAACCCACAGACTGTTTTCATGCTATGCCTGTATTTTCCTATGTGCAAAACACGTTTCCAATTTAAAATAAATAACCACACAAAAAGCGATCTCAAATGAAGTTCAAAATGTGGCAAAAAATATAGGAGAGAAAAACAAGTCCAAAGCAGAGGGAAAAACAGAGAAGAAAAATTGGATCCAAAGGCAGAAACAGGGCAGGCGGGCGAGCATTCAAAGTGCGGGTTGTACAGTGTGGGATTCCACCCGTTTGGATCGTTAGAGAACCCCCCAGTGTTCCTCCTTTCTAGAGGTATTGTAGAGGGGTTTTTGAAGCTGACTCAGCTGCGGCTTTGAAGCTGTTTTCAGAGTTTCGGTTTGAGTTTGGGTTTGAGTTTCGTTTCGTTCAGGTGGCGGTTTCTATGTCACGGGATGGCTTTAGATTACCCCTCGAGAAATTCAGAGACACCACCACTACCAGGTATCCTCCTCGAATAGAGAGCTTTGCAATTGGAATACCCCGATCCGAAGCAACAAACAAGCTAGAAAAATGCGCTTCAATTGCATTTTGGAACTGCCGATCAAATGCGGGTCACGCCCCCCTTTTCCTTTGATGTTTTTTAGTGTGGCACGTGCCTGACTTTTTTTGGACACGTGTGTGCTTGGCCACAAAATACTGCTGGTAACCCCCCTGTTTAGGCCAAAAGTTAGCCAAGCAATAGTTGAGCCGCTAACATCTGTTTGGGCCGGGCCACGAGAAAAGTCATGACTCAGAAAGTCCGAGTCGAAGTCACAGCCAGTGCGTCCCTTGCGTCAATAATTGGAGACATTGCATATGCAATATTTTCTTGTTTACGAAATTTGAGCGGTAATTCGTATTATTTTTTCGCTGAGCCTCAAAACTCAGCGTCAACGACAACGACAACGACAGGAGAAGCAAACAGACAGAAGGGTGCGGAAGGGAGCGGAGCACGACGCGTCGCCCCATAACATTTATGCAAGTGTGAACCTCTGTTTATGTTCTCCCATTGTTTATTTTGATCTTTCGAAAGGTTGAGCCTCGAATACTTATAATCGAGATTCGCAACAAGATATACGCGCCCCAAAACAGCGCCCAAGATCACAAGAATAAGGAAGGGGATATATGAGAGATCGTACAGATTGAAAGGGATCAAATTATAGATGGCAAAAGATCGGCAAATATCATAGAAGGTGTATCGAATTATGGTTAAAGGAAGAAAAGTACTGCTAAGCTTATTTTTGATTCTTGGGAGAAGATCTTCAGAGAGAACTCTTTTGGTTTGGTTCAACGGTGACGACGATGCTCGGAACATTTTGTATGTGACTTTTTATTCATTTTGGGGCTGCAGTGCGAAAACCAGAAAACCAGAAGAAGATATCACAACGCCCGACATTCGTCGAGAGCTCACATACGAGTACGAGACGAGTATTGTGGAAAAACAAGAAGTCGAATCGAATGCAGAAAATACTCACCTGCAACAAACAGCAGCAGCGGACCGACCGACAGAATCGACACAACCGACACAACCGACAGAACCGACAGAAAACTGAAGCGATGATAAATTATATCGTTGTCGTGCATTTTTTGTTGTCACTCAGAGACGACTTCCTATATATATTGTATGCCATTCTCTACATAGTCGAGTGTAGGTATGAGTATGAGTACCTATAGCCAGAGATAAAGATATACTTGGCATCTCGGAAAGTTTGAAAATTGGTTTTGTTCTTGGGCCTGACTGTGTTATCAGAGAGCGTGCTTGGAGACTTTGGCAAGACTTGGTTTTATGTTAAAGAAGAGCTATAGTTCTAGCGTTTTGGGTGATAATTAAAACCTACAGTGGTTGCTAGGAACGAGGAACCTTTTCTGGATTCGAATTTCGATAGCTTTGGAATCCATCATCAAGCCTGAACCATCCCCAAAGTATCCTCAAACATAATTTGCTAATATTTCTCAAATATAAAAATAACTTTGTTAACATCAGGTTTAAATATATGTTCTATGTCTCTTTGGTTTCACTCTCCGAGCGATCACTGTACATACGTAAACTGTCAATTGGCTTATTTCCAATTTGTATTTTGTACAAGTTTTTCACACAATTTTTATCGCTTATTTTGTGGCTTAAACTCTCCCTCGGCGTCTACGTCTCAGCCAAAAGCAAATGCAGTGCAGCAGCAGCGGTGACTGCAACTGCAACTTCCACTTGCATAAAATCTAAAACCCGACGTCAAGTCATTATGCAAACGCGCGTGCCCCGTTTCGGTTGTGCTTTCGGTCTCGTTCTCGTTCACGTTCTCGTCTCCAGTCCCAGCCTCAGCTACGGGATCGATCTCCTCCTCAAATAAAAATAAATCAAAATGAAACTTCAATTTAGTGGAAGAAAAATATCTTCGAGTGCTAAAGCCTGCGCCTGTGGACGAATTAAATAATAATTGTATTTTCATAACAAACAAAAAATAAAAAGGGCTGTAAAAGTCTGCAGAGATCTTTGTAGTGTCCTTTTAGTGGAGTGTGTACGTGTTTGCAGTCTTTAAGGATATATTTCTTACTTCATAAAATACGAGCAAATCCTTTCAAGTGCTTTAGTGTCCGTTTAAAGATATTTTAGTACACTTTAGTGCGCAATCAACAACTCATCGGAGGAGGAGAGATCTATTCGTTGACAAGAATGTAGTTTACCTGTTGAAGTATAGTTCCAGATTCTAGTAAATTCCCAAACAATTTCTGTACATGTATATTTCTGATTCAAAATCCTCCAAAAAGTGATAAATCTGTGCGTCAAAGAGACCTTTGACTACGCAGCAATTTGATTCTTGTTCGTTATTGCATCCGCTTAGTTTGTGGAAGTTTCCCTTTGGGGCCTGGGGGATAAATATTTGTAAAGGCTACTGTTTGGGTAAGAGAAAGAAGCGGAAGAATGAGAAGAAAGAATAGAGAAGAGAGGACGATCTTAAGGGAATGACATTTTCAGACGACTCGCAAGTACTTTTATTTTTAATTAAAAGTTTTATGGACATACACATGCACGTACCCAAACACACACTCAAGCACACCCACACAGTACACTGCAAAATGTGATCCACTAATCCGCTTTGGTGGTCCAACAGCAGCATAAACTCCAACAACAATCTTGTAAAATAAACAAAAATCAGGGAATGTTAATAGCAGATTCTTTCCTTTTGGCACCAACAGAAAGACACACAGAGAAGGACAGGGCAAAAGTAGAGGGAAAGAGATAGCAAGAGTAACATTAACAGAAGCAAAAGCAGTTACAGGAACAATAACAGCTGCAGTAACAGCCACCCCAACAGAGCTGTTAACAACCTCGCGATTAAAAACGCGCGTAAATGTGTACCAAGCGTTTTTAAACGTATGCCAGCGTGTGTTTTGGCATCTGTTTTAAACGCCTGAAAAAAAGATAAAACTACAAAATTATCTAAAATTCCAAACAAAATGTTTTTCTCTAATTACAATAATATGTATTTGAAGAACTATTGCTATAGGTAACGCCCTTAAAATAGTATTTTTAATCCGAAATAAAATATCCATAAATGCAATACTAAACTAATTTCCTACCTTGCTTTGCAGTTCCGTGTATGCTGGACCCCTGCTTACCCAAGCGGCAAATGGCATGCAGTACGGAATGCAGTCTCCAAGCCACGCCCATGCGCATCTGCAGCAGCAGCAGCAGCAGCAGCAGCATCCCCATCAGCAGCAGCAACCTTCCCACCAGCAGCAGCACAATCCTCAACAGCAACAGCAGCAGCAGCAGCAGCTCCATCAGCATCACAATTCTGGCAGCAGCAGCCCAGGACCAGTGGGCCTGGCCACTGGAACGACTGTCAATGGAAGTGGGCTCCTGGACGATGGCTATGGCTCGCCAAAGAGCAGCCACAGCGGCGGCGGAGGAGGAGGTGGAAGCGTCGGCGGTGGCACATTGCCCGCCTTCCAGCGCATTGCATCGGCGAGCAGCGGCTGGGCAGCAGCTGGGAGTCTGCGTGCAGCAGGAGCGCGTGATGTTGCTGCCGCAACTGGTTGCTGTGCGTCGTCTGTCGGCTCCAATGGCTCCTCGGTAGTCAGTGGAGCCGAACGATCCGCTGGCTACGCATCGCTGGTCAATTATCGCACTCAGGTGAGTGTGATGCCCTCGGGGATTCTCCTGCTGATTGATTCCCTGCTAACACTGTGCTCTCTGCCCCCTTCAGAACGATGCCTGGCCGGGTCATTACGAGCCAATCAGTTACGCATCAGCCACCGCATCCGGTGTCCAGACGCAGCTCGGCAGCGGCCTTGGTGGGGCCGGCGTGGTCACGAATGTGATTCGCAACGGCCGAGAGATCTTTGCGGCAAATGCAGCAGCAGCAGCGGCCGTAGATGGCGCCGCAGGACGAGTGGATCCAGGATCCTATTTAACAGCATCAGCCTCGCTGTCAGCACGTAAGTTTTCGCCTCTATTTAGGATATAGAATATAGGAAATAGAAAATACAATTGGAGGAGAATTGTTTGCCTTACCACAAGAGGAGGAGAAAGGAGGAAGAAGCCTCTCGTTAGGTAGAAGTTCGCACCCGCTCGATCCCGGAGGTTGGATATTTACGGAACCTGAGCAAACTGCAAAGAAGGAACTGCTGCAACTGCTGCTGCCAACTGCTGTTTTCCTATGCAAACATAAACACACACCAAACACAAAAAAATTCTTTTCGAACCCGAAACTATCCCTAGCATACAAATCTATCTCTAAGTCTTACGTCTCTATAATAAATTCAATTAATTTTACATCCACTCTTGAGCTTACAACAACAAAAAAGAATCCAAACCACAAAAAACAAAAAAAAACACCACCACAAAAAGCAAAAACCAAAATACAAACACACAAAAACCACTCCCAACCAACCAACCAACCAACCAACCAAATTTTGATGATAATTTGTATGACTTTTTCCATGTAAAACCGTTTCGCATCTTTTTGAAGCATTTTTCGATGCCGATTATTTCACTGAGGGGCGAGAGTGCGTCAATTGTGGTGCGATCCAGACACCGCTGTGGCGACGCGATAACACGGGACACTATCTGTGCAACGCCTGCGGCTTGTACATGAAAATGAACGGCATGAATCGTCCACTAATAAAACAGCCTAGAAGATTGGTAAATGTCACTCTCTCATGTCTCTCCTCATCTCTCTTGAAAAATCCTCTAATTATTACTAACCCAAAAAAAGCTTTTTTGTGTGGAACAAAATTATATTTGTATTGTTAAAGAAGAAATATGGGAAAAACTTATAGAAATCCAAAAACCGCCAGCCTCTGTATCGAACCGAAACCCTCCTCTGAACCGAAACCTCCCCACCATCGGAAAATCATATTCCAAAACAAACCTCAAAGAGAGTACAAAAATTAATTGAATTTATTATTAGTTTTATATACAAAAAAAGAACAAAAAACTAAACAAAACAAAAAGATGATAAACAAAAAAAACGTACAAATTTCTGCTACTCTTCTACTCCTTCTACTACTACTGTTTTGCCATTTTGCCTACTGCTTTTTTGCTCAATCAAAAATCTTCTGATAATATAATTACAGTGGCCGCTGAATCAGGCGGGGATTTCTATAAGAGCTACCAATTTAATGTGAACGCCAGCCGTAGTAAGGCCAACACTCCAACAGCCATTGCTACTGCTGTTGCAACTGCGGGTGGTGCAACGGCAAACCCGGCAGCGACAGCTTCGACGGCAGCGGCAAATGCAACAGCGGCGCTTGAAGAGCATGTTAGTCGCGCCAATTCGAGACGCTTGGTAGGTCGCTCATTAATTAACAAACCAAACCAAACCAAACCAAACAACAACAAAAACCCCCCCGAAGAAGCTCCCACAACTAACAAAAACCGAAAGAAAAATAAATCGAAATAGTAGAGTAGAAATCCCATAAAGTACTTGTATAGAATATATTGTTCCACATGAAAAAGGCTCAAAGGATGTGTGCAAGCTTTACTAATTAATGCTTGGTTTATCCCTCAATGTAGAGTGCCTCGAAGCGCGCTGGTCTGTCGTGCAGCAATTGCCTAACCACCTATACATCTTTGTGGCGCCGCAATCCTGCCGGAGAGCCTGTGTGCAATGCCTGTGGGTTGTACTTTAAGTTGCACAGCGTCACACGTCCCTTGGCCATGAAAAAGGATACCATTCAGGTGAGCAATTAGAGGAGAACTCAAGGGAAACTTTTATTCTATATCCCATATTATGAATCCTTTAGAAACGAAAGCGCAAACCCAAGGGAACAAAGAGTGAAAAGTCCAAGAAAATGAAAATGGCACTAAATGCCAATCTAGAGGGAGGTGCAGGCAGTGGTGCCGGCTCAGCTGGCTCTGGTTCCCATAATGTGGGTGGCATGGGCTTAGATGTGAATGAAGGTAAGTGTCGCTTGAATGATCCTTCACTTTGCGGGTGCATGCCTAATTCGTGTGTCTGTCTCTCTGCTCTGTCTTAGATATGAAACCATACATGCCATACACCACAACCACATCGCAACAGCAGCAGCAGCAATCACAGCAGCAGCATCAACAGCAGCATCATCAGCAGCAACTCATTGCTGATCAACAGCAGCATTCATCGGCTGCCAGTTCGCCCCATAGCATGGCCTCCTCCTCATTGTCCCCCTCAGCCACATCACATTCGCAGTCGCATTCGCATTCGCATTTGCATCATCAACAGCAGCAGCAGCAGCAGCAGCAGCAGCAGCAACATCAGCTGTGCTCTGGCCTGGACATGTCGCCCACGTCGCCCTATCAAATGTCACCCATCAATATGCAGCAGCAGCAACATTCATCCCATCAGCAGCAACAGCAATCCTGCAGCATGCAGCAGCATTCGCCCAGCACACCCACCTCAAGCACTGCCTCCATTTACAACACACCATCACCCACCCATCAACATCATCAACATAATATCCACAATAACAACAACAATAGCACATTGTTCAACAACAACAACAAAAACAACAATAGTAGCAATGAGAATAACACGAAAATTATACAGAAATATCTGCAATCTCAACCATTGAACGGGAGCAACAACAGCAACAGCAACAGCAACAGCGGAAGCACGGATCTATTGGCGCACCTAATGCCGAACTCCATTACGGCGGCAGCACTAGCAGCAGCAGCAGCAGCACAGACAACGATCAAGCCAGAAGTCACATCGTCAGCCACGGCCACAATCACGGCATCAACACCGACCACGGCATCGAGCACATTATCCTCACTGAGCCTCAGCAACAGCAACAGCAACAGCAACATTATCAGTCTGCAAAATCCCTATCAACAGCTGGGGCTTGGACAGCAGGCGATGGCATTGTCTAAGCAGGGCGGACGCTGTGCTTCCCCGCCCTACTATCTCACGGAGGAGGAGCAGCACATAAAACTCGAGCAGATGGAACATCAGCATCATCAGGAGCAGCACCACTCGCACACCCATCAGCAGCATCATCATCAGGGAGAGCTAATGCTCAGCCGATCGGGCTCGCTGGACGAGCACTACGAACTGGCGGCCTTCCAGCGGCAGCAACAGGAGCTCCATCTCCAGCAGAGTTTGCTCCACGAGCAGCAGGTGGCTGTGGCCAGTTATGCCATGCAGGCCAAGCAGCTGCAGGAGCTGGAGCGTAAGTACGGTGTGGATCGGGAGACTGTCGTGAAGATGGAGTAGACGTTGTTCATCGTCTGAAAAATGTTGCACTATAGCATGACCAAAGATCCTGTTGTTAAATCTCATAGCTCCAAAGAATTTATAGCGTGTATACCCAAGAGCAGTTCTCCAAGAACCCTCCTCTATCCTCTATCCTCTATTCTCTCTTCTCTGTCTTACACTATCACATTATATATTCTGTAAATACGATTTAAGCAAATTGATTCCATTCGGCGACTCTGTATCGCGCACTACTCGAATTTTTCTTCATTTAAGACTCTAGTTTAATTCCTAGCAAAATGCTATATTATCGATTGCGGATCCTAGCTAATCGCCAGCCAAAGACTCTTTGGTTTGTGGCATCCATTTTATTTTTTTCTATTTGTTTTCAAATCGAATGAATGAAGAATACTTTTGAGATTTCTCCTAAAATCAAATTCCACTTAGATATAAGATTCTTAGGTCCTAACTCTAGTTGCACCACGTTTCGCTACAATGACAAAAAGAATAACAAACGAAACAAGCAACAATCTCATGCAATTTATAGTTAATAATTTAAATACATATATTTTATGCCACTATACATGTAGAAATATTTAAAGCAATTTAAGTTTTAGTCTCGTATCACAACACACCACACACACACACACACATTTTTACATAATTTTGCAATATTAATTTTATTACTTTTTGAACAAATAAACGACAATTGTCTATTAATTTGAACAAATATTAAACGGGGTTTAAACGCCTCCATGGCGTGTGCTTGATTTTGAGTTTCACAGCAACGAGCTCATTAATGTCTGCAAACTTGTTAGTTCAAAAAGTGGCCGCTGTTGCCCGTAGGACGCCAGTAGTTTCTTTGAGTATTTCCCAAAGTAGACAGCGACACATCATGTAGTTTTTAGGTACTTACATCTATTCTACATGATTTCTATACATACATCTCGTGTATAATTTACATTTAATAAGTAGAATTAACCATTTTATAATTTATAATAATTAACTATTAAAAATATAATAAACAGAGTTTAGGCCTTGCTAAAATTTGAAGATGAGATGAGAAAAGAATTCCATTAACGCAAGTGCTGATTTTTTATGATTGATTCCAAGAGGCTCGTAAATCGTAGGCGTGGACTAACTGCTCTCTTTGGTCATTTAATTGTTAATATTTTGCTGCAGCTGATTCCTACATTTAAGCTATGAATTAAAACATGTACATTATGGTATAATCTCATTGAGTTTTATTGACAATTTTCGTTACATGAAATCCATAAATTTGTAAGCGGCGAGCAGGTACTCCTCCAATTCCAATCCCAATCCCGTAGCAACAATTTTGCTGCCACAGACAGGAACGGAACGTTATAAATGGTAGTAGGGTGTATTCATGCATTCATGCATATATCTGCCATATATATACATATGTATGTGTGTATATAGAATGTGTGTGTGGGGGGATGTACGTGTGCTTGGATTTCTGTACGCCTGTGTGTGTATTATTTTATTTTGTGCGCCGCCATTTACGAAAGCGACATTTTCAACGATAAGATAACGTCGCATTGCTGAGTTCCCCTCCACCCCTCTGTCCATGTCACTCTCTCGCGAGTTACCCATCCCCCCTTTCATCAGGCACCCTCCACCCTTTTATTTTGCTCCATTTTTTCCTATTTTTTTAATAAACTTTGTTTTTTATGGGAGTCACGCGTTACAAAACGACAACAGCAAAAAAAACAAAAACAACAGAAAATCTGAAAGTCATTTCATGTGGCAAAACAGTTTTTTGTTTATTGCTAGGGTTGTTCGCTACCACACTGAAGGGGGTAGCGGGGTAGTGGGGTAGTGGGGGAGGGAGTGTTCACGCCTATGACTACGTGACTGTACCAAAGTGTCGCATGTCGCTGGCGGCGCTGGCTCGTGGACTCGTTCAAGTGCCACCAAATGCAACCTTCGTCTCGATCCGCGTCCACTCTGATTGATAGCCTATCAGATTAGGGCGGAATCCTCCCTTCCATGCTCATCAGAATGTTCACTTTTTGGCACTCAAATACCAATATGTACCCTACCATCGTGACTAAATAGTTTTCAGCTGTTTCTCTTCTCGTTTCTTCTCTTCTGTCCTCTCTCTCTCTCTCTCTCTCACTCTTTGCAGTTCTAATCGGTCATTGTACGGAGAGATTCTGTTCGTTTTAGCAAAACTTTCACTCAAACACTAAGCACGAGAGATTGTAAGTTCTTTTATTATTTTCTTTTTTTGGGGCTGGCTGGGTCAGGGTTTCCCTATCAACGCTTTGGGGCCAGATAATGGGATGATAATACCATGCCAGTGGCATATATTGTATATAGCCTTGTCTTACATGATATCGCATCATACACACAAGCATAGCCCGTGATAAGATATAGAAAGATATGGTCTTGGGCTTTGATTTCCAATCATACTATGGAGTACCCCTCTTCCCGAGTGAATGTCCATACGAGCATATAGAAGTTTCTTAGTCGAGATCCGCTGTCGGGGGAGGTAGGAGGACATGCAAGGGATTAGTTTTCTTTTTGAGTATTCCATGGAGTACATGAAATCTATTTACTGCAGCCAAACAAGTTGCTTAATTGCTAAAGGGGAGGATGTACTGGTTAGATGGGTGCTTTCGGAAACTATTCTGTAATTTCTTAGATAAAATGTCTGCGCAAGTGTCAATCACTATGCAGCAGAGGAACAAAATGCCATCTATAAATGATTGAGAATGTCTCGGAAAGCCGTTTTGTTGCTCAAGAAACGTTTCTTTTCGTTCAAATAATGTGTGTCTATAAATGCGCGTAGCGAGTGCTAGAAATAAATTTAATCATGCTTATTAAGCATTAAGTAGGTCTCTGAGCAGCTCTTATCTTTTGGCTTCTTGGAGAAAAACATATGTGGAATGAATGATGGAGAGTCCAAGTACAAGAATTATTCATACACTGCACTGAAAACTCATTTGGGTTTTCCCCATAAATATCGGAGGAGTAGTACTCGCACTTGGTTTCCATTCCTTGCCACAAACTGGCACTGTCACTGTAAGACTCTGTGGGGCTGCTCACTTTTGTTGGTTTAATATAAAACTATCATGCTCGTATATTTTGTACTCGGTACACACACTTAAAGTCCATGCCGGGCCAGGCCAGGCCATAACATGCGATGATTTCATGCCCCAAGCCATTTTATGGCTCTATTTTTTTTTACAATACTCGCAGAACGTAGAACCGTAGAACCATTTTTGTTGCTGGATCTGTCACTTTACGATCTCTATCACTCTCGCACGTAGAGATTTTGGGGTGGCATTATAATGCATTATAATTATAATATTTTCATAACTACTCGACGGATCGGCTGATGGCTGATGGCTGGCGGGCGAGAGCGGAACGTGTTTAAATCGAAAGTGCAAAACTTACTGGCAGGCAGCAACGAAATAACGTAGCCGCCAGTAAGATATCTGTGTATATATGATTTTTTTACATGCCCATTCCATAGATAGGCAATCTGTATCTGTGGCACGATAATGCTTATAAATAAGATAATATGATTTGATAATGGTATTTACCATATGCAGAAACTGCCACAAACAGAAAGGAGGAACAGTGAGGAAACCCTACAGAAGGTTTCCCTCCCTGTTCTTTGCCTTCCCTCTCTCCACATAATGATTTTCTACATGATTTTCTTAAGGGAATGGCATGTGGTGGGTTTTCCGTCTCTCTACTCTGCGGTGCACCTAATTAAATGTTTGACATTTGCCTGATTTATTTAGCGTTAAAATGCTGAAAATTCTGTCTGTTTCTGGGGATTCATTTACTCGTACGTATATGGTATGGGTGTTCTCTGTGTGGAATTGTGCAAACAGATTGCATTTAGAGCATTCATTCCTTTGCGCGGTTCACGGTCCCTTCACGGTTCTGTTCGTTTCTGTGTTTGTTGTTGACTTGACTGCTTTTAGATGTCTTCTTTTGGTTTGCTACCTTTGCCGTCACCAGTTCTCTTCCACCTCCACCTCCCCGTCTCAGTTGCTGTTTCTTATCGCCTACTGACGTTTGTACTTCAAAATGTGTACTTAAGATAATGAAATTGAGGAAGAAATGCCATGGGCCACGACATGAAGGGGGGTCGCCGTCGCCATCACCATCACCATCACCATCACCATCGCCCGCATGGCATGGAAGTATCGCAATGCAGACATCCATCCACAAGACACAACAACAGACATCAACTTAAATGAAAATGTATGTACAGGCAGACAGACAGCAGAGTCTTGTCATCGCTTGACAATTTTCCTACGCTTTTGACAGACTTTTTCCATGGAAGATACACAGGTACATATGTTGATACCTGGATGTGTGTCGGGAATACTCTTAAAAAGTAGCTTTGGGTGCAACTTTAAGTGATTCTTTTACTGAATTTCCTTATTCGTTAAGGATAAGGATCGTTTGGGCTTTCGCTCCCTTTACTGCTTTACTCTGCCGTTAATTTCATTCTCCTCCTGCCCCGAAAGATCACCTCCGCGGATAAGTGCACTTCATTTTTGGTCAGTTGCCACTGGTCGTATTTCTGGGAATTCTTTCTGTGGTTTCAATTTTGTTTTGCTATCGCATGGGCACTTAATAAGCATATTCTAATCTAATCAGTGGATCATTAATTAACTTCCAAAACGTTGACTTTCGCCAGCTTTCAAGTGTTACTTGAGCGTTGCTTTTGGCAGTTGACAATTTATACAGAAGTCACCGTGACATTCCCGTATCTTATCGATGTTCAGAGTCAAAGATCAGCCAACAAAATGTTGCAACTTATTTATATAACTGCAAAACTCGTAGCTGAACACTGGTACGACATGGTACACCATAATATATTATAAATCTTTCCGTACTTTCACTTGGAACTTGGATAACTCTGTTGGTTGTTGGGTTTTTAAGGTTTAAGGTTCCCTTCACTTTGTTATATTTTATGTGGAATATCCTTGCAGAGTCTCTCTGCTGTCTCTCTTTACACACTCTGTACTCGCACGCGGACATGAAACAATGTTTCCATGTTGAAAATCCCAGTTACACTCACCAACTGTGATTAGATTCCATGCCGTTGGGCCGTCCAAACTTAAGGAATTACTGAAAAATTCAAATT
The DNA here is from genome assembly GCF_900245975.1 of Drosophila guanche. Classification (NCBI taxonomy): domain Eukaryota; kingdom Metazoa; phylum Arthropoda; class Insecta; order Diptera; family Drosophilidae; genus Drosophila; species Drosophila guanche. The sequence continues at coordinate 431,706 of NW_022995750.1, read as the reverse complement.
ATTATCGCTTATTATCTTGGGACATTATCAGTTCAAACACTGATATACTGATACAGAAAGACCACCAGAGTCCCCAGAGGCCCACAAGAGAGAGAGAGCACAGTCCATGGTGGAACTCTGGCGGAACCTCCCAGAGGCACAACTCTCGCTGTGGAAGTGTGAAAGAGTGGCAGTGTGGCAGTGTGGCGGAGTGGCATGGCAGTGCGGTTGCAGATACCCCAAACTGATACCGATATCCTACAGCCAGGCGGGAGGAGGGGTGCTGCTCCTACAGCTACAACAAATTGATAGCAAATCTTCATTATCTTATAAATACGAGCTGCATTGGTGCTGGTGCTGGTATTGTATTGTATTGCTAAAAAGCCAAGATTAGATACTTTTATCTAGCTGTGGGTCAACGAGGAGTTCCCTCCCCCTCCCCCACCCCCTCCCCCTCTAAGAAATCAACGACGTCACGAGAGGGAAAGCCTTGCCTTGGAGCATTATCGGGGAGGGAGCCACTCTGTCTGGAGGATAGGATCGGGAGTATCCCTTGGGGGGCTCTCCCGCGCAGTGTTCATGGGGGAGTTGAAATCTCTCGCTCTCACTCTCGCTGTCTCCCTCTCTCTGTTAAGATACGTTAACTTATCTAAGGCCACTATCTATTCTCAGATATTCGATATGTTGCGCTCTATGTAGGAGCATGTGCAGGCACACATATCTGCAGGGGAGAAATCACTCGTGTTTGATAGGAAAACAATCGGATGACTGAAGTTTAGATCATTTCCTTGGTAAGAGCCAGCCACGAAGCGTGCATCGTCCGTCTGTTCTCTGTGCAAATTTCAAGTGTGGAAGCGAAGCAGCTCCTGCGCCCGTCTCCCGTCTCCCGTCTCCCGTCTACCATTTATCTCAGTTTTTGGTTTGAATTTTCAACAACAAAATGTCAGACGTTCATAAGTAATAAATAATGTTTGGTGTCTGCTGAATGTATCTGCGGTTAACAAGCTACCAATACCGGTACTCTCTCCCCACACTCCCCAGTGGCAAACCCAATCAACCCCAGTAGCCATGATTGTTAACGTTAATGGCGTCGATGTGTCGATGTTGCTCTCGTCCCACGTTTCACGCTGCTGGCCATGCCAAAACAATGCACAATACAAGCAGCAACCTTATGGATTATTATGGATTGCCAGTAATGTGAGTAATGACTCACAAACCCACAACGACGACGTCCCATGGCCTGGCCTCATTGGCAAACAAAGGTGCGTACCCACAAACGTGGCGAGACGAGACGAGACGAGACGAGACGAGACGAATGCTGTATGTGCCACCACATTGGAGGAGACGACACTGCCACTCGAAAACATATTGCTGCTGGCTGCTGCCAATCGTAGCAGAAACAAAACCTGGCAAAGTTCTCTATAGATCCTCTTTATTGATTGCTTCCAATCATCAGCTACAGAGCTGTTAGCATTTTCTCGATTTTGACTATTGTTTGAAGCATTTTTGGTTGTGCACTTCAATGATCTCATGATTTTGCATAATTTGTGAATGCATTTTTGATGAATTTTGTATGAATTTATTGAGAATTAAAGACAGAAAGGCTAATATCATGTAACGATATTCCTTAATATAAGTCCCAAACTCTTTCCTGACTCATACCCAACGTATAAGTATAATCCCGAAACCATTCATTATCCCAGTGACACAAACAAAGAAAGCTTAACTCTTTCACCCAGCAAACTCCTCCTTCATTTCGAAGGAGACAGAGCCTGCTTGGCCCCATTCGCCTCATCGAATGCGCAGTTCCATTTTCCATAACTCATGTCCAAATTGTCGGTAGCGGACAATGATTTATGGCCACAAAACACAGAAGAGGGAGAGAGCTGGAGCGGGAGAGCTCCGCCTGGCGGATTAATAGAATTTACTTGAACCCAAAATGCGGTAACCAGCGGGAGGAGAGTCCCCCTCGAGTCTCAGATCAGGGTCAAAATTAGACTCCGAAGCAGTTCCATTTGGCATACAGCTTTATGTGATCGAACCACGCCATGGATGATGGTGGCTCATGGCTGATGGCTGCCGTGTGCCACGGATTGGGCAATGCCTTTGGGGTGGCTGCTGCTGCTGCTGTGGTGGGAACCACCCTCGAAAGGAAGGGTGGGGCAGCTGGCTATAATTAAAACTATGGCGCACGCCTTTGTTGGCACTCAAACAGTTTAATTTCCCGAAAAAAGAGCTCTTCCCCTTATCGCCACAGACGACCGCCAAAATACGCCACCGAACATGGACAGAAAAAATAAAATAAAAAATTCAATTCTCGCAGAACAAGTGACGAAAATTGTACAAAAAAATATAAATTAAATTTGCTACAGTCATTCCGCAGCAGCAAAAAGAAACAAACAACCAAACTGATCGCCTTCGGCCGATACTGTCAAGGCACGAAAAGTGTTTCGATAGTCGGAATAGGAGATAGCATTTTTGGTTGGAGCTCCAGGTTGGAGCTGGGAGCTTGTCTTTTGTTTACTGGCGCAGTGGCACTTGAGAACTTGGAGCCAATGTGGACACGTTGGACTGTGGACAAGTTGAAGGGTGTGTGAGTTGGCTTCTTGATTCTTTTCAGTAGATACGAGACTCTGGTCAAGCAGTGTTAAGTCTGCCATCCACCCTCTGCCCTGGTTCGGTTCTATTTTGTTTGTTGTGTGTTCTGCCGCCTTCTAAGTCTTGCGTCTTACGTACGGGCCCGTACGCCGTAAATTCACTTTGAAAAGCACCTAAAGCCCTGCCCTGGCCCAGGCGGTGCCATCAATTAGGGTATTAATTGCACAGACGAAAGACGGGAAGCTTCCCTGCCTCCTGTCCATGAGTCAGTTTTCGGTTGTTTTCCTGCCATGGGGAGTGGACTGTCCCTCTTCCTCTCTTGTATTAATCTCTTGTAATGCTGATTCCATGTAGCGCCATTTGTTCGGAGGCTGTCTGTCAGCTTTTTTTTGAGTGATTAATCACTGAGCTGATATTTTGCGACACGCAGCCAGAGCCGCAGCCACAGTCAGTTGCTACTTGCAACGTGATTGGGAGTCAGAGTTGGAGCCGCAGCTATTAGATACTTTTTGTCTGGCGGATTTGCTCTTTAGATTTGCACCATGATTTATGCACCACATGAGCTGCAACAATTAAAATTATCACAGCAACCCGATTTCCATTCATGGAGTGGCGGGCGGGTCGAGCGGGCGTGGAAAAAATGCTGGTAATGTCAGCATTAGGAGTAACGAGGGGAAGGTGGAAAGTGGAAGGTGGAAGTGGGGGAACCTCTTTCTACCGTGGAGAACCTCTTTGCGTTTCGTTGGTTGTGCATGGTTAATGGCCCTCATATATCTGCTTGCTTTATGACTTTAACTATAAACAATTTATGATTGGCCCGAGAACGGGCCGACTGGGGGCTGTGTGGCTCGGCTCCATGACTGCTGCGGGGATGGCTCTGAAATGTGATTTGTGTGGTTTTCCCCTCAAGAGATTCTGCAATATTTGAGGAAGGGAAATTAAACATCTTTAAGATGAGAGAGTCGCTGGAGTACTTGGAGCTTTGATTATCATGGAATGTATAAGTAATATGGGAGGAATGAATAATTAAAAGATTTCCGACTTAGTTTAGGTTGATGCTTGAACGATTGAAACGGATAATTACAATCTAGTTGAAGCTTTTCAGTACAAAAAGTGCTATAAAGACATATAATATCGATTTATCTTTCCTTCAACTCCAAAAAGAAGTCCAGAAGATCGAAGTCTTGGACTATGTCTCTTTCAAATTAGCCCCATTTGTATCGTGATTTGGCAGTAGAAATAAGTTTGCAATGAATCCATTGCGATTGTGCACACGTTTTGTCAGATCTCCGATCAAGCATTCCTCCACACAAGCTTGCACAGAGACAGGCGGGAAAAACAGACTGAAAAGACAGACACTTCAGCCCGAAAAGCAAATCACAAAATTCAATCTTTGCTTTTGTGGAGTAGAGACATTTTATTTTTTGTAAGGTTTTGCAATATTTACAGCACCTGATCCTCGACCACGTGTGTGATCGTCGAGCGTCGAGCGTCGATCGATCCGCTGTGGAGTGTGTTTCTCTTGCTGTTTTTCTGTCGACTTTCATTAGTTACAACACTTGAGAGCTGGCGGCTGATTGTCAAGTGGGAAAGTGGAGAATAGAGGGGCAAGTGGAGCGTAGCTGTGCCGTCAAAAGCGTCCCACATGTTAGGGAATGGTATGGTATGGGCCTGGTCATATAAAGTTTTGTTCACGACAGCAGCGACAGGTCTCTCCAAGCCCATGGAACCCATGAAGCCCCCATTCGAAGTCCCATTCAAAGCCCCATTCTGTTCCCCATTCTCCGTTGGCGTTGACTAACGTTGGCCATGTTTATTAGTTTGCCAGAAAAGTGTTTTATGAGTGCAATTAGAAAATGCGCTAGACTAAATTGCACAATTGACAAATAGCCAAATGTGGAGGGAGAGAGAGAGAGGGGTGTCGAGAGTCGGGGGTGCCTCTCCATGGGCCACAGGCCACACTAACCGCAACCACAACCCCAGCCCCAACCCCATCTCCAAGCATCTCTTCATGGTATTTGTATCTCACGGACACAACGACGAGCACTCCTTATCGCAGTGTCGACAACTGTACTCCAGCTCACACGCACACAGCTGCAGGAGGTGCCCAACGCAACTTCTTATCGCCGCTGCCCTGTATACCTGTGTATCTGTGCGATAAGATAACCAATACAGAGCATACAGATACACAGATATATGTGGCTGTAACTGTATGGGAATAAATCATAACTCACCCACACACACACACACACACACACACACGGACGGACGCGGAGAGGGAAGGTAACACACACAGGTGTGTAGGTGCTATATGGCGGTTGCATCTGTGTGGGTATCTAATTGGGCGGCAGGCAGACCGCAATGCGTCGCGACGTCGTTGTTGTACCGCTGCTGCTGCTGCTCCGAGTCCCAGTCCCAGTCCCAGGCCCAGACCCAGCCAGACCCACAGAACCGCCACAGAACCGCCGCAGAACCGCAACCACAGAGCCGAACACTGAAACCACAGCCAGAGCCCATGAGCCGGAGTCGGTTTTCCTCCCACAGTAGTAATTGCCGCGCGGGCAGCAACCAAATGGAACACTAAACTTAAAGTTCCTACCAAAAAATAATAAATAATAATAAAAACACTTTTTCGCGCCACTTTTGAGCCACGCCCGTTTTGGCACCGCCCCCGCAAGTTCTGATAAAAGCCCAGTGAACAGACGGACAAGCAGTGCAAGTGATAATAATTTTTCAAAAAAGGAAAAACAACAGAAATCAAGTGATAAAACCGAAACTTAGATAAAAAACATTGGAACGCTTCAACGCTCCGCCAAAGAGTGAGAGAGAAAGCAGCAGGAGACGGAGGAAGGACACGCACTTTGATGGTCTGCAAAATAATCTCATCGAGTGTCAAGATGCAGCTGAAGGTGAGTGCAAAAATGTAGATAATAATAAGAATTATAATGACAAACAGATGTTTAATGAAGTTAATATGCAATTCAAGCGAAGGTGGGTAGGAAATCATGGAAGAATTGCTCATAGCAAGCCCAATAAAATATTATAAATTAAAATGAAAGAAATGACCAATAATGGGTTTTAAAAATAAAATAAAATATTTAACCGTGCAATTATGCTTAGAAGTGCTCAGAATGAATGGCAAATAACTGAATTTAGGTGTGCAAATTAAATGACTATAAGCTGCTGCCAAAATAAAACAGTACTTCCATACAAAAGGCGAACCACTTTTGCTCAAGAATTATTCCCAAAATTAAATAGATACCCAAATCAACGTAAAAACATTTAAAAGCACAAACCAGAAGTGTCGCATTTAATAAATTACGCAACCAAATGAGCAAAGAGCAGACTCTTTCTTGAACACATTTTTATAACATTTTTGTGGCGATCAATTTACGAGATCGATCTCTATAAGCATATCTATCATCGGCAACATTGTGGTGGAAGAGTTGTGAGATCATAAAAATGTTGTCAAGTTCATTAAGCTAAATGGACAAGCTATATAAGACCATAAAAGCCAGGCTCTAAAAATGTTTATAGATCGGCCAATGGAACTCCATTAAATCAGCTCCATGGAAGTCTATTAAATCAGAAATCTCTATTAAATGGCGTTGTAGTTTGTAGAAATATTAAAAATTAAAACACTGTAAAAAAGATGGTAGAAAAAACACTTTGAAAGTCAATTCCAAAAGCAGTTTCGAGGCATTTAATTTGACTGAAGCGGCAGCCAGACTAGGCCTTAGAATTGTTTCGCTTTCAGGAGCGGGATTACCAGTGGACACAGCGGGGAGCCTCGTCAATAAGATAAGACAAATTGATTTATAATGAATGACGCATCCACTGGGATGCAGCGGCAAAACTGCGACACTTTCTGACTGACTGGCACTCAAAGGAAACCCCGCAACAATCCATTAAGAAAACGAGAACCCAACAAAAGAGAACAGAAACAGACACTGGAAACGAAACCGAGTTAAATGTGGAAAGATGGCTAATCTTTATGAGGCCTGAAATTCAGCTGCGATCGATGTCGGATGGAGGTGGCGTCAAAATACCTTTGACAAAAATGACACACACAAGAAATAGGGAATTGGAAACACGCACATTTTGGACTTAGTCTGCGTTTCATTCATTCATGAAACAAAAAAAGGAAAAAGGACTTGCCCAACGCCAGTGCCTATAATGTGAAATTTATGTCAATCTTATCACCTCGCTTTGGTCCTAGTTATGGTCCTTTTTTTATCGAGGCAGAAATGGAGCAGGGTTTATGAATGAAATTGCCAACCCTTGGACAGGGGGTTGGTTTGCTTTTGGGCCTGCCGCCGCCGGAAGTGCACGGCCGTCCAATCGCAATCGCGACTCGAGAGTCAGTCCTTAACAGTTGCTTAATGGCGGCATCGTCATCGGCATCGGCATCGGCATCGGCATCGGATAGTTGCAGTTGCAGTTGCAGATACTTTTATTAGACACGCGTCGCCTAGCCCCTGATAGGGCAGGGGCAAAGGTCGGGTTGTGGATTGATGGCCCTTTAATAGAGCTGTAAAGGCAGCTGGCAAATGGATTGCTTTATCGCACTTTCATTAGTGCCCCAGCACTGCAATGGACTTTAATTAATCGAGGGCATGATCTAACGATCAGGGGAGAGAGTAAAGGGAAATGATAATAGAGGCAGTCGTTCTCTGCCAGAAAATGTTTCATTGAGGCATTTTGTGCCTTTCTCAATCCCAGCTTGAGAGCTCAAACGAAAGCGAAATGAGTTGCGATTAGGCATTTGCATATCTGTTCCCATATTTTTGCATATCTATATCTGTATATATACAGTCAATATCTGTTGTTTATGCAGATAAAAAGTGTGCGACTGTGTGGGTGTGACTGAGCAGATTTCATTCATAAGTTGGAGCCACTCCCTTCGAAGCAGCTCAGTACAAACTCTTGACAAATAGCACATGCCACCTTGCGCAACTTATTGTAATTCTTAGCCCAGTATCTGTAGATGTATCTGTATCTCTATCTCTATATGTTCCTATCGATGACGTACTCGATGGAGCAGGTGTGGGGTGTATGAAACCATGACCTCTTGTTGGAATCCCGTTCCAGCAGCAGCAGCAGCAGCTACTGATTATGTACATTGATAGCGCCTCGACTCGGATAAGATATTGTCCGTATCGTTTGGGGGTCTGTAGTATCTTAACTTTTTTTTTGTCGCGGTACACGGGGCACGTGCATACTACTCAAAAGTTGTACCCCCTGGGGTAGCTCCGCTCCAGGTTTATCTGCAGTCTGGCCAAAGTGACGTTTTGCAGCACATTATCTTACGGATCTCCCCAGTGATTCAGTTGGGTATGAGCTTAGGGGAACTTCATTGAACTTTGCCCAAGAAAAAGCGCATACTTTGGAATAGTCATCCACTTCCTCTTGGCACACTTCCTCTTGGCCCTTTTCTTTCTTCTGCTGCTTTGGACTTTGCACAGCGCCAAGCGCTTAATTTTTCACCTTTTTTATGACTTGTCAACGCCATGAATCATCGGTTTACCTTAGACCTAAGTTGTGGATCAATCATTTTGCTAGCAGGCGCAAGTCACAAGTAAATTCCCCGTAAAATGAATCAATTATGCGCGTAATTTATACACTGAAAGGTAAACTGGGAGCGCTCTTGTCTCTTGTCTTTTTAAGGTGATGAACTATAGAGGAAAAAGTTACAAATTTAAGAATGGAAAAGAAATCCTCTCCTTTTGTAACCATTTCTGCTGGCTATCTCTTGCTGCTGGTCATACTTAATGAACTTTCCTATTTATGTTCCATTCCATTCTGTTCCCATTGAAGTACAGTACAAACTTTTTCCAAGTATCCCATGCAAACCCCACCATATTGCTGCTCTATTCTCGATTGCTAGTCATCCTTGAATATGTCCATGGATTTCCCCATGCAAGTAACTAATAAAGAGACGCTATATGTGTACTCGTATATTTATAGTTTATGGTGAAACCCACCTGAAAGCCTTTTTGCATTATATGACACTTGCGGGCAGGGAGGGCTTGGGCTTGGGCTTGGGCTCGGGCTCTCAGTCAGGTGAATCAGGTGACAATGACGTTCGAATTTGTTGACACGGCCACCCCCCCAATGGCATGGCATGGAGGAGGAGCAGGAATGAGGTCATAAACCGACGGCGACTGACGTATAGAAAAACAAAACAATTTTGGTTTTTATGGGCGACTTTTATTTCCGTTCAAAAGGAACCAAAAAACTGAGCAAATGAAAACGAAACTAAGCCGCGAGCTGAGGCTGTTCCGAGGTTCTGTATGTAAACATATCTGGAATAAAAGTGAAAAATGTGTACGACAGTGTTGACAGTGAGTGTGTGTCCCCGCCCCCCCGCCCTGTCGACGTCTTCTTGTAACGTCTTTGGTGGTTGTAGGCGACAAATTGAGCCGCCTTTGAAGTGGCGAGAGGTCTCTGGGCTCCGAGCTCTGGGTCTGGCTTTGGGCTCTGCGTCTCTGTTGACTTTTGTGGCGGAAATCGAGGCAACCAGTTCGCACATTTGTGCCCGGAACTGGAGCCACACTTTTGACTGAAATCTTTCGAGGCATTCAATACTTGTCGCTTGTCCATTGCAGATGGAAACGCAGACAACGCAGCAGCAACAGCAGCAGCAGCAACAATTGCAACAGCAACAGCAACAGCAGCAACAACAGCAAGTCCTGACCAAGCAGCAGATCCAATTGCTGGACAAGATCAAGCTAGAGGCTAGCAATGGAGCCGAGCAGCTGAGCCAGCAGACAGCCAGCGCCCTGGAGGAGCAACAGGAGCAGCAATCCCAGCAGCAGCAGCAGCAGCAGCAGCAGCAACCTGCCACAGCCGTGGGTGTTGTGGTGCAGTCGAGTCAGGGAGGAGGAGCAGGAGGAGTCAGCAGTGAGCCGGAGGAGCAGTACGTGGTGGTGCCACGCATACAGCAGCGACGCATTCTCACCACAGCGGGAACATTGTAAGTTTTAGGGGATAGAAATGCTCACCAGCAGACTGACCGACTCTTTCCAGAGAACTAAACGAAGCTCGGGAGGGAGAGCCCAGCAGTGGGAGCTCTGGTTCCGCCTCCGAGGGCCACATCGAGTACCAGCGCAGCTCCCATCACTCCCCGGCAGCTGCACACGCGACCCACTACGTCCAGATGGCGCCGCGCAATGCAGAGGTGCCAGAGGTGCCGCCAGGTGCGCCACCGGCCACCCTCTACGCCTATTCCTCGGGGCAGATCATCTGCAGCAGCGAGGATGTGGCGGCCATCAAGATAGAGACCATCGAGAAGGGGGAAGTGCCAGTGGAATCGCAGCAGCAATCCCAGCAGCAGCAGCAGCAACAATTGCAGCATCAGCAGCAGCAGCAGCAGCAACAGCAACAGCAGTGCCCCACACCCAATGGCGCCACCTATGCGGAGACGATTGTCATCAGTCGAGAGGCAGAGGCACTGCAGCATCACCACCAACAACATCAGCAGCAGCAGCAGCAACAGCAACAGCAACAGCAACAGCAGCAGCAACATCCAGCGTCAGCGGTGCACATCGCCAGTAGCTCCCATGGCGGCACCGTGCGATTTGTGTCCGAGGATGGACGCTTCAGCAGCGCCGTTCCGGAAGCGGCTGGCTCCACTCTGTACTACGATGTGCCCGTGGTGGATGCCAGTGTCCATGCCAACGAGTCCAAGACATATGCGGATCTGGGCAACGCCTACGCATTCCCTTCGAGCTCCAGCTATACGAGCAACAGCTACGCAGCCACGCTGCAGCAGACGAACACGATCTACACGATGCCCGGGGGCCAGTTCCTGACCAAGTCCGAAGCGGGACTGAACTCCCTGCGTCAGACGGGTCCAACGACCTTTCTGAATCCCTTTCCCGATGGCAGCCAAGCCATCGATCTGTGGACATCGCCCGCACCGCCAGAGTATCAGAATGCACCATTTGTAAGTCGGAATCATACATTCATACATCCGCCCTCCAGAACTGACTCACTCTTCTTTGGTTCGTTTTGCAGACCAACTTCCATCCACAGGTGATGGATGAGTATGCCTCCAGCAACATGACCACCACCCATTGGTCACCCGCCGGCAGCATTGGGCAGTACGACGCCAGCCTGGTCACAGCCTCCACCACATCCTCCCCGAATCACGATCTTAAGTGCGAGAACTGCCACTCGCCGTTCGTGCGCAAGGGCTCGGATTTCTTCTGCCCCAACTGCACGGGATTCATGCGCATGGCGCCGCGCATGCCCCAGCGACAGGCGAAGCCGAAGACCGCCGCTGCACCCAACAATCGTCGCAATGGCGTCACCTGCGCCAACTGCCAGACCAACTCCACGACGCTGTGGCGGCGCAACAATGAGGGGAATCCCGTGTGCAATGCCTGCGGGCTGTACTTTAAGCTGCACAACATGAACCGTCCGCTGTCCATGAAGAAGGAGGGCATCCAGAAGCGGAAGCGCAAGCCAAAGAACAATGGAGGAGCGCCCATGCACCGTGGGGCACCGCTGCCAAGTGAGTAAAACTTTGGAGAATATTAGGGAATCTCGTGCCAAACCATAACCCTTTCGTACCCCTACCTAGGCATGTCACAAGGTGTCAATCTGATGGTGAACAGCAGCACTCCGCTGTACCCTTCACAGGTGCCCGTGAATATGCTGAATAGCCAGCAGAATGCCAGTCCCGAGCTGCACGACATGTCCACGACAGGACCTGCGGGCGGTGGCGGCTCCCGTGTGGTGGCCATCCAGGTGAATGCCTCCGGTGCACCGCCCAGCTCCGATGGCACGCTGAACATGTCCGCGCGCCACCATGTCACGGGTGAGAGCCACTCGCCGTACAGCCAACAGACGACGCCCTCGCAGAGTCAGTCGCCGCATTTGCCCAGCCCCGTCAGCCTGAATCGCCAGATAGTGCAGCCGTAAGTAAAAAGAGAGTTGAGGCAGTATTAGGATCTAATTGTTGGGGCTACCTTTTCTTGTAGAGTTCCAGCCATTGAGAGCGGCCGCAGTTCGAACAACAACAGCGAACTCCCGCCGAGCGTCATAACGCGCACTGGACTGCCGGAGCGATCATCGAATAACTAACTAACTTTAATACCAACTAAAAGTGGTGTCAAATGCCCAACCAAAATGTCAAGATTGCCAAAATATTTATTTAAGTCTTAGCTCTTAGATTTATGCTATTTCTATTTGTATTTCTATTGTATTTAGTATCCAATGTCCCAGTTAGCAGGCCAAACAAGTCGCAAGTCGGAAGTCGGAAGTCGGAAGTCGCAAGGAAGTACTTGAAATCCAATCAATCATTCCGTTTAGTCAATCATTTGAAATGATTTGTGGAGAGCGAGCAGTCTAGCAGTAATTTAGCAAATGAAAAACAAAGAGAAAAAACAAGAGACAAAGAGCTCAAGAAGACCATAAAGAAGCCTACGATTTTGTATGTTTAAGCACACGTTTTTTATTCAACAAAATATAAATAAATAAGTTGTAAACGCAGGAGTGATATAGAGAGAGAGAGAGAGAGAAGAGACACTTAGGGAACCTTTGATGACTCTACCAGGGAACAGACTCCCCTGCTAATTCACAAGCCAGGATAAGGCTTCCAGCCATTGTCCGCTGCGGTCCTCGTTATATTTCATTGTCAACAATTTGGCAGCAAACCAAATTGATCCAAATTAATTTTAATGACCCCCACAGACCACAGCGCGAGACCATAAAATCTTAACAAGATCCCCACAGAGACCCAGAGCGATCCTCGAGCCGATCCTCACAGCAAACAAACCCCTCGGAGCAGTGTCTAAATAGCGATTTGGTGTCATCGCTTAAAAGCCTGTCCGACGCACAATGCCGCCGCTGGAATAACGCCACCACCGCCTGGTCGCTGCCTTTGATCTGCAGTGTCGATCGGTATGGCAAAAATGCTTCAAGCAACTCCGAGGCCGAGGCCGAGGCCGGGGCCAGGGCAAGCCCCAACACGGAGACGGACTGGACTCTACACTCTTTGGGCCCTGCCTGCCAGGAGGCGCAATGCCTGGTATAATATTAACGCCTTGAGCAGCGGACCCCGAGCTCTGCCACTCTGCCACTCTGCCGCTCTGCCGCTCGCCTCTCTGGTTCTTCTTTTTCGTTTTTTTTTTGTTGGCGTACGCTCGATCAATTAGGCAAACTTGTTTTACGACCGCTTTTATTAGCATTTCGCGGAGCAGCGGCGGCGCTCCAAGTGGAAACGAACCAAAGACTGGAGCTCCTCTGTGGTGGAGCTTGGACTTTGCCGAGTGCGAATGAGTAATGGGACGGCGGCCCCAGCACCACAGCAACCACAGCAAGCAGCACGGCAGCAGCTATGGAATGTGTTGGCAAAAATTATGTGCAGCGTGAAGTTTGTGCAAGTGGAATGGATATGGATATGGGGATATGGGAATGGAAATAGGAATGGAAATAGGAGTAGCTCTCTTCGTTTGAAGTAGAATAAAGTAATAGAGGAAGTCCATTTCTATGGCTACTGATAGGGTGAAACACGCTTTAAAGAAGCTTTGGGCATCTTTGATATGATTTGGGTATGCCAAAAGCTTTTTAATTTACTAAAAGATACTTCAGCGACGAGTAAGTATTGGCGCACGTTAGTGCTGGCTCTAATCGTCCATTTTTTGTTGCTTTTCTTTATATTTAAACTGATTTTTAAGCATCTTTCAATTAAAATAATATCGAAATATTACACATGATAATGTAAATATTGACAGCTACTTTTGTGCTAACTTAGACATTCTACCATTTTAAGTTTCCCATTTAATGTGTCTGTCTCTCTGTCGCAAAACTGCGCAAAATTTCCTCTAAATATTTGCTTCAAAATCGATTTCGAATTAATTTCGAATCTTTTATTATATCCAGACACATACTCGTAAAGTATATCGAAATGGCAATTGTATTTATGCTTAAGGAGCACTCCACGCCACGCCACTCCATGTTTACCAGTAATTGCCTGGAGCCGCACCTGTACGAGTACGAGTACGAGTATATCCTCCGATATAACAAGAAATTAAAACATTAGCGTGTTAACCTGTTCTCCATATTATGGGTGGAGAACCAAGAGGGGAGAGTGAACTTGCAGTTGCCTCGGAGAGTAGTGGAGAAAACGTAAAATAATAATTCAATGTGACAGGCAACAAGATACGACAACGGGCGCCATTTTTCAGATGCCACTCTCTCCGCACATGCACCCAAGATCTCTCTCTCTCTCTCTCTTTGCTCACTTGTTGTGGCCCGCTCTCTCACTCCCGCTCTCCCTCTCTGCTGCTCTGCGGTGCCATTTGTGACACTATCTGCGAAATTATGACAGACGGACAACACTGCAGCAGGGGAAAGAGAAAAGCAGAGGAGAGCAGAGCAGAGCAGAGCAGGGGAGAGCAGTTGGAGGAACGATGAACGAGGAACGATCCGCTAATCTCTGGGGCCGTGCATGCATTTGAATTTCTATTAAGTTAATTGCACTCCTAGGAAACGATGGAAAGGGGAACGCGCATTTGCTCAATTGCGTAACAGACGCAGATACATTATAGTGTGCCTCAGATATGATTGGGATCAACGGAATTAAGGGTTTGGTGGGGTATAAAAGCCAACATAAAGAGTGGAAACTGTCAGCATTCAGCACACTCCTCCTCCCTACTCTGTCGTTGCATTTAATTAGCCATCAGGCCATCAACTGCGTGTATATTTCGAAGAGGTGACCACCTAGCCAGGCGGGCGGCCTCTTGAACCCGCCACGTACTCACAAGCCAACCCGTAGCCGTGTGGCCATAGCCAGAACCGGGTTCGGGTTCGAGGCGCCACTTAGTCAACTTCAAAGTGCAGCCGCTTCTTCTGCTTGAAGCTGTTTCTGCTTGGGTTGCTGGTGGTGCATCTTCGTCTCGGCACTGGGGCCTGGAACTTAAGCTACCATCATCATCAGGCCACATCGTCTGGCATTACAAATCGACAAACGACACGAAAATGCGCTTTAACATCGCGCAGTTAAAATAGATAAAAGCCGATAGTCAGACGCCGCCAGGAGAAACAACGGGTAGGAGGAGGAGGAGCAGCGAGCCGAGAGGAGCAGCCAAAGGTAGTCCAAAAGATTTGGAAAACGCAGTGGGACTATCATGCCCGAGATGGCTTTGAGAGAGCACCGGTAAGTATCACTCCAAGGGATTATGCCTATAAATTGTATCTATTAGTCACTCACTTGTGGATGTATCGGAGAGCTGTCCAAGATGATCTACTAAATATGCCTCAAGCTTAAACTGTAGCCATTTTAGCCTTTTATCTGAGATTTGTACAAGATTCGGCAGGTTTTCAATAACCCATTAATGGATTCCCCAACGAGTCTGAGAAGCTCCAAATTGCGTTCCTTGCCAAATATATTCTATGCCAAAATAGTTACAGATTCCCCCACTATTCATAGTACCTCTGCTACCATGTATTAACATGCACTTCTTGTATATTTCTTGCCTAGATTATCCCCTGCCCTTCCTCAAACCCTTACTCCCACTTGCAGCACAAGGGAAAGAGGAACACAAATCGAAAAGGGGAACTCTGACGTCACATGCAGCAGCAGCCCAACAACTTGACCGCAACGTTTTTCAGGTTCTAGGAAAATCAATCGAAATTCCAAGAATTCACACGAAAGACAAAATGAGATTGGCTTGAAAGAGCCCCGCATGCAGCGCACAATACAATACACATATGTATGAGGGAAGGAAGAACAGACGCCGAAAGGCAAGCAGAAAGAGACAACGAAAGACAGAGAGGGATGTATACATAGGGGAATGGCATGGCTGGGCATGGCATAAGGTATTCCCTTGTCTCTACAACTCTTATCACAACTCACGCGCGTCTCGTTCCATTTCAGTTTATGTGTGCCCCGAAATCACATTATCTCTCCTCCATTGGTGCCTCCATTCGTTCCTTCGATGGCGACGTAGCTAATGGATATGCCAAAGAGCCACAGACCCGAGCTGCAGTCCCACTCCCAGTCCCAGTCCTAGTCTCTGGCACATATCACAGATGATGATGATGATGATGATGATGATGATGATGATGATGATGCTGATGAAGATGGGGTGATGGTTGGAGACGCCGCCAGGAGGAAGATTGAAGATGCGGCGCTTATCGAGGGAGAAAACGAAGAGAACGAACAAAAATGAAACCCGAAAAGAATTCAGACCGAGGCCCAGACCCAGGGCAGGTTCCATCTCATCTGCTCTGTGCATTCGTATGCATCTACACACATATATTCCTGTATTCCCGTGTCTCTGTGTCTTTTGCTTATCGTTCAAGCTGCAGACTTTTTGTTGCCCCGTTTGCATTTGCATGCAGGGAATGCATCGTTGGATCAGAGACAGAGGTAGAGGTATAGCCAGGGGCTGAGAAAGGGTTCTCTGAGCTCAGAAATGTGGCGCCAAAGGAAGCGTTGAAAATGGTACTTGATCTTGATCGCGATGACTCTTACCTCTCCTCCCACCTCTCCTTGCGAGGCGCGAGATATGGCAAGAAAGAGGCTCGACTGGGGAACTTTTTCCTCTGCTGCAGGCGACTGTAATTTAGACGGCGCCTCGATCCTTGTTTCACACTAATGCACTTGCAGCTTTTTAAATGTCACCAAGAACACAGTCCTGAAGTCCTCCAGTCTCTGCTCCTCTGATCAGCAGATCTGTTTTGCCCGCTAGGCCACTTTGTGATCTTGTAATCCCCTCTCAGCTGCCCTCTTTTGGGCGACTGCTCTGATGCACATCTCTGGCCTGACTCTGGTGTGTATTCAAATGGAATAATTACTGATATCATGAGGGATTTGTTTGTGCCAAGGAGAGGATTATTGTGAAGCAATCGATGAGGCATTCGATCAAGGCGTGTCTTTGCGAGCGATGAATGATTGAATGAGTTAAGGAAGAGAATCAGCAGAGTCTGAATACTCTTGAAGTTCTTATCGCGCATCCAATGGGATCCAACTAAGACTTTTCCACTGCCCAAAGACTCTTCCCATTCCAACACCCAAAAGTCGAAGCAACTTCTACATAATCCACTGGTTAATGGCGTTGCAACTAAGTGTTACATCGAAACGCAGTGTAAACAAGCCATAAGCCAAAAGTAAGATATAATTTAATCGAATGTTGTTTGCAGGATTTTTTTTAGTGCCATTTTGTTAAGATCAGTCACCAGACAGACAGAGAGAGAGAGAGAGAGAGAGAGACACACACTGAGAGCGGCAGGAGACAATAAGTTTTACGACCAAGCCAGAAAATGGCTACAACTTCTCCAGCCCCTCATCGATATTGGCCATAACATCTACAATGTATGGGCCCAGATGATGGCTCAAATCGGTGGCCTATGACGACTGGCATCCTCTTCAATTAAGTGCGCGAAAAGATCTTCCTCCGGCAGCTTTTCATTAGTTTATCGCTCTGGCAGTGGCATGGGGGAAATATTTCAAATGTTGCCACAAGAAAGTGAAGCCCCAAAACCAGTTGCAATTAAAGGTCTGGTGCCTCTTCAGGTGGCGCCGCTTTTTTGCAGACTGTGGACGACCCTTCAACGTGAGAAAATTCCGCACGAAATTATATAGGCAAAAATGTCTCGGTTATCGAGCGGTCGGGCCAGCATACCTGAACAAAAATGTATGTGCGTATGCCTGAGATAGTGCCACAAGACGGCAAGTCTCATGCCCCAAGCTGCAACCACAGCACCTCGCAACAAAAACAAAAAGCGTAAATGTCAAAATGCCAAAATTAATTGCAATGGCAGTGCCTGGGATAAGAGACAGAGACAGGGGACAGACTCGGAGCCAAAGTCATAGCCTGAAATGGCCATTCTGCCACCTCAAGGAGCCAGAGAGCAAGAGACCACAGGCCACATCCCACTTTTGGGGCGCCACAAAGTCGATTATGATCTGGAGGCAGGAACAAGGATGGAGTTGGATTGGAAATCAAAGGGGATATTCCCCCATTTATGTCTAACGAAAACCCTTCTGAGAGACGCCTCTGCCTATGTGGGCTGTAGCCAGCTCCTGCTCGAGCCACCATTACAAATTCTACCACTCTGAGCCCTAACCAACCTAAGGCGGCATGCCCATGCCACACCCCAAGCCAGCCGCGCAATTCCAGTCTTCAGTCGTGCCACCAAAAACCAGACCCAGGCCGAGACCCGGGACCCGGGACAGGCAACAAAAACAACACGCAGCCACATAAGTCGTGTGCCCCGCGCCGTTGTGGCAACTATCAGGCCGAGCCATCAGCAGGACGCCGATGCAGGCTCGGGCAGTGGCTCTTGCAACAGAAAAAACTCGTTTTCGGGTGCCACACAGTGCTGATTCCCCATTTTGAGGTGGAGTCAGTCGGTCGGGCCGCAAGGCTTCGATTGGTCAAAGCGACTTGAGGCTAAAATACATACACACACATGCATAGAGAGAAATGGGAGACCCTAATGCCACATGCTTGCTGCCCCTGCCACCAGCAGAGTGCCTGACTGCCTTCTCCTTCGCCTTCGGCTTTCATTAAAGTTTCGCATAAATTTTGTTGCATGTTCCTGGTGTTTCATGTCTGGATGTTTGTCTGGGAGTCCAATGGGGTATCGCACGGCGCTACACGCATTTCAGGTCCAATTCATTTGCAGCTAGATTTGCACCCCACCTCCCCTGGGCACGGGGCATGCCCCTCCTTGGCTTGCTCCCTGGAAAAACAGGTAAATGCAAACGCAAACGGATTTCGTGCCCGTGCCCGTGTCCGTGTCCGCGTCTTTGGTTTCTTTCTTTATGATTTTAGTGCTCGTATTTTTTTGGCAGTTCCTATAAATAATTGAACTTTATCGCCCGCCAGCCCCCGTGCGTCGTTTAATAAATTTAATTTGTGGTAATTGAACTTATGGCAGGCACTGTATACCACGCCAGACACTCCAGACACGCCACGCACTAAAATTCCAATTGAAATTGCCCATTTTTCAGGGCTGTCGCGTAATTAATATAGAAAATAAAAAGGAGGAAGTCTCTGCAGTGGGAAATTGTGACATGCCACATCAGCAATCTCTTTTTCGCGTCCAAGAACTGATTCTCCATAATTTATGACTGACTGACTACTCTCCCAGAAAAATCGAGTGCCAAAGTTATCTGTGTTCCTGGCTCTGCAGTGAGTCATGGGATTAAACATGAAACATGAAATTGTACGTTCCCAGGATAGAAGTCAGCTAGTATTAAGTTAATGGATTGTTGCTCATAGACTTACCTAAAAATAGAGTAAAACATCGACTTTATTTATCTTTTTATATTTCCTGGCAAAGTTTATATTTGATTGTCAAACGCAAACGTGGATGTGGCTGCTGCATAGATTATATATGTTTTTATAACATTACATAACATATGTACATAAACATTTATATGGTTAAGACCTCAAATGGAATGCTTATGTTATGTATTCCACAATTTTTTATCTTAAGAACAAAGGAAATGCTCAAATTCTAAGCTATTTCCTGTCTTCAATAATGAAAATGTATGATTAAGAGATGACGGTTATTGTAAATGAAGGAACAATTCATTATTAATTTACTCTTAAAAAATACAGTGCATTTTTCAAACTTAAAGCAGCTAGATAATATTCAATTAATGATTACCTATCAAATGCCCTGACACTACACAAAGCTTACATCATTTCTTAGCTAACATTTTTGATGGCAGCTGTCAGTCCATCATTTTGGATTGGATTACAAATCTTCTGGGTGTGCTCTTTACTATGAATTTATGTATCAAAGCACGCCACAGACAGACAGACAGACACCCTTATCTTCATTGAGACAAATGAATGGCATAACTAATTTGTAAATTGAAAGGAAATTGTTGATTCCCCACCAATGTGCCTTGCGAATGAAAAACGCTTAATGAAGACATTTATCAGATAAACAAATCACGGGTAGGCGTTAAACTTATAAATTGCAAGCACGTACCTACGAGTACATACATGCGCATACATATGTATGTAAATATGTATCCACAGGTAAATATAATTTATTTCCTTAATTGCTATCGCGGGAAAGAGTTATGGCACGAGCGGAAAAATGCCAATTAAAGTGCCCATAAAGTGGCTAACCAAAAAGAAAACAAAACTGAGCATAAAACCATGGATTATTGCCTCAACATTTGGTGAAATCGTTTTTGGGGAATACCATAGGAGGAGGGTGGGTAAGAAATTTACGAGAATGACTTTGAAAGTGCTTCGAAAATTATGGATAATTTTCGTTGACAAAACTTAAGTGAAGATGCCTTAGAGGTCCTTCTTTTTCAACAAACCCTACATTTGATGTTTGACGAAGGAAACATTTATATTGGACAAGAATATCAAATACATAGCCAATATCTCATTATCAATATTCTACTCTTACTCAAATAAAGGACAAACACCGTATGTTTCTATCTACAAGACGGTCACATTTCAAATTTCAAATTTTTTCACAGCTCATTATATGTCGCACGGCCCCGAAACTTCGTTTAGGACATTTTCTTGGAACAGTTAAAGCATGTTTAACCGTGTTCAATCATGTAAATTCATATTCAATCATGCCCAGTTAAGTTGTTTGAGTTGTTCAATCATATTCAATCATATGCATATTCATGTTCCATCAAGCAGATCAAGTTTTTCAATGATGTTTCAATAATAATGGTTCAATCATTAGCCATCTTTTTTAATCATGCTCAATAGGTTTTAATCAATGAAGTAAATTCAGGTTCAGTCGAGTTCTTTGGGTTGTTCAACGTATCGAAAGTTATCAAAAATGATCGAAAGTTATCGAAACGACCAAGAATAGATCAAACGATTCCTAAAGTAATCGAAAAATATCGAAAGTGATCGAAAACTAGCCAAAACGTGTTTGAAAGCCTTCGCAAAACATATAGATAATGATAACATTGTAGCATCCATAATTGAGTTCTGTATTGAGATATTTGCATGCCCATTCAGTATGTATGTATGTACATCTGTACATACATTTGTACATATGTATGTTCATACATAGTTAAATATATTCTTACTGTAATCCAATCGGAAATCTACCGAATCTACAGCTTCCAGAAGCTGCAGTGTACAGGGATCTTCGTTCATAGAAGCATAGACCCAAGTTTATTGTCATTACTGCTTTATTTATTATCGAAAATGATATGCTTTTAAATGGCGTGCGGCAAGACATTGCGCATACGCCATGAGAGCCGCACAAACCATAAAGTGGGCTGTCCCCCGAGAGGTGAGCGCTCTCTCTCTCATACACACAAACACACTCAGAGGAATATCTAAACAGCAAATCAAGCAAACTTTAATATGGCCACATAACCGATTACAAATGTGGGAGAGCGACAGAGTCAGCTGTAGATTGGGAGCGGCCAGGCGTCAAAGCGAGACGGGCACGCCACGGGCAACACCCACTTTCATTTCATAGTCCGATAGGGCGACTCGCTCTCTCTCTCTCTCTCTGTCTCTCTCTCTCTTTCTGTCTCTCTGGTTCTGTTCCACTGTGTTTGTGTGTGAAACCCGTTTGTTTGAACACACAGCGACTGGGAAGGAGAGCCACAGGCAACAGCAGCAGCAGAATCAGCAGCAAAGTGTTCCAGCAAAGCAGTCGCGCTCTCAGTGCACGTCCAACCGGAAGCCCAAAAAAACGAAACGCTCGCTCGCTCACTCCATCTTTGTTCTTTGTATATCTGCCTGTGTGTGTTTGTGTGTTCCAATCAGAATACCCACAACAACTAGGAGCCACTCAGTCCCCGTGTTGGCATCGGATATTCCTCTGCTCTGCCCTCAGTTGGATTCGGATCGGTTTGTGCGCGAAACGCGAAACGCAGCGAATGGAAAAAGTTGAAACGTAAATTGCCGTCGCCAAAAACTAAAACGATCTCCCCTCAAAAACTAACTGGTAAACTAACTAATTTAATAGCCGTCTTGTGATTAATTAGCCACCACGGAAACAAGTCGCGTGATTCCTCGCAAAAGTTCCATTGGCCATCGGCTGGCCATCTATCGATCGCGATAGTGTATCTATGAGTGTGTGTGTGTTTGTGTTTTCTGTGCATTTTTTGGCCAACATTATGCAAATGTATCCGAGTCTGTGAATTGCGTGTGATTTGTGGCATCCACAGACTGGAAACAACCCATTCAAAATCAAATCAAACCACAAAAGAGCACAAAACGTTTGGCTGTACAGGCAGTTAGGCACTCGAGCCTAACCATCGTACAGCACAGCACAGCAAACAGGCCATTAAGCCCCCTTCTAACTGCCAATTGGCATACGAATCTTCATTTGCATACATCAAACACATCAGAACTCAGCGCAGCTCACAAAATAAATCGGACTGAGAAGAGAGACACTCTGGGAGGCGGCTGAGAATCGAATCAACAGCCAAGTAAGTTGAAATCTGTCATAAAAACTGTCTTTGTTTAGGTTTAAATATACAAAATGGTTGTTTGAATGGTTGAAAATGATGGATGTACAACACTTCAATCGGTTATTGATGGACTCTGAGATATTGGCAGTAGAATTCCTTAGAGCTACTTTGAAAACTTGAATAAGTTCAAGAATGATCATGCAAACTCGCACTTAACTGTCAGAAATGAAGACCCCCATTGACTTGCTTGTAACAGCCTGCGATTTTACAGATTCTACATTGAACAAATGAGAGGTTCTTCATTTTGCTCCTAAGAAACATCATCAGAGCTCTCCGAATCTCCCTTAGCAGAATAAAGAGCATAATTTATTTAAAAAAAGGCTCTGCATCATTCCACATTATTGCTTTGATCATATGCATATGCACTTGAAATCTGATGAAACACTTTTTGTATAGTCAATGTTTTCGCACCACTCCCTCCCCAGTCACAAACTGGTTCCCCCTCCAAGTCTAGCCACAATCATTGGACACTAATTAGATGCCATTCAGCAGTCAAGGAATTGCAGTCTAAGATTTAGACACTAACAATATGTTTGCCGTTGTATCGATTAGCTAATCCCGCGATCAGCCAGAACACAATCTTTATGGGATCAACAATGAGTTGAGCAGGGGACTAATGTTGGGCATGTAAACGCTAGATTGAGATAGTTAGATACAGATCTGCCTTACAGGAAACCCGTTTGAAATTCGATACCAAGATAAGATTAGATCAGAGTTCTTTTGTGGCAAATAGCAGGCACACACGAACGAGAACAGAAGCCGCAGCAGGATCGAAGGGAAAAATATACTTTTTATTTTTTTGGCAACTAAATCATTCTCGATTATGCCATTAGCTGTGTGCTGGATCGGTACAGCGATCTTTTATGGCCTTTTATTATTGTTATTGTTATTGTTTGTATTGTTGCCATAATTTAATTGAATTGTAATTTATGCATCCCGGTATATTCAGGCATAAATTGCCATAAAATATTGCAAGAAAAACCCATAAATATCAGAGCAACTTTTGAGCTGTCAGAAAGTGGGGGACTAGAGGGGAATCAGGCACGAGTGTACGGGTATATCTATATGGTTTGATATGAACCTGGCAGTCCATTGGCAGTTGACATGAGCGCAGTTTTGTTATGGTGTCAAAAATCTTTCAGCCATCCATTCCATTCGGAGTTAATTGATGGGAGGCGACACAAGCACTCAGCAGCCGCACCAGGGGAACCAAATACTGGAAAACAGGAATGCTTTTGAGCATTTTTTAACACTCCACAGCTCCACTTGGAAACACAAACACAGTAGTTGGCATAATTTTTCGCACAATTGCATTGCAGATACATAAATTGTGAACTTACCGCGAGATCGGCAGGCACTCTGCGCGCGCGTTCAACCCTCAACAAAAGACTCGAGAAGCAGCAACAAAAAAAACACCAAACATCAGTAATTAACATTTACATTTACATTACTATATGTAATAGCATTCGTTTGACTATTCATTAGGGTCTGTGATCCGCTCTGCACCATGGTTCTAGCGCTCTTTCTCGAGAGACTCTTTGCTAATGCACATAAATTAGCGGCAAGGTGTAAGCAGGCTGACACGCGGAATGAAAGCGTCAAGAAGTGAAAACCAAAAGTACAATTCTGTTTTAAAGAAATTTGTAGTTTAAGAAGGAAGTGTCCTTGGCTCCTTTTGAGCGTGCTTTCTAGCCTTGCCAAACCTTCAACCCTTTGCCATACTTTCACTTCTAGACTCGGCCATTTATCCTGGCCATATTCCTTGCGAGCAATTAACTGCTGGCGCCACCACTAACAGGACAACAACGGGGCTCAATGGCTGGCCCAGACAGCCCAGAGAGTGGCCTCCCACAGAGACCCAGAACAGGAGGCTACAATGACACAACGTGCCATGCAATGCCATCGAGTGCTGTAAATATTGCAAAAAGTCTCATAAAATCATTAGCTGGAAAAGTCTATAGACGCGACCTTAGGGCGGCCAAAAAGGAGAGGAGTCCTGGCCGTGACACAACGGCGCTGCGTGTGACCAGTGGCACAGGTTACATGATCCCTATATACATACATATAGGAGTGTACCCTGTACACCCTGTACACTGTGTGCGTGCCCAAGCGCCTTTTAATTTATGACACATTTTATGAGACCCGCAAAAGGCCATAAAACTGAAATTGGCTTCAAACATCAGCCAGAAGGCCAAAACAAATTGGGACAATTGCATCATAAATCTCAACCAAAATCGTTTAGCGAGGGGCAGCGTAAAGGTCAAGCCAGTAGAGGATTGTCAGGGCATTGCAGGGCGTAAATAAATCCATTTAGATAAAGGAATTTGGAGTGGCTTTTCATTGAAATAAAGCTTAAAACTGAGACAATTTTTTTACCAATTATACATGGACATTTCAAAAGGAATTTCTTCAAATGTTCGAGCTGCGGCAACCCCCTGCCACACTTGACTGCCCAAAGCTAATTATGCAATTCTAACACTCGCTTTTGGTGCTGGCTAACCTACACACAAAACTGCACTAGAAATAAACACAAACCCAAGCCAAAGCCAAAGCCACAGTCACATTCATTCAGGTAGTAGCAGCAGCTCCGCGAATATGCAACACGCAAGTGGCAAGGAAAGTGTCGCAGATGCAGCCGCAGCAGAACGAACGAACGAACGAAACACCAACTGAAAATGAACTAAAAATGATATATGTGAATAAGCACTTTAAGCAGGTCAACGGGGAATACACAGAAAGAGAAACATGGCCCAATAGGAAGTACATGCCTGGGAGAGGGCTCGTAGCCAAGCGACCCGTTGACCCAAGCCTGGAAGTCCTGCCGTGCGTTTCGAGACGTTGTCCTAATTGCATGTCAGTTGCGATATAGCGACTACAGAGGTATTCCGTACTGGGTACTGGGTCCTGGTTTCAGCCAGGTTCTCGGTAGCGCAGCACAGGACATGGCGTCAGGTGTCTGAGTGGCTTGCTGCGAGGGTTGTAGCCGCTGCCTCTGGGGATGAAGCAATACTTAAGATTAATAGATTTCATTGCTCAACATTCAGTAACCTAAGCGAATGGCAAAGTTCTCTAGTGCTCATATTCCATATCAATTATATGGTACAAGCGCTTATCGGCACTCTTTGTTGCTTTAAATACGATCTACATCAAGCCCTATCCGCTTTATTGTTTACCCACTTTGCTGCCGATAAAATTCCTATCCTGTCGCATTTTTCCAACAGCCGCGATTATATATTTTAATATATATAAATTATAATATAATTGTTGGCCTGGATGCAGCCACAGAGAAGTAGATGTATTAAGTCCGACTCGATATTCATGGCGGTATCGGGCATCAGGCGAACTTATCGCACAGCTCGATGGCATATGGAACCTTCGTGGAGGAGGGAGGCTTAATCTTTGGACCTATCGCCGGGCCTTAGAGGAAGCTGCATTCACCAGCAGTTCTCCCCGGCTATAATTTTTATGTTTGGCTGTCTGATTCGACTGTAAATTCTGTTTTGATATGTGATTCCCGCGCGCAGTCGCAGATTATCTTATTGTTTCTCATAGCCTCGAAGCCGCCGGGCGCCAACGAATCGTAAAAAAAAACTTTCGAAAGCGTCCCTTTAGCTCCCCACGACCATTGGCCACACATTTTTGGTGGCCCTAATTAATTAATTAAAGACTAGGAAAAATTAGGCGACATCTTTTCACAGTCTACACGAACGAATCTTGATTTTTCCACACAGCAATTAATTCGACCTCTCTCTCTCTCTCTCTCATTCTGATCTCACAAATATAATGTCACTGGCGGTGCGTTGTGGTGCGACGGAGAAGAGAGGAGAAGAGAGGAGAAGCCATAAGCCGCACCGACGCCAAGACACTTAAAAGCTTTGGGGCAGGGACAGATGAGATCAGGTCGGGGCAGGCAGCGCATTCCCTTGCCACAGAGCCATGGAATTTGTCTGCCCTCGTGCCGAAAACTTGTCACTTGCCAGAGAGCGGGAAAAAGACACAGAGCATGCAAGAAAGATAGGCAGATGGAGATGGAGGGGGAAGGTCTCTCTGTCGTATCGGCGAAGATCAAACACCGGGCTCGGTCTCTGGGGCTTAATTTAGACGCCATCTAGATGCCACAAAGGACACACACAGCCCGAATCGAGTTTGCTGCCTAAGTCTTTCGTTTGTTCACACGCCCCATTGGGCCATGTGCCACATGGGCCATGCTCCCGAGTCTGCCTGTCTGCCTGTCTGCCCCCCAAAAGCCAGCATAAAACCGCCTATCGGTCCAGTAATTAATTATAAAACAAAAAACATTATCGCTATCAGCATTGCAACAACAATAGTCGCACAATTACTCGTACGAGCATTGCAATAAGTCACCATTTCCGCCATCAGCTAAAGTCCCCTACCCAGCAAGGGCTCTCCTCTGATAAGAGTGGCGCTCGCCACTATCCAAAACGATGTTTATAGACTGACACACTGTTTCCCGACTACAAAATCAGCGATTGGAACAATCAACAGAAGGGGCCAGCCAGGCCTGGAGGGGCTGTAGTTCGGCTTATCTCTTAGCTGTATTATTCAAATGGGAGTGGAGTTGTTCGTTCTGTTTTGTTGAGGAATTTGTAAGTAGCCGTCGCACTTCAACTGCGTTTCAGTTTGCATATTGTCAAGTGGGAAAGGAGCGTAGTGGAGAGGGGAGAGGGGAGAGGGGAGAGCAGAGCCTTTGCCATGGTAGGGGCAACAGTAAGGCGCATTGTCGCATGAGTAATTGCCCTGGTTGTCGGTTGTTCGCTGGTCGGTGCGGTGGCAACTAATGGCAATGCGATAAGACTTGCAGATCGTAACACTGGTGGCGCAACGAACAAAACAAAAAAATGTATGATAATTATCCACATATATAAGAACTTTAAGGCCATCTCAAGCGATAGCCAAAGCCAACTTCGATGTGTACGGACTGAAGGCACTATGCTGAGTGGGTTACCGAAAGAAAGGTTTTAAAATTAGCAAATGGAATTCTACCATTCTACCCTTTATAGACTCCCTTACCTTAAATCTACTAGAGACTACACAAAGAACACAGCACTTCCACTGCTCTCCCCGGTTCCACTTGTCTCAGCCCAACAGCAACTGATCGAAATGTCGTCAAAGAACCCAACCCAACCCATCTAAACCCGTACCCCTGCTCCTACTAGATGCATTTGCGACATTAAAGATGAACCAAAGTCCATAATTACAAGTCTCAAACGGCCTAAAACACTCAACCCCTCAAGAGAGTGAGAGTCGAGAGTCGAGAGTGGAGAGTGGAGAGTGGAGAGGGGCGAGACGACAGTCGAGGACCCAAGTATGTATTCGTCTGGCAGACGACAGCTGAAAGATTCTCATAATTACGCATAAAGAAAGAAATAAACATACAAATTTGAATAAAAACGATATAACCGCTGAGATCCAAAACCACAGAAGGTGAACCGCAGAGACACAGAGACTGAGGCTGTGGGATGGGGGCTGGCTGGCGCACTTCGGCATTAAGAATCGAACCACAAATCCACTTAAAATCACTACAAAAACCAATAAAGATTGCTTTCATCTTTGCCGAGGGAGCGAGTGCAAGGGAGAGAGAGCGAAAGAGAGGCCAGTGCGCGATGACGATCAATGGAAATTGTGATCATCGAGATGCAATGCATCCAAGTGAGATCTCAACGGGCTTAGAGGGCTCTAGAGGGAAAGCCAGCAGAAGAGATCTTGGGGGGGTCTTGTTCGAGTGGTTGGCAGCGGTGACGCCACTTTGAAAATTCGGGCGACATTTCTCTTTTGTTTTGTGTTCGGGCAGGAAAGGATTAGAGTGGAGCCAGAGCAATTATCATTTGTCTGCTCGTTATCAGTGGCTCAATATGTGCATGAGAACTGCTCTTAATATGAGCCTCTACCACTCTACCACTCTACCGCTCTACCACTCTACCGCTCTGGCACTCCCATTCACTCTCTCGCAAGATGACATTTCCCACCCCGCTGCTGGCATCGCATGAAAGTTTTTCCATATTTCCTGGAAAGCGCGTGCCAGTGCGCTGTGCTCTCTGGCTCCATTCCAATTCCATTTTATTCCACGATAAGCTCCATAAAACTTTATCTACCACCTTGAACACGGGGGGCTTGGGCTTGGGCTTGGGCTTCTCTCTCTCTCTCTCTTAAAGCAGAGATCGTGTGGATGATCACATTAACGGTCTGGCACATGATGATATATAAAGCTGTTCACAAATTAAGGTCCATTAGCGCAGCAGGATGTGTCAGCGCGGATTGAAATATGCGCATGTCTGCCCCCGAACGAACCACGAACCACGAACCCCGACTTACCCCTTGCCCTGGCTCTCTGACGCGCCTTGCGGTTTCTGTTTTGACATCTTTCGTACCTCACCTCTGCGTCTGCGCCTGCGCCTGCGCCTGCAGTCTCGATATCTGACTTGCTGACTGACTTTCCTGCCTTTTGTTCTTTTCGTTTTTGTCTTTCCCACTTTTGCTTTGCATTTTAATGGAGCGAATTTGTCCTCCTCTCAAGAGGGAACCTTTTTTTTTGCTCGATTGGCCGAAACTGAGGCAAATTGCTTGATTAATGATCGTCGCTCGGCTGGGGACTGCTTTTTGGCAGGGGCGTGATTTGTGGTCGAGTTGTGGACTACCCGGAATAGATTGTTTCTACAGGCAGAGGACTTGCTTGAAAGTGGTCTAACATTTAAAGTTAGACCTGAGGCTATTTACAAATAATTTCGGATGTAAAGTACAGATTGGATTCTTGAGTTGTGTGTGTCAAAAATGGTAGGATGTAAACCCCTTTTCTAGTACGAATCTGTTAGAGATCCTTTATGTAGTTGGCAGCAGAAGGCAAATTGAAATGCTTTATGGATAGAAATTCATTGATCATTGATCAACATTCTTTTACACCATTTACCTTAGTTACTTCTAAAGGATTTTTTTCTCAAAGAATAATGAATTCCTTTCCACTCTTTCCACTGAACTATGTGTCATGCCCTTTTCCTAGTTGCGTATTTGAGTCATCTCGAATTAATCGCCTTCCATTAAGTGCTATATAACCACACACACACAAACACACATAAAATGTACTCCCTTCCCTAAGCAATCAATTAATTTTGATCCTGCGATCTTTTGCTTACCCGCAGACGGAGACACACGCCCAGCGATTTAATGAGTTGCTGACAATGGGCCGATCCCGTCAATGCCCACAATCTCGCTTCGGCTTCAATGATCCATGGGTTTCAGATTCTCTTTCAAGGATCGGGAATCTGGTTTCGGGACAAGCGGATTAGCTGGCTTAGAGTAGCGTGGTGGAGTTCCTACCGTTTCTTGGCTCTCAAGTGCGTACGGGAATCTGCCTGCACTTGAGAGCTACGAAAGAGCAAGAGGCTAAGGGGGACATCATTTTTCAAAGTACTTACATGAAATTGACTAATTTTCGGGTATCTTTGCTGCTGCCTGTCATAGCCGTGGCATTGCACCTACACATTTTTACCTGTCAACAGTCAGCAAGCAGTGCTCTCTCCTGCTCTTGCCCTCTCTTCTTGAGGCTGTCTCTTTTCTGCTGTGTGAAGGCGACGCCTGCAAAGTAACACTCACAGGGGAAGGGCAAGCAATGAACAGAGACGAAGAGCGGGAGAGCGAGAGCCAGAGCCAGAGACAGAGACAGAGGGAGGCCCATTGATGAAATTGACTTTTTATGTTGTTGCCGTTGCCGTTGCCTTTGCCGTTGACTTCTTTTCCGATTTTGCGTGGCACTCACACACGGTCGCTGCTGTTGTCGCAGTCCACTGCCTCTGCCGCTGTCAACGCTGACGTCGGGAACTGGATCTGGAAATTTGGGATTAAGTTTTTGTTTACTTTGTGTGGCGTTTTTTAGTTTGTTTGTCCGCCTCAAGGAAGTCGGTTCGCTGCTGTGCTCTCCCGATCTCAAGATCACAGAAATCGTAACAATAAAACCCCACAACAGAGGCACACACGCAGAAACAGAAATATCGGTTAAGTGCTCGTAAATGAATTAAAACCGAACATTAATAACCTTATAAACACAATCAATCAAATGTTTTACAGTAACGCACATCAAATTCCTTGTAAATAATAAGCAGCTCGATACGTTGCACTGTTCCGCCGTTCCGCCGTGTAAATGTGCCAATAAAACATTTCTGAATTTGTTGCAATTCATTTGAATGCATTTGTGCAGCGTTTTTATACACTTCCCATAACCCATCAGTATCCAATAAATATCGTATTCCATATCCATATCGGTTCCAATCAAAGTGGTGTGCGTGCGTGCCCCATAAATCATTCTAAAACAAGCAGCCAAAAGCAGCAAATTATTCGGCCATAATCATGGGCATCTTGCTGAGTGATGGCGATGTAAGTTTACCCCCCGTCACATTCTTGTCGATTGACTATGTTTTCCTCGAATAATCATGCATGTAAATATACCGTTGAACAAGTGATTTAAGGGGGGAGTTAATGGCTAAAGTAGCTGTGGAGCTTAAGCGGGTCAAAGCCATTCAATGTCACTTATTAATTAGAGAATTTACTTGATTTTCTATTACGAAAGATCTACATTAATGAAGGTAATTTCCTTCAGCCAGCAGAAAAATTAATGGAATGTGCAGTGGAATACCCTCTAGAGAGAGAGAGCCAACAGAACCGACTACTCATCGCTGACACTTTCCATCCTCTTCATTTTTTTTTTTTTGAAAGACCAGCCAAGTAATAGTTATCTCATTAATACACTCCTCGCATGGAATCTCCTGCCATCTCCTGTTACTTATAATTTAATAATCCAAATCAGAATGGTTCCTGCCGCATGTTGTGGGCTTATTAGCTGCCACCTGACAGGCGGTGGCGGCAAACTTGAATCGATGGCAACTACAGCTAACGCTTAAAGTAAAACAAAACCAAAGACTTCAACCAGCATCCGTTAGAGCCGGAGAAAGAGTGAGAGAAAGCAACGCGATCGAGGCTTAGAGAGAGATCAATGAATGAGTCAAGTGGAGTGGAGACACTCGAGTGGAGATGGAGTGCTTGCGCAGTGTATGGGAAAACAGGATACAGAAAACGGGATGGCCGAGCGCCAGCTCTAAGCAAGAAACAGAAACACAGAAAAAGCAACAAGAATAGAAAGACAGAACCACTCAAAGCGCCGCTCATCTTCAGGGTTTCCCCATCTCCTGATCCCACTCCCGCCTTTCCTTTATCTTTGCCTTTCTGCTTTGTTGTCCGAGATCCTTCCAAGTGGTTTTCTCTGTTTGTTTTTATTCCTTCATTTGCGGTGACAAATTATTAACGTTCTACTCATCGCCGTGTCCTCTGATCTCTGCCATCTCCTACTATTCCCGATCCCCGATCCCCGATCCCTTGATCACTCTCTTCGGCTCTTCTCTTTTATGAAATTGATTTTTTATTGCTGTTTATTTTAATTCCTCGCCTTCGCTTGGGGATTTCTTTCCAACTCGGATCGGATCGTTTCTTTTCTTTTTTGTGTGGACTTATTTTTGTTTTGCTTTTTAAGTTTGTCCCTTTTGCTGATCGCATTTTAATAAGCGCCCAAGCCCAAGCGCCTTCTCAACCACTTCCAAGCGACGATCCTCTGCATGATCTGCATGGATCTCCACCCTTCTCTCGGCCTCTCTCCTCCAACTGCATCTTGTTGACAATTTTTCGTGAGTCCGCCGACTGCTTTGATCTTCGCGCTCTCTCGTACGAGTATGCTCTCCATTGCTACGGCGCTCTCTTTGATCGAGTGATCTTCTAAGGGGAGCGACATCATTATGCACGCGTGGTCAACTCTTTGATAGTTTGGAGGTTGTTCTTCCCTCTCTGATCTCTTCTTCCCTCTCCGATCTCCTCTCTCTCCCTGCCCATGCTTTGCTGGAATTTAAGGAATTGCATCGGGAATTGGTTTGGAATGCCATGGTTGCAATTGATCTTCAATCTTCGATCACACTCTCTGCCGATTAACTTGTTTGGACATGTGCGTGTTGGGGTCCTAAAATGTTATTGCTCATGCGTCGTGTTTCACTCAGTCAATCAGGCATGAAATATATCACAATTTAAGGACACTTTTAGGGGCACTTTGGCATGAATATTTCGAACCTGAATATTTTGCTAATTCATTTGGTAAAAGTGTATGCCGAAAATTCATAGTTTATTCGCGGTTTTTTATTTGCTAATTTGTTTTTACTTTCTCATTTGGCCACATTAAAAGTACTTTAAAACAGGTATTAATTCGTCATAAATTAATAATTGAACTTAAGAATGTGTTTCAAAAGTGCCATCACTTATTTGGAGTTTGCTTTATTAAATTGTTTCCATATGTTTTGCCGCTTTCCCAGATTTCCTATTTGTTTCATATTTTATTTATTAGTATTTTATTATCATATTTAAATGTTATTTTGAATTTCAAATTTCATAAACAATATTTAATTCTGAATTATTTACCTCACCGACGGCATTTCGATTTCTCAACAAATTAGCAAAATTCTAGTACAAAATGCCATTTAATAATTATAGTTTCATTCCATAAGCACTTTTCTTTCCCCAGCAGGCCATCTGCCGGCCACAGAAATTTGTTTGCGTCTTCCCCAGACAGAGAAAGAGAGAGAGAGAGAGAGGGGAGCCTCCCCAGAGATGGAGTAAAATTAAAAATTTCATACATCATCGCATTAAATTTGTGGGATAAGATAAAGACGTCAAATGGTTTCCCCCTCTCTTTCTTCTCTTCTGTTCGATTTTTTGTGTGCGGCTTGGCTGTAAAGGCAATTTGGAAATATATTCCGTATACCCGCACGAGTGCGCGTATATCCGCATAAATAAAATATGCAATTCTCGCCTTAATTGAATCCGATGTGAGGCACAGATTTCGATGATCGTTTCAGCTGTGTTTGGCTGTTGAACTTTTGTACATTTTTGTTGG
This sequence comes from Drosophila guanche, assembly GCF_900245975.1. Lineage (NCBI taxonomy): Eukaryota > Metazoa > Arthropoda > Insecta > Diptera > Drosophilidae > Drosophila > Drosophila guanche. The sequence continues at coordinate 398,743 of NW_022995750.1, read as the reverse complement.
GGGAAAAAACAGGCACTTGAAGAGTTTTCTTTCATTTGGTGCAAAAATGTTGAATGAACCATGAAAAATGGTTTGAAATTTTGAGTGTGTTTTGGGGTATTCAACATAGAGGAAATATAATTTTGAGATATTTTATCGTGCTGCTGCTTCTCCTATCCAATTTTCTTTCTCCACATGGTGGAAGTGGTCTATCTATGTCTCAATCTTTTCGTATAACGAATCCTCTCCTGTATATGTACATCCAATATGAGTGCTGACTACCCGTAAATTACACTTTATGGCCCTGGCTATGGCTGGAGTGCAGCCCACACCACCTTCTCTGACTGTCTGTCTCCTCAGGTTCCCCCCAAAGCCCACGCATCAGATAAGTGCTGGTCGAAGCAAAGATAGAGATGCAAACACACACACACACACACACACACAGCAATGCAAAGATACAGATACCCGACAGAGACAAAGAGCGACACGAGAGAGAGCGCCATTAAATGGAGTTGGCAGCCGAAAAGGGCGCAGTCTGTCGGAAAAACGAGTTCCGATCACAGCTTGAGGCAGGGTTTTGTTGCAGTGGCAGTGGCAGTGGCTGGAGAGAGGGATGAAGAGCAGTTGGGGCAGGAGCTGCAGCAAAACCAAAATGGCTGCCACAGCCAAAGAGGGAGTTGCCCAAAGAGACCAAAACGAGAATGCCCAATGGCAGCAAAGAGATGGAAATGGGAAAGGGATTTGGGCTCTTCACACATCACAAAGATGCAACAACTAATTGATAATCCTCTTTCTCCGACTCTTTGCAGTCCACATCGGACCAACAGTCGACACGCGACTATCCGCACTTTAGTGGGGATCATCAGAACGTGCCGCCGCAGGTTGCGCCCAGCGTGAAGATGTACCACAGCAGCGCCGTGGCGGCCTACACGGACCTGGCCGCCGCCGGAAGTGCAGCCAGCGCAGGAGTTGGAGTCTCCGGCTACCACCACCAGCAGGCCGTTAATGCACCCGTCTACGTGCCCTCCAATCGCCAGTACAACCATGTGGCCGCACATTTTGGGAGCGCAGCTGCAGCGCAGAATGCCTGGACAACGGACAGCTTCGGATCGGCGCATGCGCAGCTGCCGGCACAGTTCTACACACAGAATGCGGCCGTGATGATGGGCTCATGGAGGAGTGCCTACGATCCTACGGGATTCCAGCGATCCTCGCCCTACGAGAGCGCCATGGACTTTCAGTTTGGCGAGGGACGCGAGTGCGTCAATTGTGGGGCGATCTCGACGCCGCTGTGGCGACGGGACGGCACCGGGCACTATCTGTGCAACGCCTGCGGGCTCTATCACAAAATGAACGGCATGAACCGACCCCTGATCAAGCCCAGCAAGCGCCTGGTGAGTGCAGTGAGTAGCCCGCCCCTGATCTACTCCGGTTATGCGAGACTAAACGATCACCTTCCCTCACAGACGGCCACGCGGCGACTGGGGCTCTGCTGCACCAACTGCGGCACCCGCACCACCACCCTCTGGCGGCGCAACAATGACGGGGAGCCCGTCTGCAATGCCTGCGGCCTCTACTACAAGCTGCATGGCGTCAACCGTCCGCTGGCCATGCGCAAGGATGGCATCCAGACGCGTAAGCGCAAGCCCAAGAAAACGGGAAGCGGCTCTGCGGGCGGGTCAGGAGCGGTAGCTGGCTCGGGTGTGGTCCTCGAGGCCATCAAGGAGTGCAAGGAAGAGCACGGTAAGTGATATCTCAGCAAGTGACTGTGGACAAGAAATTGAGTCAATTATTTCGGCTCTCTTACAGATCTCAAGCCATCGCTTAGTTTGGAACGTCACAGCCACAGCCTCAGCAAGCTGCACACGGATCTGAAGAGCAGCAGCAGCAGCGGCAGCCTCATGGGGCAACACCATGTCCAGCAGCAGCAGCAGCAGCAACAGCAGCAGCAGGCCCATCAGCAGCAGCAGCAGGCGCACCAGCAGTGCTTCCCACACTACGGACAGGCAGCGACGCAGGCGCAGCATCAGCAGCACGGTCATGGCATGAGCACTCCTTCCGCGGCGCAATCGCAGCTGAGTGCCCGGCAGATCCATGGAGCCACCGGCTCCCAACTTTACACGCCCGGAAGCAGTGCGGGCGGAGCGGGATCCGGTGCCTCGGCGTACACCTCGCACAGCGCCGAGACGCCTTCATTGAGCAATGGCACCCCGTCTCCGCACTACCAGCATCACCACCACTTGGGCAGCTCCCACGGACACCATGTGGCGGCAGCGGCGCACCATCACCTGCATGCGGCAGCCGCTGCAGCCGCTTATGGCGTAAAGACCGAGGCGACAGCCACCAACTATGACTACGTGAACAACTGTTACTTTGGTGGCACCTTTGGGACACTGGGCGGAGCAGCCTCGACGGCCGCCATGGCGGGGGGAGCCGAGTTGGCCGGATATCACCATCAGCACAATGTCATCCAGGCGGCCAAGCTGATGGCCACCTCCTAAGCTAGTGGGCCATGCATTTGTGGCTCTGTGATCTCCCGTCTGTCTCCCCCTCCCCAACTACAGCAGCAGCACCTGCATCAGAGCAAGTCCACGTTGGAATCGCATTGAAAAGACTTTAGACGTTAGTTAGTCCCCCATTCTCCCTTATACTAAGCCTAAGATGATCCCTTTGGCATGTAAATACCGTATCTTTATGTAGCCAGTCTTGTTGTACAAATCTGCACCTACCAATACATAGAGCTAAGTATGTGTCTGCGTCTGCGTGTGCGTGTGTGCGTGTGTGCGTGTACAGTTATCGTTTGTGGTTTACCTTCTTATTTTAATGATGACGATTCATTGTTCCATTAGCTTAAATATCCTCAACTATTTCTATTTCTTGTGCTACCAGCACGGTTTACACACCCCCTCCCCTCATAGACCATTTGGCAGTAGGCGTAATTACTAGAATAGTATTATTATTATGTTTATCCATTTAACAAATCTATGCGTAATAAAATTGTATTCAAAATATGCCCCATTTCCGACTTGCACTTTGTACGTTACATCGAAACTGACTCAATCGACTCGGCTATTGATGCCGATCAAGAATATATATACTTTATGGGGTCGGAAACGTTTCTAAACAGCTAACTGTTCTTACTAAAAAGCATGAATTTTGGTTTAAAAATTTAAACGTAGGACTATAAAGTTGTATAAAAAGTGAAAACGATTATTTTATCGCATTTCTTTCTTCTGATTGAGAACAAATTGGCAGTTTATTTGTCACTGTAGCGCTATGTGGACAATTTTGGAACTACTCGAGTTGCAGAATATGCGGCATGCTTTCAGGTGTACGTGCAAAAAACCTTTTACATGTAAAGTAAAGTTGATCTTATTGAAAGAACAACAAAAACTGTTCAAGTGCCTTGTGGTATATTGTTCACTGTGGCGCTATGTGGCCGAATTGGGAACCGTGATATGAGCTGTAGTATGTACTACATGCTTTCAGGTGCACATGTAAAATTCATTCTACATGAAAAGTCAGAAATTAGTTGCAAGCAGTTGATATATATATATATATATTAATATTATGAAATAATATGCCAAATATTTGCATATTGTAAAAGCAGAATAGAAAAACTGTCAGATAACTTCTTTACGATGTTTTGATGCTACTCGGATGTGTAGTAGGCATGTACGTACGTAATAAACTCAAGCACAATCATTTTCAAATTGAATTCAAACAAACAACTAATCTAACAATCTTTTCTTGACCAACTGGAGACCCTTTCACAACCCACGTTGATGGATGGGTTATTCGGTCAATGTCGCCTGGCGCCCGAAATCAAAGAAAACATTAAAATAGAGTGTAAACCGATAATACGCGATGCGTGAGTAACATAATAAATGAAGAAATGGAATGGTTCAAGTCGAGCTATTGAACTTTTGCCAGGGAATGCACGTGACCAGGGCCGGATTGCGGTTAGTTTGTGGAAAGTTGTGGCTTTGGCCAATTCAAATGTTTGCTTTAATGACATTGCCAATACTTAAAGAGGTGTAAATAAGTCGAAAGACTGGGTTATTGCATCACTTTGCAGACCCCTTTGGGCACTGACAGGAGACTGTCGCTGGCTGTGGACTGGAATCTGGGAATGCGCGCCTGCAGGTGTGAAAATAAGCGCCAATAAAACATGAATCAACACGAAAATAAACAAAATCAAAGCAGGAATGAAAATTAATTGAATACTGGAATCAAACTCGTTCGTTTAGCGCCTGAACTGGCAATGTGTAATACTGGCAATGCCAAATTGCGAATCCGTACAGTTTTGGGGGCCCGTACAGCTGTTGAATGTCTGCCTGTACAATTAGAGATAACGCAATCCACAGATGCCGCTCCAACCCAGGGGAGGGGGGAACGGGTGCTGTTGCCACATTTCCGCACGCGACTAAAATGGAGAGGGAAACAGAGAGAAGAGCAAGAGCTGCGGCCACAACATGCAAAAATTTAAATAAGTCATATAATCATATAAGCGGTGACCTTTGCTCGACAAGGGACACACAAAAATACCTGGAAACCTGGATCCATTCTTCAAGGAAAGCACTTCCAGTCTTTCCAGTCAAACAATCCTGGCATCCACTCCTACTCAAACGTTGTGGGGAGTCCTTTACCGCTCTCTCCCACACCACTTCCCCAGCCAAATCACGCAACCAACTCTGGGGTGGGGTGGAAGGGGAAGAGATCAACGGCAATTAAGGCGACTGCGTAACAAAAAGAAAAACTTGCAACCAAGGTGCACGCGACAACCCGAACCGCACTGGCCAGCGACCAGAGGCACTGGAGCACAAAAACCAAAAACCAAAGAAAATGAAATGAAATGTCCGGACAACCGGACAACCGGACAACACCCATGACAATGAAGCGGCAACATTCAGCCGAAGAGTCGCGTCTGCGTAATACCAGAAGTAGTCAACAGGTGAACAACTTCCAAGGGGAGAGCGGACCAGAGACGAGTGTGGCGGAGCTGCAGCTTGCCCCGAAGCAGGCCAGGGGGACGACGCGGCATGGCGTGGCGCAACTTCAAGTTGGGCTGTTACAAAGGCAAACAAGTTGGAATCGGAATCGTTTACGCGCTCAACGAAAGTAAAATTCAAAACAAAATAAAAATCCAAATATTAATATAGCAAATACAAGTGAAACGGCCAGAGGGAATCCGCTGATGCGCTACAGCAAGCAGTTGGGAATGAAATTAAAGTTCATTTAAAATTACAATTTGTTAATCCAAAAACTCCCTAATGATACCCCCAGGCGGTGCGATGATTTGTTGGTCATCTGGAAACAGTGGACAGTTGGACGGCCGGCAGCCAAATTGCGGAATTCCTACCACGAGTGCGACGAGCAAAAAGTGTACGAAAAAAATCCCACACCACACGCCACACCATACAACACCAACTATTGTCAATGCGGACTTGTCTTTCTTTCGTTTTCGTGCAACATTTCTCTGCGTTGGACCCAGCACTTGGTCTCCAGCCAGCGACGGCAACGGTTGAGTGTACGGATCGCATTTTGAGTATCTCTTTGACACAAGGATCGGGTTCGATTAAACATGTTTACTATAACAAACTGGAAGTTGGCAATTAGCTGGTGCATTATCGATGTGGTGTGTGTGCTGTCAGGCTCCTCCCATGGCGCCTATACGCGAGAGATTGTGAACGATAAGCCACCGCTGCAGGAGAGACGTGAGTACCAGACTCAGCGAAAAGGAAGTGCAATCAAAGATCCCCCCAATAATCTATGGGCATATCATATGTACATATGTTTCAGCACCCTGGTTACTAACCTGCAAACGTTCCAATCCCAATGAAGATAAGTGCTTCCGGCAGCTGTTCTTCCAGCTGTTTCCAGCGCTGGCCGCTGGCATACCAGAGATCGGTGTCAAGAGCTTTGAGCCGCTGAACATCGATCAGGTGTCCGTGTCGAAGGGCAGTGGGAACCTGGTGCTCTCCGGGGGATTCCAGAACCTGGTCATACGCGGACCTTCCAATGCGACGGTGCGCAGAGCCAGGTAAGACCAGGAAGCACAGTGGCTCAGGGAAAGGAAAGACGTAATTTTAATCCTTTTTCTGGCTTAGTTTGGACCTGGAGCGTCGCCTTCTGAGCTTTGAGCTGGTGCTGCCGCGTCTGCGGATACGAGCCAAGTATAATTTGAAGGGAAACATTCTGCTGCTGCCGCTGGTTGGCAACGGGGATGTGGCCATGGCCCTGAAGAATGTGCACACCACCGTCTACACGAGGATATCGCTGCGCAACGAGACGCAGACGGGTGACGAGATCATCCACATTGACGAAATGAAGGTCAGCTTTGAGGTGGGAGCGATGCGCATCCATCTGAAGAATCTGTTTAATGGCAACGACATCCTGGCCGCCTCGATCAACACGTTCCTCAATCAGAACGGCAACGAGGTGATTGCCGAGCTGCGGCCGGACCTGGAACTGGGCCTGGCCGACATTTTTCACGGCCTGTGGAACAATGTCTTCTCCAAGCTGCCCACCAAGCTGTGGCTGGTATAGATCCAGCACTAGTTCTCTAGCGTATTATTATGATTTATTATAATTTATTGCGCCTCCAACCGGGAGCGTGTGTGTCTATCGCTAGGTTAACTTTTGCACTACGATTAAATCTTTAGCTATACAATATCTTAGATCATTTGTTCTTCTTGGGCATCAGCTCGTCGTAGCTGTATTCGGCAAACATTTTGTCGACAGAGGCGCGCATGATGTCCACCAGTGCCTTGGTCATCAGCGGGCGCACTTCCTCGGCAAGCGACTTCCAGTTCTCGTTGAGGAAGTCGTTCATGCGCTTGCCCAATGCCTCGTCCCCGTTGAACAGATTGTCCAGCTGCATTTTCACATCGGACAGAGTGTACTCCACCTTCACGTTGATGATCTTCAGGTGGGTAGCCCCGTTCTTCTGGTACTCTTGCCCAAACAGCTCCGTCTGCATGGTGATGTTTGCTGTGTGCAAAGAGGAATGAGACGTGAGAGAGTCTTCCAGAGAGTCCATTCTGCTACTCACTCAGATTCACCTTGCAGTGGCCATCGCCCAGCAGCGGCATCATCATGATTTTTCCCTTAAATTGAGGATTATCGAATCAGCTATCGTCTGCCTTTGACATTCATTCACTCTCTACCGACCTTAATGCTGTACTCCGCCTCCATGCGCAGCTCGGGGAATGTCATCGAGAAGATGAACTTCAGTTTGCTGGGCTCGATCCGCAGTTCGTTCAACGTGTGATTGGAAATGCCCGAGATCTTGACGTTCTTGTACACCGAGTGCAGGTAGATGGCTCCCGAATCCTGGTCCATCTTCACCTCGGGCACCACCAGCGGCTCCATTTGCGGTATGTACATCTCCGGTATGCCGTCCATCAGTCGGGGCTTCAACGACTTGAAGGACTTTTTTGCGCACTCATTCAGCGTTGGCAAATCTCGATAGCACACCGTCAGGAAGGAGGCTGCACGAAAGGGGAGAGACTAAAGTCCAGACCCCAATAAGAGTTTCGTTTCACTCACGCAGTCGACTCTTTCCTTGGGGCTTGGCCTGTGTTTGTGCCACTCCCAGCAGCAGCAGCAACGCCAGCCACGTCTTTGTAGTCATCCACATGTGTTCCATTTGGTAGTGTTCCTGGCTCTAGTCTGTTCTTACTGCAGTCTGGCTTCTTCTTCCCTCTGCTGCCAGTTGCTGGCGAGTGTTGGCTCCAATGGCTGTTCCCATGGCTTTTATAGCCGCTTCTGTCGCGTCGTGCGAAGTTGACGCATTCGTACTTTTGCAGCACTTGCAGTTTTTCTCGTGACATTGCAGTCCTCAGCAGTTCTCAAAGCCAAGCTGTTCCCCCGCCCCCACTCCATGTACACATCAATAAAGATTTTTGTATTCGCAAAGTAATTGTGTGGAGGCAGCTTTGCTGTAGCTCCAAGTTCTAAGAAGGAACACTCAAGAACACTCATTTTGTACCCAGATTTTAATAGAACTTGGCAATCACATGAGCAAACAGCTGCTGCTAAAAGGCAGTCGAACGAGAGAGCTTAGCTTTCGGTTACAATCCAAAACCAAAGTGTTTCTCTCAGTTCCATTTTGGACAGTCGAATCATTGCCAACGTGCCTCACTTTAGGTGCAACATAAAAACAATGAAATAATTCTAGTAAAATTAAAGTAAAGTTTAAAAAAATTACGAACGCAGCTTCTGCGCTAACAAACACTAAACAAACTATAAACGAGAAGGAACGTGTAAGACGCTTTTTACGCTTTTTTCACAACTTTTATACCCGGCACTCAGTACTACATCTGCACTTCTTCATCTGTCATCTACATCTACAACACGTCTCACACCAACACGCTCCATTAGCTCACCGCCCTTCCCTAGACCCACACACTGCAGACTCGAGGCAGAGGCACCGTCCGCACGCAAAAAAACAAACGAGAAGGGACGTGTGAGACGCTTCTTACGCGTCACAACTTTTATACCCGGCACTCAGGACTACATCTAGATGTAGAAGACATCGCCAACCACTAGATATCGTTCACATTACAGAACACGTAGTAAAAAGCCTACAAAATAAAATTCATCAAAAAAATTGGATTAGTTAATCGTATTTTCCAATTTATGAGATATTTAAAACAGCAATAAAATTGGTACTTTTTCCCTGCACGTTCTGTGCAATAATGACCGCTAGGTTTCACAGCAGATTTTTCGAAATTGGCGCCATCTATGAACATTTCTGGTACGCAACTTTGATGGTCACTCTTTTTCTAATACAGATCATTAAAAACCGAGTCTTGGTTTTAACTTTTAAAAATTAGCTTTTGGCCACCAAAACTGGTCATTGCGACAATAGTGCATCTGCACCTCAGCTGTGTTTTGTCAAATTTTAAATTTGTTCTTCATCTGTCATCTACATCTACAACACTTCTCACACCAACACGCTTCGTTAGCTCGCCGCCCTCCCTAGACCCGCACACTGCAGTCTCGAGGCAGAGGCAGCGCCCGCACACAAAAAAAACACAAATATAAGCTGCGGGACGGGTTGGGTTAAAAGTCGGCAGAGGCAGAGGCCGAGTCAAGCAGAAGCAGAGTGTGAATGAGAGAATGTAAAAAGAGCAACAAAAGCTGCGGGACAGGGTGGGTTTAGCCACTGGAAATTAATTTCTCCATTGTGGCTATAATAATGATCCGTTCGGATCGCAATTTGATATTTGATCTGATAGATTAGTTTTCTTTTATCTTCAAAACTGTACTCTTTACTCTTCGAGTACCGGGTATAAAAACGAGTAAATATCGACTAAGAACAAAAAACCAAAGGCGGCGTTTAAATATATTAAAATAAAATTAAAAATATTTAATATCTGACTGGCGGTAATTGCTGAGGACTTCTCAGCGGAGAGACTAGATCGAATCGATTTCCATGTCAGCTCTTAACCTGAAAGAAAACTAAAGTAGAAACCAGGTAAAAGCAAAGTGGCTGCCACTTACATCTTGTCGAGACGGTTTGCCTCATCGATGACATTGTTCGTTGTTAGAGAATCAAAGTCGGAGCTGTCGCCCATGGAGTTCATTTTCAGTCGGCCCATAGAATGCTCCAGTAGCATTGGAGGTGGGGCAGAGACGTGCGCCGAAGCGGCAGCAGCGCTGGACAACATCTTGAAATTCAATTGAAATAGCTGCTCTTTGATTTCGGCGAATTTCTGCATGGCTTTCGCCACAGCCTTGATGGCCTTGATGAATAGCAAATGCAGACTATCAATCTCCTTGGCGGTTTCCATTACTCGTTTAACCTCCTGGCTGGGAGACATGGCAAACTGATTGACAGCTTTGCGAAACTGTCCGAGGGAGATTCCAGCCAAGTAATCATGATCAAAGGCAGCCCTATGAGGAGATCGATCTTAGATAAGTAATGGATGTGACAGAGACTGTGGAATCATCCACTTACAAGTCAAATACATCCACATATTGATTCAGAAGCTGGCTGGTGGCCTTTTCAATGGCTCGGGCACCGCGCAAACAAGACTCGAAGCGATCCTTGATGGCTCTGGCAATGTTGTTTGTCTCCTGGTAAGTGTCTGCAAGCAGCTTCCAGTCGCTATCGGTTACCTGAAATCAAGAATCATTATTCAATGAGCCTTCGATTTATCTCCAGCAGATAGTTACCTGGATGGACATATTTTGCTCCTGGACAGAGGCCGTGCGCAGCCTCAGGAGCATGTTGTATGCCTCGGCAGTGGTGAGTATTTGATCGTTGATGGCCGTTATGAACTGATTCGTGACAATCTCATCCTCCAGCAGAAGGGCACGCTCTCGGATGCCCATGAGAAACATATCCACCTGCTTCTGCTGCATCGCCAGCATGTAGTGCATGTCCAGGGCAAGACGCCTCAGCACCCACGAACTGTCCGTTTGGAAGCTGCTTGGGTTGCAGGTCAGCATCAGCTTGGAGACGCGCGGCTCGGGGTCGCTGTAGACACACTTGTCCGACGCCTGGAAGACGAATAACATCACAGGGGGTGGGGGTATTTTGGTCGATTTGAGCGTCTCGCGGCTGGTGTCGCTCCACTCGTGGACATACAGATCCAGGGGTCTGGTGTTTGGCGTGATCCTCTCGTGAGGATGATTGGTGGGCAGGACACAGTACACCTCGCTACTGGCCAGCTTTGTGTCGCGGCAAATCAAGCCGTTCAATTCCTGCATCGTCATATCCGCCGTGACAGCGTACGCCAGAAACTTGAAGCTGTTCATGGCGAATATCGTGAGCACGCGTATCTGGAGAAGCTTGTCAAGATAGGAAAAGACAAATGGGTTTGGGACCGTGCCCGAATGTACTTTATCAGATTCCAATTGGCCGCGTCGCTTGTAGTCGCTGTCGAGGGCCAGGCGCAGCCACAGCAGGAACTGCCTGGCGAATGGCTCCGTCAGATGATGCTCCCTCGGTAGCTCTGTTTGGAAGAGAAATCGACTGGCGTCGTGTGGATCCTCCGTAATGGCAATGCAGTCGGACGTCTTCTTGAGCAGATTGACTAAAATGTTCCTGGGCGTCTGATGAGGTATGAAGGGTAGCTCCCCGGTCGCCAGCTCGTAGGCAATGATCCCCATAGACCAGTAGTCCACCGTCGTGTTGTAGACGCCCGTCTCGACCACCTCGGGGGCAAAGTAGTGGCGCGTTCCCACCACACTCTGCAGCATCGTCTGGTCGGGCGCCCCGCGCGCCAACCCAAAGTCCGTGAGCTTGTAGGTCTTCGAGCCGTCCTTCTGGCGGTGAATCACGATGTTGTCCGGCTTGAGGTCGCGATGACACACCTTGCACTCGGAGTGCAGGAAGTGCAGGGCCTTCCGCAGGGCGCCCAGTATCTCCCGCACCTCGAACTCCGACAGTCCGTTGGCGTTCTCGTGCATCTGCAATTGCTTGCGCACATCCCCCCCGTTGCAGAACTCCAGTATAATTACGGGCAGGCGGCATTTATGGGCGGAATTGAGGTAGGCAACGAAGGAAGCATCGTCATTCCCAAGGCACACACCAGCCACGATGTTCGGGAGTTTCCGGAACGCACGCGTAAACTTCAGCTCCATCATCCATCGGTCCTTCAACTTGACCTGCTGATCGGCCCCCAGCGAGTTCACGTCTTTGATATGTTTGGTGGCTGGAGAGCATAATAAACAAACGAAGGGCTATTATCTCTGAGACGCATAAAGCGATTCTACATGACTCAGACCCACCAAGAAGCGGGACCGACCAGACACGACCAAACGGCCTTTTTGATAACAGCGATCACTCCTTGACGAAAAGCTTGCATAAGCGCAATTCCAGGAATGGAGCTGTTTTCACACAATTTTCCGCAAAAAACATCCATATATGGAAAGTAGAGTGCGCAAGTGTCGGTTGCTGATAATGTGAGATCCGTCCCCGTCGCCTTACCTATTTCCTGGCCTGTGGTCTTATTCTGCCAGTGCAGAACCTCGCCAAAGCCGCCCTGGCCCAGTTTTCCCTGCAGCTGCCAGTTTCTCCAGGAGTTCATTTTTATTCACTTGGTTTACGCGATCCAACTGAAATCGGAACTGAAACTGAAACATCCACAAACTTTTTGTTAGAGATGGGAGAAAATTCGGAAGGCCAAGACGATGTTTTTTTTTTAAATCACAACCATAGATAAGATGTGCAATCATTTTAATAAAATGATTATGCACTTATGCACCTTATGCACTTTGAAGTTACTTAATTGTGGTTCTGTTAATCTGGGCTTACTACAAAATCTCCATATTTCTGCCGTTTGTCCAAAGCAATACTCCACCAAGTAAAGTGATCGATATGTCTATCGCTTGGGAAATACCATCTCTAATCAAACAGGTTGTAAACAAAAACTGAAAAACTGCAATTGCAAACAAAAAAGAGCAGAATACTCGTCACCCCCACCCGCATGCTTGTGTTAAAATGCGTTTCCACATGAAGAGCGGCAACGATGATAATGACATTGTGGCAGCCACAGCATGTGCCGAGCATATACGGAAATTCGTCTTCACCAGCAGCCACGCCGCCGAGCGTCTGGAAATCAAAATCCCCGAGGTACGTATACTCAAACTCCAGGTCTGACTGCCACGACCACTATGTGCTATGCTTTTGTTGCTGCAGCTGCTCCAAGGTGCCTACTCCTTCTACACATGGCCCTGTGCGCCGGTCTTGGCCCATTTCCTGTGGGAACGGCGACAGACACTGGCAGGGAAGCGGATTCTGGAACTGGGCAGCGGCACAGCTCTGCCGGGCATACTGGCCGCCAAGTGCAAAGCCCATGTGGTGCTCACAGACAATTGCATACTGCCCAAGTCACTGGCGCATATCCGCAAATCCTGCCTTGCCAATCAACTGCAGCCCGGCGTGGACATCGATGTGGTGGGCCTCAGCTGGGGGCTGCTGCTGAACAGCGTCTTCCGGCTGGCGCCTCTCGACCTGATTATAGCCGCTGACTGCTTCTACGATCCTAGTGTCTTCGAGGACATCATTGTGTCGGTTGCGTTCCTCTTGGAACGGAACTGCGGGGCCAAGTTTATTTTCACGTACCAGGAGCGGAGCGCCGACTGGTCCATTGAGGCCCTGCTGAAAAAGTGGAAGCTGCAGGCTCTGCCCATCAACATGGACGACATTGGCAAGGAGTCGGGCGTGGATGTGCTGGAGTTTATGGGCGGGCACACCATACATCTGCTTGAGATAACGCGCTCTGAGAACATTGCTATAATAAATACAACAAAATGATAAATGAATCATAGAATTTTGCTTTTTCGATTTTCGCGCCTTTGGTGGATCATGTGTGCAGTTTATTTTGCAGCTGCCGCTTATCGCACGAAAGTATCGGTATGTCTTACAAAAATTATCAGGCGAATAAATCAGCCATAAAAATATACATATAATATATATATAGGTTCTTTCTTTACTTTCTTTTGCGTTTAAACTAAGGTATTTAAAAATTTATTTTTTTCTGTTATATTTCTTGTTCGTTTTGTTAACATAATCGTTTTTAATTTATAGATTGATATGTCTAGGCTTGTAATGTCCGTATCAAACTCTCTTGTGAGAGACTATTCCCTGAAGTGACTTAAATAAACAGAAACAAACAAATGTATCCAATTTATTATATATTATACAAAATCTAGGAGATAAAAATGGCTGTGAAAATTGTGAAGTTGAAAAAGAATTTCTTTTCCAAACGAAGTTTTAAGTAATGTTTTATAATATAGGAAAAAACTTATTTGAAACAAAGGCGGTGAGCGATAAATTTATCGATATATTTCTTAGATCGGGAGATCGTCTGACAGAGAATTTCCTTGAACGTTTAGACGCAGGAGAGAATTTCACTGACCATCAAATGAAAAATTCAAACACAAATTTGTAAAAAATAAGGTCACAAGGTATACAAGCCAATAAAACGAGTATTTATAATAAGCCAAATTGATTCTTTAATCGGATTAAATTATTGTTTCAGTGTTAAAACTATTTGCAAGCTAGTAATGCGAAATAGAACATCAACATCGCAGAATATGATTCAAGACCACGGCATATTAGGGTATATTTTTAAAATTATATGGTTTATTTTGGTTTATTGTTGAGGGTGTGACGGTATATTTTATCGATAATTCCGCCGTCACACTGAGCGACGCTTTGGTCGCTGCTTTTAAGAACATTTATTATTTATTTAAAACCCGAAATACCAAGTAATTTGCTTGTGGCAAAGTGTGGCAGCCAGAGTGCAAGACCGTCGTTTGTTTTTTTATTATTATTTATTATTGCTGCTGCCACAAAAGCCCATACTCGGTGTGTGCGTCGTGAGTGTTTATAGAGTGTGCAAGTGTGTTTGTGTTTCGCCTGTGAAAAATCGAAGTTATTGCATTGCGCAGCCTTTTGCCGCGGCAGCCCTTTATGCCAAGGAATTCCATGCTAATGGTGAGTGCCAAGGAATGCGCTTGAGTGAATCGAAATGTTTTAGGGTTTGTTTTCTGCCGTTCTGGCAGCTGCTGATGCTGCTGCTGTTGCAGCTACTTCAGTGGGCGTCGCTTGCGGTTGGCGTGAATTACGTCTTACGACACTCTGCTGCGCTTTTGCAGCTATCCAATTGCATTTACTGGAAATTAAAATCCGTCCAATGGGTTACTGGAAGGAACAAACGGTAAACGACGGCATTTTGTTGACGCACAGCCCTGAGAGGCAAACATTTGTTGTTGCAATTGATCCGTTAATTCGAATGCGGCTGCGTGTCTACATGTGTGTGAGAACGGGAGAGTGAGAGAGAACGAGAGACGCTCTGGCGAGGTCATAGCGGATAGCCGACTTGTGGAATGCTCTGCACTGACAGATACTACGTCACATAAAGGTATACTAAATGGAGGGTGAGGCAGAGCCGCTTCAAACACCATTCTCGAGGACTCTGCTTTACCTTTTGTCAAATTTCCCTTTCGTCTAAGCCAAACATAAGCTTGCGTGCGTGTGTCTCCTTTGGAAGGGATGATATTTGCCTGATTTATGCCCTGTTGCTGCACTGTCTGCATTGTCTCGTGTTTTTTGGGCGATGAACTCATCCTGGTGCCTCGTCATCGTCTGGAGACAAGCCCAAGAAGCACAAGAGGCGGCGGCAACATGAACTTTGCCCAAAAACTAATTTGCACGCCCAATTCTATTTCTGAGGCAAATAAAGGCAGCTTCTAAATATGGACAGGCCTGACGTCCGACCCATTTAAATGTTGTCGCCACTCCGCCGACGCTGCTGCATTCGTTCAGGCGTGACAGATGCTCCGGCCGATGCATTCCTTTGGGGGTTTCATCCACAATTAAGCTCAATTTTGAAACATTAGCATTGATTTCTCCTGACACTCCACAAGTTCTGCTCCATTGGGGTTTGGTTTGCAGTTGATTTTAAAATTTCCGTGTCACATTTCATTATTCTCCTCTTAATCCGATAGGTTGCTCATTGAGACACAAGGTTTCCAAATAGATCACTGAGAAGAAACCCCAGGCAGACGCCAGATATACCAGAGCGCGCATCATGGCCGAGGATACGGAGTACAAGAAGCTGCCGGTGGAGGAGCGTTGCGTACACAAGTTGTGGAAGGCCCGCGTCGATGGCTACGAGGAGGCAGCCAAGCTCTTCCGCGAACTGGACGACGAAAAGTCCCCGGAATGGTCCAAGTTTGCGGGACTCATCAAGAAAATGGTTGTGGACTCGAATGCCTTGGCCCAGGAGAAGGGTCTCGAGGCGGCGCTTATTTTCGTGGAGAACAGCGGCCTCGCCGGTCGCACTGTTGGCGATGTTATGTCGGGCATTGTCCAGAAGTGCATTGCCGCACCAAAGACCAAGACCAAGGAGCTCTCTGTGCTGGTCACGCTCATGTACGTGGAGATTGAGAAACAGGAGGCTGTCGTCGAGGAGCTGGTCAAGGGCATGGACCACAAGAACCCCAAAATTGTGTCCGCCTGCGTGGCAGCTGTCACCCTGGCTCTGCGTGAGTTTGGCAACAAGGTTGTGGGCGTCAAGCCGCTGATCAAGAAGCTCGCTCCACTCATGTCCGACCGCGACAAGGCGGTGCGCGACGAAGGCAAGCAGCTGGCCGTGGAGATCTATCGCTGGATCGGTGCCGCCATGAAGGCACAGATTGCCACCCTGCCGCAAGTGACACTTAAAGAGCTGGAAGATGAATTTGAGAAGCTCAAGGGAGAGCGTGCTGAGCCCTCCAGGTTAGATACTTATGAGATCTTTTTGTCATTGTATAGTCTTATAATTTGTTTTTATTTCATTGTAGATATCTCAAGTCACAGCAGGAGAAGCAGGCCAAAATCGCAGAGACTGCGGCCAGCGAGGATGTGTATAATGGTAATACAAATGCCATTTAAATTACGTTCCATTTGTTTTCTGTCTGTATCGCTTCCTTTAATGTATATTTTTTTACCGAATTCTGGACTAACGTTTGTTTGTTTTTTATGTCAACTAACCCCTCAATTCAATATATTTGTTTGATGTTTTCATTTGATGATGAAATGAAACTCGAAAAAGAAAGTACGTGCCCAATTATAGCATGCAGCGAAATAGAAAGAAAATAGTCATTGTTCCCACTCTAAAACCCTTCCCCGTTGTGTATCCCTTACAGAAGAGGATGGTGATGCTGGGGCTGAAGAAATGGATCCCATGGATCTGCTCGATCCTGTGGACATACTGTCCAAGATGCCCAAGGACTTTTACGATAAACTCGAGGAAAAGAAGTGGACTCTGAGGAAGGAGTCTCTAGAGGCGTTGGAGAAACTGCTTACCGATCATCCAAAGCTGGAGAGCGGCGAGTACGGAACTCTGGTGAATGCACTGAGGAAGGTGATTACCAAGGACTCCAATGTGGTCCTGGTGGCACTGGCTGGCAAGTGTCTGGCCATGTTGGCCAAAGGATTGGTCAAGCGCTTCTCCAACTATGCATCGGTGAGTGCTTTTCGAGGACCTCTATTGGGTCAATCTAATCGGGGAAACCCTCTGATATTCGCAGGGCTGTGTGCCATCGCTGCTGGAAAAATTCAAGGAGAAGAAACCCAATGTGGTGGCTGCCCTACGGGAGGCCATGGATGCAATTTACATGTCCACATCGCTGGAGGCCCAGCAGGAGGCCATTGTCGAGTCGCTGGCCAACAAGAATCCCAGCGTCAAGTCAGAGACGGCTCTCTTCCTGGCCCGCGCGCTGTGCCGCACCCAGCCCACGGCCCTGAACAAGAAGCTGCTCAAGCTGATGGCCACCAATCTGGTGAAGACCTTAAATGAGCCGGATCCGACGGTGCGCGACAGCAGCGCCGAGGCCCTGGGCACTCTGATGAAGCTGGTGGGTGAGAAGACGCTGGAGCCACTGCTGGCCGATGTGGATCCCCTCAAGATGAGCAAGATTAAGGAGTGCTACGAAAAGGCAGAGATTAAGGTGAAGATTGTCGGCCCCAAGAAGGAGACGCGGCCAGCCTCTGCTCCGCAATCCAAGGCGGGAGGAGCAACCCGACCCACAGCAGGGAGTGCGGCACCCAAGGCAGTGTCCCGCCCCGCCACATCGGGTGCTCGCAAGTTGGTCAAAAAGAATCCTACAGCTGCTGCTCCGGCTGCTACCGCCGCCTCCAAGGCAGCTTTCGGCAAAGCGCTGGCCACCGAGCGTGATATGGCCCCGGAGGAGGTGCAGGCCAAGGCGGAGGAGATTCTGCCAGCCGAAATACTTAGCGGATTGGTGGACTCCAATTGGAAGACTCGCCTGGCTGCCGTAGAACAGCTGCTGGGCGAGGTACCCAGCTACGATGCCAAGCAGCCGGGCATATCTCAGGTGCTGGTGCGCACCGTCAGCGGCCGCAAGCCCGGCCTCAAGGAGATGAACTTCCAAGTGCTCAAACTGAAGCTGGACATTATACGCTGCGTCGCAGAGACCTATCCCCTGACCACCATCACCGTGGATCATGTCATCAATGAGATCACAGAGAAACTGGCGGATGCCAAGAATGGACCAGTCGCTGGCGATGTCCTGTCTGCCTTTGCGGAGGCCACCAAGCTGGAGTACGTGGTGGGCAGGGTCCTCGGCTTTGCCTTTGAGCAAAAGTCACCAAAAGTGCAGTCGGAGGCCTTCAATTGGGTGGCCAAGGCCATCACAGAGTTTGGCTTCCAGATGCAGCCCAAGATGCTCATTGAGGACGTTCGCAAGGGCGTGCAGAGCACCAATCCTACGGTGCGTGGTGCCGCCATTCTGCTGGTAGGCACCATGTCCATGTACATTGGCAGCGCCCTCATGATGTTCTTCGACAGCGAGAAGCCCGCTCTGAAGTCGCAGATTCAAACGGAATTCGACAAGAATGTGGGTGAGAAGCCGCCGCGGCCAGTGCGTGGAGCACAGCGGGGCAGTGGTGGCGGAGCCAGCACGCCGGATGGCGGCGATGACGACGACGAGGCTGGCGGCCAGGAGGAGGACATGGCCTGCAACATGGCGGATCTGCTGCCACGAGTGGACATTGCACCGCAGATCACGGAGGCACTACTGAAGGAAATGTCCGACAAGGACTGGAAGATGCGCAACGAGGGACTCACGAAGCTGCAAGCCATCATCACGGAGTCTCGGCTCATCAAGCCGTCCATCGGAGACCTGGCACCCGCTCTGGCCCATCGTCTCGTAGACTCGAATGCTAAGATTGCACAGACGACGCTCTCCATCTGCGAGCAGCTGGCCACGGCCATGGGCTCTGGGTGCCGCAACCATGTGCGCACTCTCTTCCCGGGCTTCCTGCATGCTCTGGGCCATGGCAAGGATTTCGTGCGGGCCGCCGCCCTCAGCTGCATCAATACGTTCGGTGAGAAGGGCGGCTACAAGGAGTTCTTCGAGAGCGAAATGATTGCCGATGCCCTGAAGGGTCCCTCGACGGCCCTCAAGGTGGAGCTGTGGGCGTGGTTGGCGGAGAAGCTGCCAGGGATTCCACCCAAAACGATTTCCAAGGAGGATCTCAACTCGATGGTGCCACAGCTGTATGCCCACATCTGCGATCGAACGGCCGATGTGCGTAAGAACGCCAACGAGGCGGTGCTCGGGGTCATGATTCACCTGGGATTCGAGGCCATGAACCGGGCGCTGGACAAGCAGAAGCCCGCCTCCAAAGCGGCCATTATGGCAGCGCTCGAGAAGGCGCGTCCCAATTTGCCCGTCAAGCCGCTGCCCAAGGGTAAACAGCAGGCGCCCATACTAGAGGATCCTGTGAAGAAGACAGTGCGTGGTGGTGGAGCCGCTGGGGGAGCGGGAGCTGGCGGACAGAAGGCGCCCAATTCCAGGGCCACTCTCGTAGGTGAGAAGGCGGCTGCACCCTCACGCAAGAAGGAGGAGGATGTGGACACATCGCCACTACTGGCTGTTAATACGGCCAAGAACCAGCGACTCCTTGACGAGCAGAAGATGCGTGTCCTCAAGTGGACCTTCACCACGCCCCGCGAGGAATTCAACGAACTACTCCGCGAACAGATGACGGTGGCGAGCGTGAACAAGGCGCTTATGGCCAACATGTTCCACGACGATTTTCGGTAGGTCCACCAGGTCTTCCACTGTACAGACAGGCTCTAATTTATAGCCTCTCCCACTCGCAGTTATCACTTGAAAGTCATCGAACAGTTGAGCGATGACTTGGCCAGCAATGGCAAGGCATTGATCTGCAATCTGGATCTTATACTCAAATGGTTGACGCTGCGCTTCTACGATACGAACCCTTCAGTGCTGCTCAAGGGTCTCGACTATCTGATGCAGGTCTTCCAGATGCTCGTCGGCGTGGAGTATATCCTGGGGGAGAACGAGGCCGCAAGCTTTGTGCCTCATTTGCTGCTCAAGGTAAGCCAAGGGTTCCCTTTACTGTAGAATATCCCAAAAATCTCAATATTTCTTCCTGTAGATTGGTGATCCCAAGGATACGGTACGTAATGGCGTGCGTCGGGTCTTGCGACAGGTTCTGTTGGTCCATCCCTATGGCAAGATCTTCCCCTACGTCATGGATGGGCTCAAGTCAAAGAATGCCCGCCAGCGCACCGAGTGCCTGGACGAGCTCAGCTTTCTGATTGAATCGTATGGCGTGGGCATCTGTTCGAATGCCTCCATCAAGGACATATCTCGCCAGATCTCCGATCGCGACAACTCTGTGCGCAACGCAGCCCTCAACTGCATGGTGCAAGTGTTTTTCCTCACCGGCGAGAAACTCTACAAGCAGCTCAACCATCTCAACGAAAAGGATCTCTCCATGCTGGACGAACGCATCAAACGGGCCAAAAAGACATATAAACCGCCATCGGCAGCAGCCGCAGAAATGCCAAGCGGTGGTGGTGGTGGTGGCGTCAAGCTGGCAGCACAGCCCGTTGTACAGCAGCAGGAAAGCATTGAAATCGAGGACGCTGTAGTGGGCAATGGTTATGGAGATGAGTTGCCGCCGCCAAGCGATGGGTAAGACCTAAAATGGACCATAGTCTTCGGATTTAGTTTTGATTAATGTTTTGGCCGTGCTCTTTGGTTGGATGGAGAAACTACTGGCAGAAGGAGCTACGTAAAGTACGTACATATTAAAGCCACAACAAAAGTTGGAAGAGAATCTCCTGCAATCTGTCTGCCAGTCGTTTCCAGTCAGTGTTTGAAAATGCTGCCACGAATCAAGCTTTTCATGCACTGTTTTACTCCATCCTCTGGGTCGCAGTAGATTGAATATTTTCTTTTGATTTTTCGTTGTTTATTTTTTCGTTAACAATTCATATTAATTTCCATCGAATCAGCTTGCAGCAAGAAAGCAGCCAAAAGGAGGGAAATGGCACGAATGTGGCGGCCTATTTGTACTCCCTGACTCGACAGGCGTAAAGTGGCTTTTCTTTTATACTTTTTCCTTAAATGTTTAGTGTTTCGTTTTCGTTTGTTGCTTTGCCTAGTTTGTCATTGTTTGGAGTGTTGTTTGCTTTTGTTTTATCGTCGCTTATGTTCTTCATGTGTGTTTGCACTGTCAGAATTCAACTTACACTCTCTTGCATAATTGTGCAGCACCTTCGACCAGGCCCCGTCCTCACAGCTGCTCCAATTGCAGCAGCAACTGCAACAGCTGCAGCAACAGGCCCAGCAACAGCGGCCCAGTGGACCCTTTGGATTGGACTCGCAGGTCATCGCAGACATCGAGAAGGATTGGGTGCGCGTGGATCATATGGAGTTCAAGCAGCTGCCCTCAGTGGACATATCGCTGCTGTACGAGCCCATCAAGGTGATACCCACGCGTGGAGGCGTCCAGTATCCGCAGGATAAATTCGATCGCCTCATCTCGCGTCAGCACTACATGCAGCAAACTCTCACAACGCCGCCCTCAGCCAATGCAAGCTTGGCCAGCGGCATCTCGCCCTACCGCAGTCCCCCGCGCAATCAGCAGCAGTACCAGCAGCACATGGACAACCATATCCCAAAGTAAGTGGAAGAGTAAATTCCTATTTTAATGAGCCTTTTCATTAGTTTCTGTCTCTGTTTTGCAGTCTGGCTGATGTCCTGCCCAAGCATGATCCACAGCTGGTGAAGGTGATCAAGGCTGTCAGCAGCACAGACACCATGAAGGCACGTGCAGCCATCAACGAGCTGGCGGCTATCATTGAGTCCCCTGAAAAGCAGGCCGTGCTGCGAGACTACGAAGAAATATTCATACAAAATGTGCTTGCACAGTTGAAGGTGAGGAAATACTCTCCGTAAACCAATCCTCTATTGATATTTGCCTTGTATGTTTTGAAGAATCTTTCACAGCTGCCGACGGCACAGTCCTTGGTGGTTTATCAGCCGCTTTTGTCCATATTGTATACCTTTTTCCATGCTAATATTCTGGGCAAAACGCTGAGCGTGGCCTGCATCAAGAATCTCATGTCTGCGCTGCTCCACTTGATGGCCGATCCCAAGTTGGCCAACGGCGAGGACAGCCAGTACAACAAGGTGATCAATGGCATTTGTCTGAAAGTGCTGGACAAGGTTAATTTCACAAATTTAAATTGGTGAGTGCTCGAACAACTACTTTATGCTTGCCTCAGATTTACTGCTGTTTTTTATCTATAGTGCCCTCATTCGCTTGCTGCGTGAAACCTGTCCGGTGGCAGGGCTGCCCAAATTCACGGATCTGCTAATGAAATGCATTTGGCGAAACGTCAAGATGCTGCCAGAGCGCACCAATGAGCTGAACTACGATGCCGTGATATTGGAGGCGCACGAATTCATGCTGGCACTGCCCAGCAGCTGGTGGCAGACACGGCCATCAGACACGCCGCTGCGCACAGTCAAGACGATTGTTCACAACATGGCCAAGGTGAAGGGTAATGCCATACTGCAGCATCTCAATCAGATACCCACACACTCGGAGTTGCACACGTATTTGATACGCATCCTGAAGGTACGAAAAAGTCCCTCAATAGCTATAGCAGAGATGTGTTTCATATTGCTTTGCTTTCTTTGTAGAATTTCCAAAAGGATGGCTCTTCGGCAGGGACTGGTGCCTCGCCACAAAGAGCCAAGGAGATTGCCTCGAAGCGTATCTCTCATCAGACCCATGACACAGTATCGCAAATCTTTAAGCTCATCTCCGATAGAGACACAAAGCAACAGGGGCTGCAGAAGCTATACGATTTTAAGGTGAATTCTACGAGATATTCATTAGATTTTGTCACTCATTGAAATATAATTTTTTAGCAACAAAATCCGGACATAGATCTGAGCACCTTCCTGCAGGGCTCCAGTGTCACTTTTCACAAGTACATCGAGGAGGGTTTGGCGGAGATTGAGCGCAGCCAGAAGGGAATGTCCGGCTCCGCTGGACAGGCGCCGGATAATCGCATGGGTAAGCGTTCAGGCCATATACACACACACACACACACACACACACACACACGCACGCACGCACAGTTCTCTCTCTGCATCCCATACTAACCATACATTAAACATGTGGCCATGTATTTCTGTATTTCGACACCCCCAACAGCTGCTACACGTTCTTATCTCACAGATGCCAACAACCATCAGAATCAGAATCAGAATGCTGGCGCCGAGCATGATGCCGACTTCTGGATGGACCGATTGCAGTATTTGATGGGCGGTGGTGTCGGTGTGGGTGGCAAAATGATGTCCACACGCCATACAGCTGACGATGGATCGCGCATGATGATGGACAATAAGGTGGCCGATGAGAATCTCTGCTTAAGCTCGATGAACTCCCAGAAGGCTTCGCTTATCCGCAGAGAGGTAACACGAGATGTGCAGCTTTAGGGAGGGATCTGTAATCAATGTAAATATCCTTTCAGAAACCCGATGTCTCGCCGAATCGCTTGCAGCATATCCAAGCAAAGTTGGCGCAGATCAAGAAGGAAAACCACGCGCAGTAGGGGACTCCATACATAGTTATAGAAGACAGACACAGAAAGAGAGATTGAGACAACATACAGATGATGATGAAGATGATGTCGTGATGGACGCTTGTCTTTAACTAAATGAATCATTTATTATGTAACATTAGTTATAGTCTGCTTATGCACCACACACACCCGATATACACATATATATACTCACACATACAAATGCTACGGATGCGGTGGCAGATGCAGGATGCAGATATGCAGAGATAATGTTTAGTAACAGCAGAACAGCAGCAGCAGATTCAAGGGCAGGTTAACAAGTAACAATTAACAATAATTAACAGATGCTACAGTACTACGACTACTACTACCAATTACTTCACTTAATCTTTGGAGCATCCTGCCAAAAGTCACTCTTAAAGCCACACACTATATATCTATCTCTATATATATATATATATATTGTACTTGAACTAGCGCTGAGTAATGTATTTTTGTTTCGATTGGAATTTGTTGGTTAAGCTGCACGCAAAGAGCAACAGTGGCGGCAGCGGCATGTTTAAAGATTTAGAGTGTCTTGTTTTGTTGCCAACCCTTAGGATCGATTCTTGTTATCTGTATGGTTACGTTTTTCCGATGCCACAACTCCATTTGTTTCCGACCTTAAGTTATACTCTTAAAGCATAGTTTTCTTAGCCTATAGCAGCTACCAATGTTTTAACCAATGTTTAAGTTTAAGCTTCATTCAATTTAATGGCACTCACTCACCCCCTATCATCCACTCACACTTAAGGCAGACAGTCAGCAGGGAGCAGACAGCATAGCACGCGCGTGCATATTTTTGTAACACAACACAACATCCTTCTGTATCCTTGTCCTATCCATAAACTATATGCGAAAAATAAATGTTATATTTATAATTCAACTAATCCATGGCCACGGGCACCACCACATCCTCTGTTATTTCGGTGAGCAGCTCCCCCTCGCCGTCCTCGCCCTCCCCGTCGCCCCTACTGGGTTTGGCATAGCGCGAGGAAATGGTGGCCACACGTATTGCCGCCTTGAAGCCCACACGTGCCTTCATCTTGGCCAGCTTTGCCTTCCAGTTCTCGTCGCGGGACGGCAGCTCGTTGAGGTACTCGATCATCTCCTGCTTCTTGGGATCCACAATCGCCAGCACCGACATGCAGCCATCTACAGTGCCCAGGACAATGGCCCGCCCGTCCTTGCTGCTCTTGATGGCCGTCAGCTCGGCCTGCAGCCGATAGTTGGCTATCATCTCGGTGTCGCCGGTGCGGAAGACGCGGATGGTCTTCCGACCGCTGTGATAGTACGCCACATACTCGTCGTTCTCCGTGAAGATGCAAATCACCGAGAATACGCCCTCGGCCACCTTTGGAATGAATGTCTTGACGGTGGTGCCCTTGCGCAGCTCCAGCATCTCCAAGCCGCCGCGCGTTGGGGCATATAGGCCGCACTTGCCGTCCCGCGTGATGCTGCCGCCCCACTTGGCTATGGAACGGATGTGCTTCTTGGTCTTGATGTCCATGACGCTGCCCTTCTCGCTGCTAATGACCGCCACCTGGTTGGCCTTGTGCGGCATTGGCACCAGAGCGAATACCTCCTTGATGGCGCAGCCCTTAAGCATTATCTTCGAGACGAAGGCCCCATTAGTGGCGCTGTAGACGCCCAGGCAATCCTTGTTCGACTTGTCCAAGGTCACGACCACGATGTACGCATTGTCCGCCGTCATCACGGACTTGCGGAAGGGCATGCCCGTGATCATACGAATGGGGAACTCAAAGCGGAACAGAATGGTGCCCTCTGCAAACAGAACGGATCAATGGTAAGCTCATGGAATAGATATATGTAGAGGTAGTCCCCACCTGGCACTGATCTTAATGTTGTTATAGCCGTCAATCGATTGGTCTCATCATTGGCCGCCGCCAGGATATCCCTCTGATTGATGTTCGGCACCGAAACGGTCAGCACTTTGTAGCCATAGTCCAGGAGGGTGATCTGCTGTATGCCTGGCTGATCGTCGCGA
Source organism: Drosophila guanche (assembly GCF_900245975.1). Lineage (NCBI taxonomy): Eukaryota > Metazoa > Arthropoda > Insecta > Diptera > Drosophilidae > Drosophila > Drosophila guanche. The sequence goes on along the minus strand of NW_022995750.1, from coordinate 373,330 downwards.
AAGACCACCTGCTCGGAGACGCGATTCCACACAAGAAACTTGCCCGTCTCCGAGGATATGATGTAGCGGCCGTCGGGCGTGATCTCGGCATGCGTCACAATGGCGCCCAGCGCACTGTCCGACAGTTTGGCCAGCAGGCGGCCGGAGCGCGTCTCCCAGACTCCAACACAGCCGCGTGTGACGGTCACGGCCATGTCCACTTCGGACAAGCTGATGTCATCGATCTGCAGCTCGTGGCGATCTATGACGTGCACCTTCTCGAAGATGTTGTTGATGTTCCACACCTTGACGGACCGATCGATTGAGGAGGTCACCAGGTTGTTCCAGTTGCCGATCGTCAGCGGCTCCAGCTGGATAATGCGCCCAAAGTGGGCGTCCAGGACTTTGGCCAGCTGTCCCGAGGGCAGGCACCAGACATACAGATTCTTGCGCACCCCAGCGACGGCATAGTCCAGTCGGGAGCTCACCATAATCGAGTTGGATTGCATGATGCGGGTGGTGATGTTCCGCACGCCATGTGGCAGCGGCAGGTACAGTGCGCCGTCGGTCAGACGGGACTCTGGCTCGTCCTTGAGCTTGTTTCCAAAGTCCCAGATGACAAAGCCTTTACCGGCGGTGCCGAGGAGCATGCGATCGTTCTGGTCCAGGCGCAGCTGCAGCAGCATCTCCTTGTCATCGTTCTCAAAGCGTGGCAGAGTCTCCACCAGCCGCCAGCTGATGGCACCACTCTCCCCATCCTCCACAAAGTCAAATACGGACACCTCAAAGTTCTCCTCGCTGGCACAGCCGTAGGCCCGTGTGCGGCTCTTCTTCATGGCCAAGGCACTGTAGAATCTCTCCGAATTGGAGTAGTTGCCGCCACGACAAGAGTCCAGCCGCAGTCGCATATCATTGATAGATCCCGACCAGAACACAACATTGTAGTCTGTGGGACTAAAGAATTCCATGGCTGCAAAAGGTCTGGGTGGTAAGTAAAGGGAAATAAAGGGAATATCTCAGGTCTAACTCACTTAGGATCTCCCAATCAGCGTTCTCGCCAGGCACATTGAAGGTGTCCACCAGATTGCCGCGCATATCGAACTGCGCCCAACGCAGCTTGCAAGTGATGAAGAGACTAAACCAAAGGGATTCGAGTAGAGAAAGAGTCTGGGTGGAGTGTGTCAGCGAACCTACCAATGATTGAGCAAATGGAGACCACTGACAGGACCGTGGCACTCCTCGAAGGGGCTGTTGATCACCACAAATTCGCTGGAGAGCATGTTAAGGAGCACCGTCTGATTGTTGTTTGAGTAGGCGGCGGCCCACTTGTTGTCCGGACTGAGGACCAGCTGCTGCATGATGCCCTCGATGCCGGGATTCACGTCACGCGTCAGATCCGATGTGGACAGATCAAAGGTGATGAAGTGCGTGGAAATGGAGACCATGTAGCGCATGTCGCTGGTCAAACAAAAGGCAAACACTGCAAACTGATGTCCCTCCAGGGAGTACTAGGAGGACCACAAGGGAGATTATAGATCCGATTCCAAGTGTGGGAAATATCTTACCTTCAAGGGTCCACCTGGTGTGTGCAGGCAATGATTGACTGGAATGAGAGCACAATCCTTGGGTCCACTGCGATCGCAGGCGCGCAGCAGCATCTTGATGTTGGGATTGCCACCAATCTCGGGCAGCAGGCGTCCAATCAGCTGCGGAGCGAGCATGTTCGGGTAGATGGCCAGAATGGCGCCGCCCAAGCGCAGGGCATCGGCCACCAGCATCAGCTCTCGCCTGGCCTCCTTATCCTCCGTGTTGGTGGAGGCATCCTCGAAGTCGGCAAGCACCGCCTGCAGCGGACAGCTCGAAAGCTTGGCGTGCAGCCAGTCGTAGTTGAAGAGGACGTGCTCGAACAGATCCTTGAAGCGTCGCGAGCGCACAAAGTGGAACGGCAGCTCCCCAAACTGAAGGAAGATTCAAATGAAAGTGGGACCAACAAGATAGAGACAACCATTGACGCACTTTGCGTAGATTATAACGCTTTGATAGTCCATCCTTGCTGCTGAATACCAGCGGCTGAATGGGCACCTTACGATCCGCCGAGCCCTCCTTGTCGGCCAGGCCGAAGCGATGTCGCTGGATCTCGGTGAACTTGAACGGCTTGGGCACACCGCCGCCCCAGATGCCCAGATAGTAGTCCGCAATCATCGAGTGGAAGTATATGGCCATGTTCATGTTCTTGAAGTAGCGTTCCTTGGCGGTGTCTCGAAACTGTCGGTGATACCAGTTCATCACATTCACCCCATCCGCCTCGCGCTCGCTCAAATAGTTAGGCAGATCGTTGCGAATACGCGTCCAGAGCAGCGGCGGAATGCGACGCACTGGCGGCATATGGTACTGATACACATCGTCCAGCACTTTGTCGTCCAGCGAGATGAGATCCTCCAGCTCGCTCTCTGACAGCCCAGACTTTGAGGCCGTGATGTAGGCCAGGGCGTGAAAGACCAGAATGCGTCCATGCTGCTTCTCCACGCGCTCAAACAGCAGCATAATGGAGTCCATCACCGTGTTGGCCAGATGCGTCTCCTGTGGCCGTGTGTAGCTCCGCCAGCGGCAGATCTCGGCAAAGACGAGCTTCACGAAAATTGGCAACGAGCACTTGCTGATGGCATTTGCCACCAGACGCCACTGATAGTTGTTGAGATCCCGGCATGCCGTCTTCATCCACATTTTGATGACGTTCATGGCCAGATCCTCGCCCAGCGCCGTCACCTCGATAAAGTTCTCCTCCACGTCGATCATCTTGCACAGGACATGGTACTCGTGCGAGACTGTCGGATTCGCGGGCTCATTGGCGCAGGAAATGATGATCTGTAAGGAGTTGTTGAGTGGGGGAAGGAAATCTCTTAGCAATGTTCCAAGAGCTAAAAGCTGATGCCAACAGAGGATTGCCTCATGCAGAACGGCCATCCTCTAGGCGTCGTGCGATTTGTGATTTTGCTTAGCACGCACAAGTCAAGCAATTGGAAGAACTTACACAATATCCCAAAGGAGTAACTTTGGGGGGGAATATCATGCACTATAATAATAATATTTTAAGATTCTTTGAATGTTTCATGCAGTGCGAGGAGCGTCTTCTCTTTCTATATACAAATCGTAGGATGAATTAACTTGTAAGGTGTTGGGGTCACCTTTCCCAAATTGTTGGATTATCGAAGGGTCTTTAAGTGCAGACCTACGAGTAGTCTAAAGTTAAAGTGAAAGAGAGGAATCATGCAGAGAATTTTGTATGTACACATGCAGAAGACTGTGTCGCCAGATCGTACAATGAATGAGGGTGGAAACTGTACAGATTGGGGTCACCTTTCAGAGTAGTAGCTAGAAATAATTGGATTATAGAAGGCTCTTATAGTGCAGACCTACGAGTAGTCTTAAGTTAAAGTGAGAGAGAGAGTAATCATGCAGAGAATTTTGTAGAGTGTCCGGGGATAGAAGTATCAAAAGTATCCCAATATCAAGTATCAAATATCATGCATTACAATTAGTAGATAGTAAAGTATTATGTACAGATGCAGCGGTCTGTTTGTCAGATCAGGAGAGGAGATGAGTGTCTGTCTCACCTTACAGTGCTGTGGCAGACGCGTTGGTATCCAGGATACCTTGTTCGAGTCTTGTGTGCCCGTCAGCTGATCGACCGAGTCGAGGTAGAGGGTAAGCGGCTGGTTGGGGCTAGCATAAGTTAGTAATTGCTTAAAGTGTGCTGTTAAGGGTACAAGATCATCGGGTATGTTCTCAAAGGGTAGCATATAGTTGTACGAGATCTGCTTGGGAATGGTTTGCGAGAGCGGGTTATTAGAAGGGAATCAATTAGGGGGTAGCTTTGGCTGAATATCACCTGCTGACAGATGGAAATCAGGGTGGCCGTCAAGGCACTGGAGTCCGGCGTGGTGCCCAGGAAGCGGATGACATTGATGGGCCGGACATGGGCGAACCACTCGGTGGCCACCAGGGCGGCGCTCTTGGAGAGCAGCGAGGTCTTGCCGCAGCCTCCGTCGCCGAAAAGGACAAGTGGCTTATCTGAATCCCCCAGCATGTAGCGCTTGATACGCTCACAACTCTCCTCCCGGCCGTAGAATATCTTCACCGAGTTGTTGCAAGCGTGCAAATGCTGAAGGATCTCAGTTACTATCTGCCCCTGAGCACTGGAGTCCTCTTTGCGCATCGCCCTATCCACTAGCTTCACCACATTCTTATAGAAGTGCGATATGAAATGATTCAGGTACTCCTCGTGCGTCTCAATGTCCAGTCCCTCGCGTCCAATCCACTCCACAGTGTATCTAGAATCAGATGTTGGGATTAAAATCCATCAAAATATTGTCTTTACTTCTGTCTTACTTCTGTGCATTGCTCGACTCTATCTTAGCGGGGAGTCGTGTGTCCCTCAGGTCTCCCAGCAGCTTGGCCGACTCCGTGTCCAGACTCCGATTGATGATGTCCACGAAGAGCGACGCCTTCTTCAGATTCTGCAGATTGATGTTGTTGATGTACCGCACATAGGCCAGGCAATGGTTCTTCGTATTCTTAACATTCAGCACGCCATTGATCACCTCCCGCTCAGTCACTAAACGCGGATTAATCTACGGTCAGAGCTACAGGCTTGAGGCTACCCGAGAGAACCGCTCACCCGACATGAAGTAGTTGTGGACATCGTCCTTGGACATCTTGTTGCTGGCCCCCAAAGAGGCGGTTGCTTTGCGGAGTAGTTTCTGCATTTTGTTGAGGGTGTCCCACCACACGGCCTGATCCTCCGCCTGCAGCTTGGGCACACGCTGGGGAGGGGGAATAACTCTTTAGGGACACTCTTCCTTAATGAAGGGACTGTGTGCCTTCTCACCTTATTGTTGAAATTAATCAGTATCGATGAAATTGGCTGCAGCACAGAGATTGGTGGCACTGCATTGCTGTCCTTCTTATACCACAGATCGAGCAGGGCTCGATCCACGCCCATCGATGTCAGCTCTTCGCATATCAGGGCCAACTCCGAGGACACTATGTACGTGGGTATGGGTCGATAGCCGTACTTCTGGCCCAGAAACACAATAAAGTTCGGCCCCATCGAGAGCCGCTGACAGTTTTTGATCTCACGCATGCACAGCTCCGTGGTCATGTGATCGTCGGTGGCCTCGTCTCGCACACCCCAGCGCATGTCTACCACTTGAAACTCCAGGCCGTGCTTCTCGCGGCAATAGTCCTTGATGCGGGGATAACATTTAGCCATCAGCGTATTCCTTTCCATGGTGGTGTCTGTTGGGATTAAAATCCGCATTACATAACCCTTTTCACACTTTCACACATGTCGTCGCCCACGGCAGGGGGGCCCATGTCCACTAGACTGATTCGATTTGTTGACCCACCCGTGAACGTTGAGCTCGTAAAGATGCGCACAATCTTGGAGCTAACCGGCGGCAGGGCCTCCAGGGAGCCCAGAAAGATCGAGTCTATGGTGCGGTCATCCATGGTTGGCTAGTTGCTTCGGTTGATTGCTGCTCTTGCTGAGCAGCTTCTTTTCTAGGACGTTCCGCTGCTGTTGAAATCCAATATGTGTCTGCGCCAAAACGAAGACTCAGACGAGACCCAGAAAGAGGCGTAAAGTTCGCTGCTGTTTGGTCGATAATCCCCGCATAAATGCGGCGCATTTGACAGTCGCCTATTTGACGGGTTGTTTTTGAGTTCAGCAGCTAGACTCTCCCTAGACTCCACTCCATTGACGTGGGACATGGCAGAACCACCTGCAGAGGAAAGAGACTCCAGCCCAGCCCGGTTCACCTGTTGCTCAAACTGATTGAAAAGCCATAGCGCCTGTTTTATGGTATGTCAGGCTGCCTGATTGATGCCCTGAGACCTGAGTCCCGCTTTGACATACACACAGGTGTTTTCAAGTGCTCAGGACCCGCCCTGCCTGCCCCCATGGCAGACATTTGATTTGCGTGCTTGCCTCACATTCGTGTCCAATCCCAATCCCAATACTCGTTGCAGGTGTAGGCGTTGGATTGCGGCAGTTTTCAAAGTCGTCAACTGGCAAACGGTGCCACTTAATGGGTGAAGATTGGAGTGGGGTGGGTGCCTGTCGTCCCAGCTGTTGCGACTCTTTACACATTTGACCTCGACCTAGGAACGTGCGTGTTTAGACACACAAAAGGCTGAAGAAAGGCTAACTTTGGCCAGAATAAATCGTTTTGCTCTACTTTAAATAACAGAGTTTAAAATAGAAAATAATAATTGAAATAACTTCTGGCAGCGCTGTTCCTCGAGCTACGTATAACTCTACAAATAAAAAATATATTTTCGTTCGAGTTTTATAACAATATATTTATTTTTGTTTGTTTTGTTAATTCTTAATACGGGTTTTTTATGAATCTTTTCCGTTTGATTACCATAATTATGTTGATGATGATGAAGATGATTTTCTGCAAAATTTCGTATTCCAATATATAGATTTCTTGAGTTATGAGAGAGTGCGTTGGATAAAGCTAATGAATGAATGATTAGAGATGATTTTTCGTATAAGAATAGGAGATGTTTTCTCTATGTTCGATTTAGTTCAATAAAAGATTCAATTTTTTGCATTTGCGCATACACCTGCCTATGATTTTGAAACGCGTTTAACTAATTTCATTTATGTTAAGTTGGCTATAGGATTGTGTGGACTATATTCTATATAGGCTATAGGGTTAGTATCCATTATTTTTGTTTCATTCTTTCTTTCTTTTCTCTTTCCTCGTTTTGCTTATTTTGTTTTGTTTTGCTTTGAGAGATAAAAACATTGTTAATCACTTGGTTTCCGTTTTTAGGGACTGTCGCGCAAATTAAATTAACTACCATTGGGGGCGGGGGCCGGGGTTATACATCATTTAATATGTTTGTATATTATGTAGCTATATTTCGATAATAAATAGTTAAACATATTGAACTAAACAGTAATCAAATAATAATCATAAACAACTAATAAATAATCAAAAAAATTAAAATACAAATTACAAACTGCAGCCACAAACAAAGGGGAAGGAAACATCTACATCTAAGGCTTCTGGCCATTCTGTAGAGCCACCGGCCTCAGAGTCATCGTCGTCGTTGGTGTGGATGTTGTTTCTGGCCTCCAGGTGGTTCCAAGTGTAGCTGCCCCTGGAGATTTTGTGTCCGGTTTGTTGGCCGGTATGGCTTTGGCCGCCAGTGCCAGTTTATGTATGTGTGGCGACGACGGCGACGTCACTGTTATTCTACAATAGGAAAAAACTAATGGTTTACACGCACACACACGCGGAGGACGGGGTCGGATTAGAGCAGGAGCGGATCGGAGCGGAACGGAGCGGAGTGTGGAGTTTTAGGCGGGGGAATTTGTTGTTGCATTAACGCATTATTTACACGCATCGTTTTGTTGGATTGTTTTTTACGAGTTTGTTTGTTTTTCGGTTTAATGGCAGGATTCGTTGCAGGAGCATTTTGGAGCAGGAGCGTTGGCAGCGGCGTTTTGGTTGTTGTTTTTTGTTTTGGGGTCAGTTGTGGATGTGGATTGTAGCGGTTTGCATGTATGGTTTTAATTATTTAAATTAGATAAGCCAGCAAATAGCAAACAGACCTTACAGACTAGCTAACTAGCGATATGGGCATAGTGTTAAGCGAACCAGCGAGCGAGCGACAGACAGATATATATATATAAAGAAACAGATATATATATATAGATGGCATGGCATAGAGATGGTTGTGGTGGTGCTGGTAGTGTGTGAGAGCGAGCTACGTGATGGTTTGCGTGCTTAATGCTTGTGCTGCTGCTGCTGCTGCTGTCTGCTGCTCGAGTTCGAGTTGACTTCGCTGTCAGCGTACCTAGGGCTGTTGTCGTCCTTTTCGCATACCAAAGTGCGCGTGTGGCTGGGCCCCACGAGGCTGCCGCCGTTTAACGACTGCTGCGAGCTGCGCTTCACATGCACCGGCCGCAATCGATCCTCCAGGTCGCTGATGGAACCCACCGAACTGATGCTCTCATCGCTGCAATATCAGAAAACAATTTAATAACCATAAAGAAAAAATATGTAAATTCCTTTGCCTACCTCTCGCTCAGCTCTTCCTCGCCCTCTTCCTCCATGGCCTGCTGCAGATCCGCTATTCGCTGCAAGGCCAGACGCAGATCGTTCTTTAGGGCCGTGCCTTCCGACTCCATTTGCTCCATCTTCTTCTCGAGATCCTTGCGACGCGCCAGCGACTCTTGCTCGCGACTCGAAACCGTGTGATACTCCTCTCGCATGTCGCGCAAACTCTTCTGTGACTTCTTGAGCATTTCCTGGGCCTGCATTTCGCGTATCTTCGACTGGGTGACCTCGTTCTGCAGCTTCTCCAGGGCCTCCTTGTGACGGTTCACCTGCACCTCGAGACGGGCTCGCGTTGCCTGCTCCAGCTCGAGGCGCGACTCCAGCTCCTTGGTGCGCAGCTCCAAGCTAAAAGAGAAATCGAATATATAAAGCAGCAGTCAATGGATCATCTGACTCCTCCACTTACCGCTTGGACATCATGGCCATGGAGGGATCACCCAGGTTCTCTACGTTATCCAGTCGATGCTGCAGCTCGCCCACCTGCTCCTTCAGATTATTGCGCTCCGCTTCCATCTCGTTGAGTTTGAACTCAGCCTCGGACACGTTGATCTGCTCGGAATTCAGCTGCTTCACCGTGGCACTGTACTTCTTCATCAGCTCACTCAGCTCCTCCTCGTTCTCCTCGATCTGTGCCTGCAGTTCGGCGCGATCGCGATGCGCCACATTGGCTCGCTCCTCGGCATCGTTACGCGCCCGATGCGACTCCTCGAACATGGCCTGCACCTCCGTGAGCTCGGCCTCGGCCGTCTGTCGCGCCTTCATGGCCAGGCTGCGCGCGGACTCGGCATCCTCCAGCTGATTGCGCAGCTGTCGGATCAGAGTCTTGCCGGGCGTGTCCGCCTTGAGGCGTTCCAGCTGCGTCTGGGCATCCTTCAGCAGGGCCTTGTATTTGCGCAGGTCGCGGCGCAGCTTCTGATTGAGCGCCTCCTCGGCATCGCGGTCCACACGATCGCGGTCCTCCATGGAGGAGAGACGCCGCTCCAGCTCGTGCTTCTCCCGCAGCAGGAGCGTGCGCTCCTCGTGCTCCGTTTCCAGCTGGCACTCCAGCGCCTTGATTTTCTTGTAGCCATTGCCGCGCACCTCCTCTAGCTCCTCGTCCCGCTGCTGTGACTCGCGGCGCGCCTCCTTGCGCATCGTCTCGAGTGTCATTTCCAGCCGGAGCTTGGCCTGCTCCAGCAGCTGTATCTGCCCTGCCATCTCATCCAGCTCCTCCTCCTGCTCCTTGGCCCGTCGTTCAGTCTCGTTCTTGGAGCGTCGTAGCTGGGCAAACTCCTCCTCGGTGCTGCCACCGAATGTCATCTCCTCCAGCTCACGCTGCAGCGAGGCCAGCTTCTCCTCCTTGAGGTCCAGATCCAAGCGTGTGTCCTGCAGGAGAGCAGAGAAATGTATTCAGATGATTTGTAACTGCACTTTGAGTGCTGTTCTTATTCCCGAGAATCACATACTTGAATCATTCGCGCGGAATAGCGGAAACTCATGGCTGTAATTGGGTTTTTTCGGGGCTGGGCTGGGTTTTCTGTTCTTTCTCTCTGTCTCTGTGGTTTGTAGTCCGTCTCTAAATCGCAGTGGACAGACAGTCGAGACTCGCTTGTCATTCAGTTATCGCCCTCCATGGGCTTTTTGCCAGTTAATTATAAGTATCGAAAGCGTAATGAGGACGCCGTAAATGTTTTAATTTCTTTTTCAGACACACAAACAGACAGACAGACAGATAGACAGTTACTGCGGGAAGTACAGATAGAACTGCCGCGGGAATTGTATTTTGTATTCTTTTTGTTGTGTGTACTCCAGTTATCGCGCATTGACGTTCGTCGAGCTACTGTCGTAGCGGAACAGAAACAATGAAGAAAGCAGCAAAGCAAAGATCCACAAATGTGTGACCAAAGGCAGTCACAGAACCAGCAAGAGAGCGGGAGAGAGAGAGAGTCCGCCAGAGAGTAGTACAGACCGATAAAACCACAACAAAAACAACAACAACAAAACGAGAAGGGACGTGTGAGACGCTTCTTACGCGTCACATCTTTTATACCCGGCACTCAGGACTACATCGCACCTTAGCGGTGTTTTGTCAAATTTTAAATTTTGTCTTCATCTGTCATCTACATCTACAACACACACAGAGGCAGCGCCCGTACACAAAAAAAAAAAAATATAAGCTGCGGGACGGGGTGGGTTAAAAGTCGGCAGAGACTGAGGCAGAGGCCGAGTGAAGAAGAAGCAGAGTGTGAATGAGAAAATGTAAAAAAAAACAACAACAAAAGCTGCGGGACAGGGTGGGTTTAGCGACTGCAAATTAATTTCTTCATTCTGGCTATAATAATGCAATTTGGTGATCTGATAGATATGGTCATTCCCTACGGAATGGCGTTTTTAGTTTTATTTTTTTCTTCAAAATTGTAGATTTGGGAGGTTTTCGCCCTTTTGCGGGGGCGTGGCTCATTTTTTAAATTCACTTGTAACAGTGTGTGCATACAGAAGTCTGCATGCAAAATTTGGTGGCTCTAGCTTTTATGGTCTCTGAGATCCAGGCGCTCAACAAGACGGACGGACAGACGGACATGGCTAAATCGACTAGGCTATTGATGCTGATCAAGAATATATATACTTCTGTGTGTTACATACAACCGTTATTCGCACAAATACAATATACCCTATTTACTCTTCGAGTACCGGGTATAAAAACACCAAGTACCGAGAACCAAACCAAAGACACATAGCACATGGAAAAATGGGAATGGACAAGCTATGCAACATGCCTGCCGCACATGCGTACCCAACCCATGCGTACGTCTGTCCGTCTGTCTATCGTGTGTCGTGGGCAGCAGGTAGGAACAGTCTAGGTAGAAGCAAACAAGCCGAACAAGTTTCTATCCAAGTCTCTCAGAGCTGAGCCTCAGAAATGCAGTATCTGTATCTGTATCTGCTGCACGATGTGGGGCCGCCGCCGCCACCACTTGTTCAAACACTGAGCTACAAAAGAACTTTTACCCAGAGCTAATTATAAACGATAATTGTTTGTAAATTGATTTTAAATGAGGAAAGTAATCGTTATCCCTAGATCTAAACCTCTTCAGCACTATCTTTGGAACATTTACTCTCCAATAAGGTAAAAAAAACTCTTCTCTAAATAGTTCTCTGCAAAATAATCTCCCTGGAGCACATTGTAAACCCATGTTGCCTCAGGCCTGCATCAACTCTTTAGAGAGGGGAAATTAATGTTACTACGTACCGCCAGCGTTTGTTCCAGTGTAAATTTCTCTGCTTGGAGGACATCCTTTTCGCGGCCATAGCGCTCCTTGGCTTGGCGCTCCTGCCGTGCGGCATCCTGCAGCGATTGGCACTCGGCATCGAACTTGCGCTGCTTCTTCTCGAGCAGATTGTTGCGAGCATTCTGCTCCTCGAGCAGCATGCGCAGATCGTTCATCTCGTTGGCCATCTTCTGTGCCTTGCGCTTCCATTGGCCCACAACCTGGCGTTGCTCCTCAACTTCCTCGTAGGCATCCGAAAGCTGAAAGCACAAACAGAAACGGGATTCGAATGATTAGAGAGAAAGATTCTGAAGGATCGGGATGGTGCTGGGGCAAACCTTTTTCTCCAATTGCTTCTTTAGTCCGACCAGCTGTTCCAGATCGTGCTCGTGCTGTGTCTGCAGACGCCGCTTCGTGAACTCCAGCTCCCGGGCCACGCGCTCGTACTTGAGCTTGTAAACACCGCCGCTGCCCTCCTCGTGCTCGGCCTCCTCGTCTTCGGACATGCCATTCAGATCGGACTTGGCACATATCAGCTCCATTTCCAGCTTCTCTGTGGTCTCCTGCAGGTTCTTTACTTTGCCAGCCTGCTCCCCGAGCTCCTTCTCCAGCTTCAAGCGCTCACCGGTCTCGGCCTCCAGGCGTTCGGTGGCAATGTGCGCCGTGGATCGCTCCTCGGCCAGATCCACCGTCAGCTCCGAAAGCTGCAACAAAAGTTGGGCATAAACCATGTTAGTGTAAAAATCTGCCAGAATGTTTCATTCTCGTATTCAGCGAAAAAATATATTTTTGTTGTTGTTTATTTTGATTATTATTTGCTCGGATTCCGATTTCGATTCCAGAGATCTGTCTGCCCTGCCCCATACGTCGGATATTAATTTGTTTTCAGGGGTAGTAAACATTCAATATTTCTGGCACAGGAGATTCTGGGAACTATTTCAGTGGATATCTACTTTGTATATTAAACAAAGAACCAAAGAATGGGTTCATGGTTCAACGAGATATTCAGATGAATGAATGGGTAACACTTTTAGTAGCTCTTAAGTTGCCATTTATCATAAACGACTGGCAGTCGTTTTTGTTGAATGAAATCAGAGAATGTTCCTACTCACTTTCTATAATGCATGGAAAATAAAGAAAATACTCTTACCCAACAAATCATTCATAAGATTCCATAAAAGATTCACTAAACATACCCTCATACAGTCCATAAGCCTCACAGATCTCTCACTCATAGATCAAAGCATTACTGTCAACACTTTTCCGATTACTCAATTGGTTGCCCATGAGACCAAATTGGAAAACTGACTCAATGAATGGTACATTTCTGTGGATCCAAGGTACTCTATGATACAGTTCGTTGGCCTCTTCCAAAAAAGAAAAGTGCTGAAAACATTATCCAGTTACACATACAAGAATTTCCAGAAACAAACAAAAACATTCCGAAAACTATGGATATGAAAATGAAATATGGAATATTCCCTCCTCCTACGCCGGCATCTAAAAGAATTCCACGGCATGAATCATGTATTAAACGGATCTAAAAATATATTCTATATCTGTAGAGTGCAGGGAAGACAGAGATAGGGTAGGAGAGAGAGAGAGAGGGAGAGAGCGGGGATCGCTGCTGTCAATGTCATCGCGCAGCATGGAAGCCCCTACCTGTCTGTCTGCCTCCCGCCTTTCAAGAACATTTCTTTATTTATGAGCCCATGGAGTGGGCATCATCATCATCATCACCCCCACTGCCCCCACGGTTCGAAATTGTGTCAGACAAAGAGAGTGCGAGCGAGAGATAGATCAAGGTTAGGCGTTGGCTACCTCATCATCCTCCTCGCATATTGTGCGATCATCATCGTCGTCGTTGTTCCCATTGGTAGTGATGCTGCTGTTGGCCACCGAGGACTCGCGCTCACGCTCCCTGGCCAGCGAGTTGCCACGCGAAGTCGGTGTGTGGGGCAGCTGTTTGGCCAGCTGGAAGGCCTTCGTGAGGATGTTCTGGGAGGATCGTGTGCGTCCCACAGAGCCACAACGCTCCATGCTATACCGCTCGCGTTGTCGCTCAATCAGCGAGATTGTGTCGTAGTCATCATAGCCGGAGCAGGTGCTGCCCGGCGTGGTGCAGCGACTATCCGCGCCCTCGCCGCGGCTGCTTGTGGTGGTTGTTCGGCGCGTCCTCCTGCCCATGGCCGTCCACTCCTCCTGCACGTGATCGGTGCGCTTCAGAAAGTTCTGGATCTTCTCGCTCAAGTACGCGGACGAGGTGCGCGGATCCTCGAACGAGGGCGAGGCGCGCATCGACTGATGCACGGGCTGGCGCTGGCAGCCGAGCACAAACGACAGGTTGGCATCAAAGACGACGGGGGAGCTCTCCAGGTGCCGCATCTCGTAAGGATCCACGCCCCCGGATCTGTCCCGCGTGTAGCTCTGGGGAAAGACGCGCCTCGGAGGCGTCTGCAGGCGCGAGCCGTTGGACACGGATGAGGATATGGTGGAGCAGCGAGAGGAGATCGAATAGGCGGGACTAGGCGAACGGTTTACCAGTCGCACACGATCCCTTTCCCTTTCCCTCTCCTGTGATGCCGCCGCTGTGGGGGAGTGGTTAAGAGGCAATTTCAGCGAGATCTCGTAGTGGCTTTCACTGTCCTCTTGCTTCAGGTGTTGTTCCTTACCCAGCAAGGACGTTGAAAGCGACGTAGAGGTGCTGCTGCTGCTGCCACGCTTGGAGGATGTGTAATTGTTGTGGGTGTTGCTGGTGGTGTGGCTTGCGGTGGTGTTGCTGTGTCTTGTGTGGCCATTGCTCAGGACGGGACTCTGCTCTCGCTGCTTGGGCAGCAGTCGGAGCTGCTTCCGTGCCTGGCTGGTCGGTGGTTTTGGGGGTCTTGGCGCCAATGGGGCAGAGCCAGCACTCAGCGTGGAGTTCAGCGAGGAATTGCTGCTGTTGTGGGAAATGGTGGCAGTGCCCCCGCCGCTGCGTGTTCCATTCATGGCTGCCAACACTCGGTCGAGGAAACGTTCCTTTTCCACTCGGTCCGACTCTAGTGGCAGCGACCCATGGTCAGGAGGCTGTGGCAGGATGTGGTTCTCTGGATATGAAGGTACTTCCTCGTCTGCCGCAGCTGCAATGTCAGCATTGTCCACATTAGCAGGCGACAAAGGAGGCATTAGGAATAGGATAAAGAGGAAGGGAAGAGATTAATCAGGGGGGTGGGGAGGTTAGTGGGGGAAGCACAAATTGGGGAATTGGGTTAAGGCTGTTGCAATTTATCGTTTTGACCAATTTTAATCTAATTTTTCGTAGCAAATTTCGCAATTTTCGTGTCGTATTGTCGAGTCTCGTAAATCGAGATATTTTGGTTTAGTTTTCTTTTCGGTGAGGGAATTCTTTTGGGTATATTCGTATATGAAATGTGTGTGCGGGTTGGTTGGTTGGGAGGAGATTGTCAAAAACTTGAGACCGTTGAATGCAATTTGAAATTTATTTTCGGGCCTTAAATTTTTGTATTCTTTTCGTTGTATTTATTCTAGCTGTGAAGCACGCGCGCTCGCAATCGCAAAGAATTTCCTTTGTTTTTTCTCACAGCGGGTTTTATTTTATTATTGCTTTTGGCACCCGTTTCTTCACACACGCACGAACGACAAACGGATGGATGGATGGATCCTAACCGTATCGTATCAGATCGGTTCAGATCGTATCGAATCTCTCCCGTACGTACACGGCGCCACTTTGGGGCCTCAGGCGTGCGCAACGTTTGCTCGGCGACTGACTGAAATGATGCGTGTGCTCTTGCGCTATCTTGGGTCTGCCGGGGCTTCGGTTCTGGCCAAAAGCTCTGCACCGGCTGATTCTTTTAGCAAACAACAGATAGAGAGAGAGAGGCAGAGAGAGTGAAAGACCACAAGAGATGGCCAGAGAGTACAGTAGAGACTGACGCCGCCAAGTCAATTGCAACATCACATAATCTTTTTGGCCAGACACACTCGATTTTCGGCCAACTGTTGATGTTCCCATAATTTGGCAATCGCAGGGGGAATTATGTAAAGTAAACCCGAGAAGCAGATCCGTACCAATCCGATATCCCACATATTTGAGTGTGTCTCCCAGCTGCAGCTCAATTGTAGCGCAATAAAGTATTATTAATGATCTTTTAGAGCATTTAAGAATGTATTCTGGGCTATTCTGGTGGCACGATGTGTGCGAAACATTGCCATCCATCTCCACAGAAGCCACAGAAACATCCACATGGGCACAGATCCGATCCGATCCGATCCACACAGAAGCACTCACAAATGACTCTCAGAAGAGTCAGAGTCAGAGTCAGTTGCTGTTCAATGCCCAAAAGGCGAGAGGCTATTTATAGAATCCTTCAACAAAAACAAAAGAACAGCAAAAGAAAAGCCAAAAGGGATGAACAATCTACACATCAGCGGAACGGGGTACGAGTACTGTTATATCAATAGATCTATAGATCGATTGGACGACAGGGGGAATTGCTTTCGAAATCGATAAAGACATCTTTGTAATGGAATCTATTAATGAGTAAAGAGGAGGGCAGCGGGAGAGGAAGATTCTTTTATTCCATTTAAAGATTTTTACTTGGAAATTTGTGGATATTTATAGAACGATGGGAGGTTTCTTTACGGTCTGGATAGTGAATTGAACTTGAAATGCACAGAAAAGACAACAATGACCAAAGAGCTTCATAGAAGATGAGAAAGAATACTATTTAGCATTAATATGTCACTTTTCTCATGAAATCAAAATATTCAGATGAGTTTCCCATACTACAAGGATACATTTCCCTTAATTCCCATCAAATAATAAAGAAATGATTGATCTCATAATCTGCTTTAAAGATTACGCTTTAACGCAAAAACTTTTCTCATTTTCCCCATCAACATTTCTCTACTTTTCAGATATTTTATCTACCAGAAAACTATCTTTATGTTAGACATTAATTTTCCCCATCTTTTCGTCATCTCTTTGGCGACCCAAATAGTCGAAACGAAAGCCACGAAAGACAGCAGATATGTGGCCACAGATGACATGTCACGTCATGCCACATCCCACGTTATTTTGTGGTGCTGCTATTTTAATTGGGTACGAACTTAGAGGACACTTGTCCATCAGCTGACACTCTTTCTTTGCTTTGCTTCCACTTACCTTTGCTTCCAACTTTTGATTCTCCGCCTTGACCTCGCTGCGATCGCACTCGATCTTTTCCAGCTTGGCGCGGAGCATCAGCAGCTCCTCATTGGCAGTCTTTAGCTGCTCCTCCGTGCGATGCACATTGAGCAGCGGAGTCACTCGAACCAACAGACGCCACCAGGGCCAGTCACGTACGGCCAGGAAAGCCTTGACATTGCGCTGAATGCAGCGTACAGCGAGTTCCTAAAAAAAATAATGAAAGATTTTAGTTGGTTTCTTGTAAAGACAGGGAGGGAGGTCAAAAGTTACCTGAACTCTGCGCTGCGACATCTTTTTGCGGGCCAAGTAGCCACGACAGAAGGCCTGCAACTGTATGATGCGATCCGAGAGCAGGACATCGCGTTTGGCCTCCAATTCACTGAGAACACCAGAGCGGAAGAGGATCTGTAAGAGAGGAAACAATTATTAATAAAGGAAATCAAGACTGATGCATCCAAATCCTCATCCTCTTCCCATCCTCAAAACATACACGAAATTCATTTAAAACTCCACTCAGCATTACATTAGCTCTCACATATCAGAAAACATCCCATCAGCAATCAACTTTGCACGTGCAAAACATCATCTGGAGCACAAAAAGAAAATCAAATCAAATTCGAGGAAGGAAGTGAAGGTCAAGGTGGCCCTGACTTTGGCCCCCTACAAGACAATGCTAACGAAGGTGCAGAGCAGCGGCAGATGTTTCAAATGGCTGGGAAGTACACAGAGAGAGATCCAGAGGTTATGGTGGGGCTAAGAGCCATAGCAATTTGAACACCTGTGGCAGTAAAAAAAGAGCAAAAACAGAAAAGAGATAGAGATGCCATGCCAGAGAGCACTCCGGACAGGTGTGAAAGTGAGAAGGGGGCAATGAAAATGAAATTGTAAGCAAGATATTGCCATAAAGAGCCAAAAAAAAAAAAGAGAAACAGCACAGCAGTGGATACAATGGGAAGCCAGAGCCCTGCTAGTGGTAGGGGTTTATGCAGGTTGGAAATGCATAAACTAATGGGGCTGCCATGGGGGGCTACAGCTACCACTAGGTGCTTCCCATACAAATTAGCGACTGGCGGACGCACCTTCAAGGTGTGGCCTTCCCTCTGTCTGGGCATTTGTCTGTCCCCAAATTTGCGACTTTACTCGAGAAACTATGAGTATTTTTCGCCGCCTCTGCCTCTCTCTCTCTCTCTGCCTGTGTCTGTGTCGCGAAGAAATTTTAATTATGCCCCGCACGTAGTCAAAAATGAAAGTAAACCAATGTGAAATGGCAAACTAAATGGTCTTTGGATCGTCACATCGGACCATATGCCGGTGCGGCATGGTTGTGGGGGGATACACTAACTATCGGGCTGTCCACTCGTCTGGATACTGGGTGTGGTGTGGTCTGGTGTGGTCTGGTGCGGTGTCGTTGAATCGTCATAAAATTTAACTACAGTGTGTCACATTTCAACGGTCCATAAACTCTAATCATGGTATGACAGCGCATAGGATTCGAATATATAGAAAGTTGATGCAATTTGTGGGATTTTTGTATGCACCTTTTTGAACACGAATATGGGAAAAATATTGAATTGATTTCTACCAGGAAAACAGGAGATTTGTATGCCTCAAAGAAGGAAATCTTTCAACAAAGCAGATATTAATATGTCAAAGCAATTTGATAGACAGATGACCGATGAAAGCAATTGTAAGTAAAGTAAAGCAAGAGAAAGGAAAGGAAAGGGAAGGGAAGATATAAACTAAGGCAAAAGGACAACACACCGATGGGGGGGGTTTGGAAGATAAATCTAAAATGGCAACTGGTTTTTTGTACAATAAATATTTATTCGTTAGAGATAAAAGGATAAAGTTAGATAAGGCAAAGCACAGTAGATAATAGTCGGATACATCTGAGAGTTAAGATGGGTTCTGGTGGAGATACTTCCTGGGATGGATCTGCTGGGTAACGCTGGGGTGCTGGCTCAGTGCAGCCGCATAGTTACCTCTTTCGTGTAGGTGGGATAGATCTCCACCTGCGTTTGAATGCAACGCACCGGCTGCACCTGTGCCACCACTTTGGACGCAATCATGGCAGGGCCAGGGCCAGGGCCAGGGACTGAAGCGGCATTCGATTTAACAGCCGCTGCCGCTGCTGCCACTGCCTCAAACTTTTGCAGCAGCTCGGCGATTTTGTTGGATTTTTTCATGGCCGATGGTTCCTCGGCCTCATCGCCCTCCGATTCGCAGAGGCTGCCCGTAGAGTTGCAGGTGGACGTGGAAGTCGAGAGCACTGTGTTGCTGATGTGTCCCGAATCATCCGAGTCCGAAGAGTGCTCCAGCTGCTTCTCCTCTGTCTCCTGCTTGAGGAGTTTCTTCAGCGGCGGATCATCCTTGCCCTTTGGTTTTCCCTTTGATTTGGCTTTCACCTCCTGCACTACTTTGACCAACAGCTCCTGATTCTTATCCGATGTCTCTCCCAGCTTGGGGGGTATAATCTTACAGGATTCGAGCTTGGGTTTGCCCACCTTCTCCTCGTTGGCGTACTGCAGCTTCTGCTGCTGACGTTTCTTATTCCTCGCCAGCTGCGAGTGCTCCTTGGTGACGAGACGGCTACTGCTGCTGCTGCTCCGCTTCGGCTTGCCACTGATGTTCTCCACCTGCCGCAGAATCTCATGACCCTTGGCCAGGCACTTGACCAGCAGCTCATCGCTGTGCGCGGTCGTGGCTCTCCTGGGACCGGCTGGTCTGCTGCTGTTGCTACCGTGTATCTGTCGCCTCTCCAGCGTGGAGTTGGCTCGCTTTGGTGGCAGTGGCGCTGCAGCGCAGGAGGTCGTGACTCTGGCTGTGGATCTCCCTGAGATGCCACTGTTCAGGGTAAGCATAGATCGTGTGCGCTGCTTGCTGCTCCTGTGATTCAGCGGCTGATCCAGACAGAAGCTTTCGCTCCTCTTCCTCAAGCTCGAGTGCTTCGACACGGGTATCCTGCTGCCATTCAGTTCACTCAGCGAATTGTAACGGGAGTTCCCGTTGGATGTGGAATCGGAGCGCCGCAAGAGCATGGAATTGGCCAGCTCTGGCGACTGATAGATCTGTCGCTTGGCCCTGCCCATGCTGAGGCTGCTGTGGGACTTGGAGAGCAGCATCCGTGGATCGCAGAACTCTGCTGGCGGGGCAGGCAGCACCTCCTCCCCCATGGGCTCTCTGATCTCCTCCACTGGTGGATAATCACTCAGAATCTGGTCAAAGCTCTGCAGCACTTCGTTCAGCTTGCTCTCATCGTGTGCCACCTTCTCGAGCTCCGCAAAGATCTCATCCTCCAGCGACTGCTGCGTGAGGCTGAGACTGAGGCTCAGTTGACTCTCCTCGTCGCTGTCCACGTAGCTGCATACGCTGCTGCTCATCTGTGGCGACACCATCTGCTGTTGTGCCATCTGCATTGGTGTGGCTGCAGGTGGAGCCACCGCATTGGGTGTATACTTGCCACCGATGCAGCCGCCATCCACCTGCAGGCTGAGGGCACTCATCGATCTCGTGTGCTTGCTGCCTTTGTAGTACAGCTTGCCGCCTAGTTTGGGGCTCAGATTATCCTCGATTTTGTGGCGTATGTGGGAGAAGAACTTCTTGCCAGCACCAAGGGCATGTTTCGGCGATGTGGGCGTTGTGTCGGCAGCCACAACTGGCGGTGGTTGACTCCGGGCATGCGCCAACCTCGACTTGACCGTGTGCTTGTACATCCTCGGGCTGGACCCTGCTGGGGGATGATGTAAAGCCAGCGATCAGCGATCAGCGATCAGCAGAAGAGAGCGAGTAAAAGTGCATAAAATTCCTCGCTTTGTTTTTGTTTGCGATTTTCCTTCCACTTTCACGGGGCTATTTGGGGGGCTGAGCTGGAACCTGGCGCGTAACTCTTGTATTCGTGTGGCGTGGCGTGGCTTGTCTTGGCGTTGTTTTCTCTTTGAGCTCGGCGACGCAACTAAATTTGTTTTGGCCAAAGAGCTCAAGTCAGAGGCCCCCAGTGGCAGTGGCAGAGCTCGGGCCAAATGCTGGCTGTGCATTCGAAAGTGGCTTATCGAGCAGCAGACATGGCAGAGAGGAGAGTCCCGAGTCCCCCTCTGAGGTTGAGGTTGCACCGTAATTGGTGGCAGGGGGCAGGGGGCAGGGGGCAGGGGTACCAGACAGTACAGAGGTGAATGCAACCAAAAGACCAACGGACTACCGCACCATAACACCTGGCAACGTGTTCGATGATGCTAATTGCCACAGCCAACAATTGGTCACCGAGCAGCGAGCGAGCGACCATCGAACACATGCCCCCCGATTTATGTATGGTTTGTGTCCCCATAATTAGCATTTACCATCATCATTATTATTATTATTGTTATTATTATCGTCAGCAGTCCATCATCATCTTGTTGACCGACGTTCAAAGAAAAGTGAAACAAGTGAGGCAATGGAATGGTAGGGCTCTGGGCCTCGCCTCTTAGGGCCCCGCTGGCTACTTATTTGTGCCTTTTCATTGCCAGCAATTGGACTTGAACAAACAGCACACAAAAGGTACAAAAAGAAAACAGGCAGAGATCCACTTCGTATACGCAATGCAATGGCACCGGAAAAGTGTCAAACAAACAACGAACCAACCAGCGAGTGTGGCAATCGCAGAGGAATGACAAAGGTCTAGACCCCACTGGCACTGGAGTTGAAAGGTCAGTAACCGAGAAGCTATGGGATTCCCATACTACTACAACTAATTGGCAGTCCAATAGGGAAATCTACTTTTGACAGCTTTCTGTTAAATCAGGAAAATCGAGCGACACAAGACACACACACAAAGTGCAAAGAAACGCAGTCAAATAATCTAGGGGTGTGGCTGCATGACACTTGACACCAACATGTGGCTAACGAGAACTCAGATGTTACATTCCAAATGGGATGTAGAAAGATAAGGGATTGATTCGACTTAAGAGAAGATAACGAAAAAGCAACATGGTTGAGGCACGAAACACTCAAGATGCGCTCCAAAGAGCAGTATATCGTATATCATATCCAGAGACACATTTTATAGTATTTAAATATTCAAAAATCATTCAAAATTATGAGCTATATATTATTTAAACTACAATTAGCAACATCAACATTTTAGCCAACCTCAAAGTCAATATTTCCCACAGAAATCATCGCCAGCAATTGTCCTATCAACAAGGGGATAATCCGTTAAGTTATCCCTGCTGTTCAGCATCAGGAAATAATCTAGAGATCAACCATAATTATCCCCGGCTGTATCATCATCCATAAGCATGTCAATGGGGGACCTTTGTGGCCACAAAATTGATGTAATTCCAGCGCAAACGTCAGTCAGGCCTGCATGGGGCCCTACGAAAGTCATTCGGAAAACGCATCTGCTGCTGGCTTCCTGGTTATTGTTTCATAATTAAAAACTAGTTTACATATGCGTAAAGCCCTCGGGTTTTTCGGCAGAGACGCGCCCCTTCCCACACAGACCGAGAGAGAGAGAGAGAGAGAGAGAGTGGGAAAGAGAGACACACAGAGAGAGAGAGGCGTTAATGAAGTTTTCGTGTTTTTCGGAGGGGGCTTTTGTTTTTGTTTTTTTGGCAGAGCTAATTTAAAAAGCATTTCCCTTTGGTCCACACTCTCTCCGCTGTCTGTCTGCCTGTCTGATGGAGCGATGACAGAACCCGCCTCAAAACCTCAAAAAGCTTATTATATAATCCCCCCAGTTATAACCAGGTTGGGCAAACCAGACAGACAGGCGTGGAGAGGCAGAAAGGCACTCCCTCTCTGCCTCTGCCTCTGCCTCTGCCACTGCTTCGACGCATTTCTAATGAAAGCGAACGCTGAAAATTTCACTTCGGGGAAACAATTTTAATGTGCATTGGTCAAATGTGGCTGCGGACTGTGGCGCGACTCAGCGACTCAGCGACTCGCGGGTAGAGCCTACGGCAAATGCAGGTTGCAACGTCATTTTCTGTATAATTTTTTGTTGCTTCGTTTTTGGTGAAAGTCTCTCTGAGCGGCCACAGACACAGTTCGATGTGTGGCTATGGCTCTGGCTCTGTCTCTGTCTCTGGCTGTGTATGTGTATGTGTTCGTAATCATAATCGGGGATACTTGGAATTGGTTTTGGATTCGGATTTTGGACACTTTCCCGTGCACTTTTACGTACAAGCGAACGAGCAGCAATGAGGCAGACTGCGGCACAAACCAAGACTGCGGCCAAGAGTCCAAAGATCGTGTAGTCAGTTGGTGTTTGATTCCTCTCTGGCATGAATATCCACAAAAGATATTCACTGGACAATCGGTGGAGGACACTCGCGTTGCCGCTGGAGAGGCACATAGGCGGCGGCTTTGGGCACATCTCGTCGAGGGAGAGAGATAGATTCGAGTCGTCAGGCTATTTCCATTTGTAAAAACCAACTGAGGAGACGCTGGTCATCTTCCCAGTCGCATCGCAGATCGGAGATTAAATCTCAGGGGGAATTCTATGCCACCGACAACGAACAGCAACAACAATGGGCTCTGGCATGGCACGACGTGGATGAACTTGACCGTGAAAGTCGTCAGAGACACACATACAGCGGACAAACTGGACTTGCAACAAGTGACGTCAACAAGTGGCTTTATTACGATCACTTCACTGGCCATCTACCCATCCCCATCCCCATCCCCATCCCCAAGCACAGTTCGATTCACAGTTGCAGTTGCAGGCGATGAGAACAGGAAATAAAACACCCAGCGAGCAGCCAAGTGGAACCCCGAAGATGATGCTGCATGCAACTGATATCTGTGCAGCAGCACATACACTTACGGTAAGAAGAATAGCAACAGCAATTGGTTTGGTTCAAGCGCTGTATGAATCACTTTTTAGAGTAAACTTTCAATTAGAAAGTGAAACAGCCAAAATATTTTGCAAAGAATATCTCTAGGGGTTCAACAAGTTCTTAATTATACATTTAGTTAGCACATTCATTCACACACGCGAACGAGATTTCGCACATCGATCATTTGAAATGCGAATGAACAACAGTTTTGTTTTGAAACAACAATAAATAAAATGTAAACCAGAAACAGGGAAGTAGAGGATTACCACTAGAGAATTGATCTTAATTTTCCATCCCCATACAAATAGAATGCAAAAATCCATTCTAATTAAATTACTGCCAAGAGAGACAATCAATAAACACAACCAAAATTGCCTACAACACAGATTCTGCTCTGCTTTGCGTCCAGTCATGCTTACACAAGAATAAATAAACATTTAAGCATTTGCCGAAGATGATTAACCAGTTCTCTTTTCGGGCAGGTGTTGCTGTTGCTCCAAATGTGATCACAGCTGTAGGCTGTAGACTGGTAGACTCTCTGGTAGGCTCGCCTCTGCGGATACACATCGCATCCAGAAATGCCGAACTGGAGTTCCCGAGTTAATGTAATAATTGCAGGGTAAACTGCAATTTAATGAAAGGATATATATCTTGGCATGTCAGCCACAATTAAAGGAAACTGCGGATGGAAACGACATTTCAATGATCGTAACTTGGAGAGCGTACGCAATGGAATTCCAAGGTAATTTCTTGCTTAGATTGAAAGTAACAACGAATTTTTATGGCAAATAAACAGCACAGTTGATGTTTCGTTTTGTTTCGTTTGAGATAACAATAAGCTCACATTATATGGTATTTGCTCTCCAGAGAAGTATGTAAATCCTGTCAATAAACATTTTTTTGTAACAACTCGGCGCGAAATCCACACACACACACACGACAAGTTGGGGGTTTAACGATCTCTATACAAGTATTTATTGAAAAAACTCATTCATGAGTCTTCTTCCACAGAGGGGCAGAGTGTCAGAGGGGCGAGAGATCATGTCGTCATAAGCTAAAGACCTGCTAAATGGTTTGTCAAAACACCTGCTGGCTCTGAACCCTGCTAACCCATTGGAGATTGCCCAGACTATACATCTCCCTCTCTCTTTTCGTATCTCCGATTATCCATGTCGCAAGTATCTTCGTTCTTATGAAAGATCAATGACTCGTCATTGCTTTCTGTTTGCGGTTATCGTTAGTCACTCTACAGAGAAGTCATAATTGAACTTGGAATTGGATCAAACCGTTTATGGATCATAGATTTCGTTAGTTCTTAAGTGAAAAATTAAATATGATTAACAGATAAGTACAAGTCCCAAAATATATATTTTCTGTAACAATCTCTAATGTTTGTATATTGCTTTGCTGGGCAATTATTTAATTATTTTGCTGTCGTAATTCCTTGCGTTTTGTTAATCAATTTCCAATCAATTTTCCAGTCAATATTAATGCACGCCCTAGGCTGAACGATCATCTTATATAAGAGCAAAGCTCTTCCGAAACATCATGGATGAGCGCGCGTTGCGTTGCCAGAAACTGTATCTCTCAGATACACTCACCTGCGTGTTGTTGGGCCACTTTCTTTTTGTGCATCGAAATTAATAAATAATCCATGAATAAAATGAATATCTTAAATGAATACCTTCAAAATTAGCATCGATTTTCAGGTTGGGTTCTCTTCTGGTTGGGGCAGTTCGTTCATTCGGCATGGATCAATTGATCGGCGGAATTCGCAAGTGTTTGCCTGCACTTACGTGTGTAGGGCCTGCCACTGCTACTGCCACTTACCACAATTGCAGTGGGGCAACCTCATCAAGCAGTCGTTCATCATGACAGTGACCGGGCCGGCAGGCGTCGCCCCTGCCTCTTCAGAACGGGCTGAGCGACAGAGCGACAGAGCGGCGGCGGCAGAGCTTTATTTAACCAAGCCTCCATCTAGAATTTTGCCATACTTAAGCTCAGAGCTTGTAACACTTCGGACGGTGTCCGCTCAGGTCTCAGATCTGAAGTCTCTCTGCTCCGCTCAGAAATTCGAAGCATTTTGCGTTCTTTTAGTGAGCGGCAGCAGCTTCAATTTAGTTCGAAAAAACACTCAAAACTTTAATTAAACTGGATTAATTAAGTGGCTCGTGTTGACAATCGGCTTGGACCTGATTTCTGTGGAAATTTGAGGATCGTAATCCAATCGTAAGATGCAAATCCGAATGTTTGTAATGGCGGTTTCGCAGCTGCTGTGTGTCAGTGTCAGAGCGGGAAGTGAGTAAAACTGTGCCCCGAGTGATCTTAACGTTCGATCTACGATCCATTCTGTTTCCTTTTCCAGTGTCTAGTGGTGTCAATGGCCTCAAGCGGTTTGCCTATGAGCCGGGAAAATGTGCGATAACCATCTCAGAAGTGATCAATGGAATGGTCAAGACGGAGCTGGGGATGCTCTTCGGCACACGGGCACGAGTGTCGCAGAGTCAGTTGCTCCACTATGATCTCTACACGCCGCTGAATCCCGAGGTGCGACAAATTCTGCGACCAGGAGATTTAAGCATGCTCAAGAAGTCCAATTTCAATCCCAAATGGCCAGTGAGGTAGGCCAATCCACCAACGCTCGTTAGTAGTCTCCTTCAGCTAACAATCTGTAACTTATTTTTGCCAGAGTTTCCATTCATGGCTGGTCGGGTAGGAGCGATTCCTGCTCGAATGCTGCCATCAAGGATGCCTATTTGTCGCGCGGAAATTACAATGTAATCATCTTGGATTGGAGTCGCCAGTCGCTGGACATTAGCTACAAGCGTGTGTCCAAGCAGCTGCCCGCCATTGCCGCCAATCTCGCCAAAATGCTGCGCTTTCTGCACGACAACGCGGGTGTGCCGTACGAGAATATCTACCTGGTGGGGCACAGTGCTGGCAGCCACATCTCCGGGCTGGCGGGGAAACTCCTGCAGCCTCAGCTTCTGGGCGCCATTTTTGCCTTGGATCCCGCCGGTCTCACGCAACTGAGTCTCGGACCGAGCGAGCGACTGTCCCCTACCGATGCCATGTACGTGGAGTCCATCCACACGGATCTGACGCTGCTGGGCAATCCGAGCCATCGCCTCAGCCACGCCTCCTTCTTCACCAACTGGGGCCTGGGCCAGCCGCATTGTCCGAATGCAACGGCCACGGAATTTGACTTTGTTTGTGACCATTTCGCGGCCTTGTATTACTTTGCCGAGTCGGTACGTCGTCCCAGTTCGTTCCCGGCTTTGCGATGCGGTTCGGCGGCAACCATACGGTCGGCCACCTGCAATTGCCGCAACAGCAGCGGCACCAGCGAAAGCTCCACTGAAGCCAGTGGCAGGAACTCCACGACAGCCAGCGACAGACACGCAGCCATGCGGCCGACATGTCGTGGCGATCAGTTCATGGGCGGTGAGCCAGCTGTACAAAAAAATGGCGTGTACTACCTCAGCACACGGCGGCAGGCGCCATACGGGTATGATGATGGAATGGTTCACATGCGACCGCCAAAGCCATCGACCATACTGCAGACGGGGGTCCCAAAAGGGTGGCTTATGTAGAGACTCGAGCAGCAGCACTCGGAGCATTGCGAGTGATCAAAATTGTGATCTATCCATGTGTATCTATGTTTAAGTTTAGAACTAAGTAAGCCATTAAAATGCAAAGTTTTCCCTTTAACAAGAGGTTTAAAAGATAGATGGTAGACAGGAGATAGCAGAGGGTAAGAGTAGAGAGACCCTAAGAGTAGAGGAACGAGACTCAAATGGCATTCGAAGTGGCACTCCCACAGAAGAAGCTCAAGATCAACAGCTGTACCTATTAACAGTTGCCCTATGAGAATTATGATTCCCTGAAGTTTCTATACCAAAAATTCCTACAATTTTGAACCCAACTTCAACTATACCTCAAGTTTTTCCCACTTTTGATGGCCGATTTAAGTTTAAGTTTAAGGCTTAAACTACATTCATTTATAAGGAAAATCCTTCCCCGACTCACCTGACTAGGACCTATACGATAGCTAGCCACATCCAATTCATTGATGGCCAGTATCTGCTCCACGCTTATATCCTTGTTGTTGGCCAGCTCGCCGGCGAGGAGGCCAAAGCGACGCACAAACTCCAACAATGGCACAGATTCGGGGAAGCCCAGACGATGGAGACGCGCTGCCTCCAGGACTTGAGAGCCGCGCAGCTGAGAGACAGAAAGAAGAGAAGCGTTTATATGGCTGCCGCATTTGCCGGATATTTCTTGTATTCTTAGCTGTCTACCTGACTTCGCAGCAGGGGCACGTTCACCATCTCCTCCTCGCTGGCCGTCTGCCCCGTCGCAGAGTGTGGCGAGCCATTGGCTGTGTATTTGGCCTGCTTTCCGGCATTGTGCTGCAGCAGATAACAGTGCACAAAGTGGGTGCCAGTGCGACGCAGGGTATCGATGATGCCATCCACGGTGAATTTCACTTGCAGCATAATGGAATTACGCTTCACGCCCGCAGTGGTGAAGGATCGGCGAATGCTGGACACACGGCGCAGCGACTGGGTGCCCTCGAGGCCGGCAAAGGAGCCACAAAAGACCATGGCACCGGAGCCACGGGTCAGGGAGCCAATGTACAGGCGATTGATCTCCTCCCGGCTGCTGTCCTGCAGCAGGGACACTGCATTCCGTATGCCCGGATGCTCGCGACTGTTGCGCACCCACCCATCGACGGCATAGAGCACTGGATTCGTGCCCTGCAGGTGATGCAGCACAAACTGCCGCGTACCGGCGCACTTGCGCAGCAGCGAGTGATGCTCCCGGTCGCCGTAATGCGAGAACAGGCGCTCCAGGAATGTGTCGTCGTTGGAGTTCGGATAAATAGCCTCTTCGTCCAGCAGCCTGGGGGAAGGGAAAGGCTAAAATTAAAGGAAAAACCCCAACGGAGACGCCTGGGAATCCTCACCATAGCATGCCTCGACGATCGTGCTCGCGGAGATCGCGCTGGGAAGAGCGCACCACATGATTCTGTGGCGCCTTGTCGATCAGCGAGATCAGTGGGCCCGGATGGCACTCCGAAGCCTGATCCGCCTCGATCTCCACCAGCTCCTGGGCGTACCGATCGCGCGGCGCCACCAGGGTGGTGTGATGGAAGAGCATTTGCAGCCGCTCCTGCAGATAGTTGTGCCGCAGATCGGCCAGCGTGGCTCCCAGTTGCTGGCCACAGCTGGCGGGATTCTGGAAGCCAGGCGTATCGATCAGCATGATCGAGGCGATCGTATGAGCGGAAGTACAGATCTGACGATTGATCAGCGCTACCACGGCGGCCAGTGCCTCCGAGTACAGGCCAATGACGAGCGCCTCCAGGCACTCCCAGGCCCACTCGTGGCCATTGTCAGAGGTGGGTGACTTCGACGGACTCAGCCCGCCATTCGGGGCATTCGGCTGAGTGAGGCCAAAGGCGGCGCCCGACAAATCTTCGAGATTCACGCCCAGCAGCCCTGCCGCCTTGCGGGCTGCCGTGGGATTGGCAAACTGCGTCCGGGCTGTGGATCCGGTTCCTAGTTTGGTGACCCCCGCGACTCCCAGATGGTAGATGGCCGCAAGTATGCTCCAGATGCCACGCACCGCCTTCGCATCGATGTTGAGCGACTCGAAGGCCTGCACCGTGCGCATAAAGTCATTGGCCGCCCGATGGCGATCCTCCAGCTTTTGGGAGAGCGATATAAACGGATGGCTATCCTCCGAGGTGATATTCTCCAAGTGCAGCTCCTTCTGCAGCAGCCCCGCGGCCCCTGCCAGCAGCCGTGTCATAATATGGAAGCTGTGCTCGTGCGCCAATCGTCGCCCAGCTCGCTGTCGCTCGGGTAGGAGTACCTGTAAGAGGATTACCATTAGCAATCTGCAAGTGTGGGTTATTACTCTTCCTTCCACACACTCACCTGCAGCGAGGCGGATGCTATTTGTCCCGTCTGATCAAAGTCCAGGCTCAGCAGCTGCGTCATGCGTGTGGCATTCGAGTTGAGGCAGGTTCTGGTATTGCCAAATGCCTCCAGAATGGTGCACAGGGCATTCACCTTTTCGGCATTTATGAAATTGTTATAGGCACCTGCGGAGAGAGCAAGCGTTTTAGGATCTATTCATTATTTTTAGAGAATTTCGAAATATTTCTAATCCATTCAAACTCCTAAGAATAAGTTAATATCTGTTAGCCTTTTTTCTTGACTCTGGTTATATTTGGGATCTTGATTGTAGTCCAGTAGTCTGGTCGATAACTACAGATACTGGAGATACTTTTAAAACCACGCTGGACCATGTACCATTGAAATGTTTGGCATTATTCATATTCATCTTACAACAATATTGTCTTGAATTTAGATATTTTTAGCAATTTTTGTATGGTAATCTGGTAGAGAGACAGAGGTAGAGAAGTAGAATTAGGCCACAATGGAAAACTAGTTTCCATATTTAAAACTCTAATTTAGATCTGATTTTAATGATTTTTATAGATCTGCTGGATTAAATCAATATTTTTAGGGCTACGTTAAAGATTTCTTTAAATCTTCAAAACTTAAATATGCCGCCAGACGAAAGCGATTAATTTCTACACCCAGAAATACTTCTAATTAGTCTGTAAAGCAAGAAAATATTCCCTATATATTAATATATATTTCCATTTGAATTTCCCCCAGACTGTCTGGGGCACAAAATGAACTGGAGGTGGTAGTAGGCTGGGGCGACTAATTGCAGCTGCATTTTCTTGGCCAACAATGCAAATGAGCAAAACGAATAAACAAACATTCTGTTGGCTGGGCCAAAAACTGGGCCAGCCTACAGCCAAATGCAGTTACAGTCGATAGATAGACACAGACGCAGACACAGACACAGACTCACGGCATAGAAATAGACACATACCAGCGGCCAACGCCAAGTAGTTTAAAGCATGCTTGAAGCTTGTGGATTTGCCAGAACCAGATCGACCCATGAATATGAGGCTCTGGTCGCGTCGCGTCTCGACCAGACTCCTGTAGGCGGTCTGGGCCAGTGAGTAGACGTGGGGCGGCATATCCTCCGTCTTGCAACCGCGGAACATGGACACAACCTACACGAGAGAGAGAGAAAGAGAGAGAGAGAGTGCAGAGCAGCAGATAAATAACCAGATCGCACACACAGATTCAGATTCCGATTTAAGCGACCAGTTGGCTTCTTACCTTCTCGGAGTAGAGGGACAACGGGGCCATCGGATTGACCACGAGCAGCGTGGGCCCCGCCTTGGTGTGGATGAGATTGCTGGCATACCGCTGTCGCAGGCAATGCAGCACCGACGCCTCATTCAGATACTTTAGCTCGCAAATGTCCTCGCAAAGGTCCAGGGCTTGGCTGTTCTGCTTCTCCACATCGTCCTCGTCGACGGTCAGCTGCTCCCCGTTGTGCAGCAGTCGCACCAGCATCTTGTGCGGCTCCTCGTGGGCTGAAACTCCTCCTATGGTTGGCTGCTGTGCTTGGCGGATGGCTGCAGTGAAGCCTCCACGATGCACTAGCCACACACGCTCTGGCTCCCGCTCCGGTTGCCCGGTGGCGGCAGCATCAGCCCCATCCGCTGCATCCAGCGGCCCACCGCCAGCAGCTGTTGGAGAGCTGCCTGCGTCTCCGCCTCCATTGCCATTCTCGTGGCGGCTCTGCGAAAAATTAATACCAAAAATTGACGTTAAATTGGGGTCAACATTTTGTGGCGGAGCAAAAACTTCACTACAAAGCAGTTCTCTCGATGTTTATTTTGGTACACACTCTGTGAGGGATTGGGGGCCAGCATTTTCACGCATTTTTTCCATTTATTATCGTATCGCACTCCCTGCCAACAGATGCTGACGCGAAGACACAAAGCCGCGAAGACTCGACGCAGTAGAGTTTCTTTTTTGGGGTTTATTTTCGGTTGCATTTCTAAATTTGATGATGTTTTCTAAATCCTAATTAGCCGCCCAGACGCCGCGCCAAATGCTATTGGGCTAGACACCAGAAGTTCTTTTTTGCCTTTGCCTTTGCCTTTGCCTTTGCCTCTGCCTCCGACTACGACGGCGCGGATGTGGTTGCACGGACACGGAGACGATACACGGGACACGCCATTATGCAACGCTCTCTGTACAGCGAAGTCTTCTTCGAAGTCAGTTCACATTTTGTGGCTTTATGTATATATGGAGCTGATTTCTGGGGTAGAAGGAGCAGTGCTCTGCATTTCCTTTTGAATTATGAAAAATACTCGCATCATTATATTGGGCAAGGTTCAATAGCCCTCAATTAGCACTCAGGAAAACATGTTCCTCTACTTTAGAGGAAGTTGGGAAAGTCTCTCTGCTCGCACACGAGATATAAACAACTTTTATTCATTGATTTGTATACCAATTAATTATGTTATAGTTTGGAAACTCTTTTGAAATGGTTTGTGAATGGAAAATGAATGTTTAAATTAAAAACTGAATGAATTTTGGTATAAAATGGGAGTGTTCCAGCCCAAAAAGCTTCTCTAAAGAGTATTCATTATCTAGTCTAGTTTTTCTTGATTTTCCAACATGATAGACCCGCTTAAGTAGCCACCAAATTGATTGCTCACTTCTCAGTGTTGTAGCCAGTGTTTTCCACGCATTTTCATCTTTCCATCCGACCATCCATCGAGCGCGGAACTTGTTTGAAAGAATATTTAGATAAACACAGAAAAATACGCGTCTGGCGCATGTCCACTGTCAATCAATGCTGCACTCCAGAATGGAGCAACGGAGCAACGAGTGCAACGAACTCCGCACAGTTTGCTTCCACTGAGAGTCAGAGTTAGAGGAAGGGGATGGGGCACGGCACACACACACACACACACACAAATTAGATATAAAAGAGTCGGTGTGCAGACAGCGACACCGCGAGAGACCTGACTAATTAACATGGCTGTGGGCATAGATGGCAGGGGGATTGCGTGCGGGCATGTCGGGGCACCGGCTAAAAGAATATCAAAATGGAAAGACAATTGAGGTTTAGCTAAAGCTTCTGTCTCGATAGTGTATCATATCCCTCCCACCCCGATACCGGCAGAACCTCTAAATAAGACAGACAGCTACGATACGACGCTAACTCCATTCCGTTCCTAAATGAGCACTTCCGCTCATTGGAGTCCATCGTTGTCGTTGTCTTTGTCGTTGTCGTTGTCGTTGTCGCGGCGGCACCGCAGGCGTATTGAGCCATAAAGGCCAGCCATAAATGCAGCAACAAGACAGCGGACCATACCACACCACCAAACCATACCGTAAATTATGAAACTCGCAGACTGGGAACTGTGGATTGATCGGCCCACGCACCGTCCAAGCATAATAATAATAAAAGGTCTAACAACTAAATCGTACATTGGGTTCATGGATCGGCAATCTGATACGATACGACCCGATCTTTTGTTCACTTCATTCGTTGTTGCTTGTTGCTTTTTATTGCATCGATCCATCGATCGGTTGGGTTGGAGAATCACTGGAAATTTTTTACAATACGAATGCAACAGTGCCAGAACACTGTTCATCAGGGTTTTTGTGCAAGTTTATGAACTAGGGAGGGAAGGGTGTGAAGATCGTAACATAAAATCCAAGACACTTCTTGGAAAACGTTCGTTAAGAGCATTATAACTACTTCAAGAAGAACCCAAATGATGTTCTTTAGTAATTCACGAATTTAGCAAATTTTTAAAATGTTCAAGGGACAAAAACTAATCTCGAGATTCTAGCTGTGTTTTTTTTTTAATAGAATAGATAGAAGTAGAATCTTCTTATCAAAAATGCTTTTATAGATCAATAAAGATCATCAGAGATATTAATGATCTTTCATTGGTACAAATTTCCACTCTGTTTTCGTTTCTAGTTCGAATGATCATTAAATTCTGAGCCGGTCTGAATTCAGGTTAGATCAAAATTCAAAGTAAAACCCAAAAATCTTCTTTCATATGCTAATTGGAATCTCTTCTCTTGCCTCCCAGGGTAACATTTTCTTTGCTGCTTACTGTAGTTCATTCTTCATGCTGCCTCATACCTCATACCTTTTGTCGCTTGACGCTTGCATCATAATTTTTGTAGTTGCCGGCCAGCGCAGTGGCCCAAATGGCCGGCCATTGGAGGCCAATGTTTTGGGCATCGCGACGTCTGCGATAGGAGCTCCTTAGGCTGGGCACGGGGGACTGTGGGGCACTGGCAGCAGCTGCGGCATATTTGGATGCGGCCACAGCAGAACTGTTCCAGGGGGGACGGATGGATGCGGTGGGCGGCGAGGCTTCTGCCTTGCTGCGGAAACTCCTCGAACGATTGGTGGCCCGCTCAAAGATCGGTGTAATTGGCAGCGGAGAAGTGGCAGGAGCTACAGCAGCTGCCGCTTCCTTCGCCTTGGTGGCCGCCAGACGCGGTGGCTTTGGCGGTGGCACTGCCCCGCCCGTGGATGATGAGGGCCAGCTGTTTGAGTTCTCCGATCCACTCTCGCTGATCGTCTCCGAGCTGATGCTGTTCTTTCGCTGTGCCTTTGATGTGGCTTTCGATGTTTTGGAGGGTGTTGGTACTTTCTGGATTCCGGATTTGTTGGTGCCGCAGGCATGCGCCTTGCCCGTGCAGCCCTTGTGGAAGGAGGGATTCAGTCCGGAACCGGGTGCTGCCGGTACAGCGGGCACTATGCCGCCCCGCAGCGTCTGCTCAAAGCTCTTGGGCTTGAGGAACATGTCTAGCAAATGGCTGCAAATGGCTAAGGCTGTGTGGTTTTTGCCTACCAATAGTCTGTTATGTGATCACTGTTTGTGCACACAGACAATTGTCATGGCCAGCAGCAACACTTGGAGCATGACCAGAGCGTTGGACAGAGCAGATCGGAGATCTCCGGAGCGGACTGAAGCGGGACAATGGCAGCAGCAGGGAAGTGAATGAGAAATTGGAGCGCGTTGAAAACCTTGGAAATGTTTGCTTTTGTGGCTATCCGAGCACTTAGCGCTGCTTTGACATTAGACACAATTGCTGCCTGCTGCCTGACACAAAATGGCCAATCATCGATCAGTCCGACGATCGAAACGGATCGCTCTTTCAGTTTCGGTGAGTTTTTCTGTTTTGCTGTTTTTTTTTCTGTTGTGTTTTTGTTGTTTGATTGATTGCACTGCGCAAGACTCCAGTCACGAATCTACGTCTCCGAATCTCCAAACTCTCGTCGGGGAGTACAAATTATGAATTAAAGCCAAACTCGTCGAGTGACAGCCAGAATAATCGTCATGGTTGCCTGTGCCTGTCTGTCCCTCCGCCGCATAGAAAACATTAAAATCAACTTCGGGGGCCACTGCGCCACTCCGACACTCCGCCACTCGAATAACAACAACAAATTTCACTGTGGGTGTGTGTGGGGCCGTCGTGTTGCTTCGTTTCGTCTCGCGGTATTTTCTTTACTTGATCTTCCGTCGTAAACCGAACCTGGTCAAAGTTTTCAGCGTACTGACGGCCCTGCTCCCAAGCAGCAAGCCCCAATGAGCCGACCGACCGACCAACGACAACAACAAACAAACTAAAAACAAGTAAGAATAATGTGGGGAATGTATAGGCAAAGGGGATTCCCATTAAACGGAGTTTGCTTTTTAAAGAGTTATGGGGAACTTGTAAGAATTCTAGATAGATAACCCAATCGATTTTCGATAATTAGGGGTAGAACAATGTACACCGAAACACTACCATAATATTTATAAATCCATAACTTTAACAAAAGATCATCTCTAATATACCCCCTGTGCCCACGGGGTATCAAAAGACACAGGCAAACGCAGGCACAGTCGAAGTCTTCGTTGACGTCGCTGCTGCTGCTGCTGCTGCTGGGGCTGGGGCTGCTCTTTGTGTAGGCTGCGCCACCGCTGTTCCAAGTGGGTGTAGAAATGCACACACAGCTGCGCTGCAGAGTCCCGAAGTTGCAGTCGCTGTCAACGCAAGCAGCGCCCCCCTGGCTGCTTGGTGTCCAAGGTATATTATTGAGTAGAAAAGGTCGGACTAAAGAATAATTAGACGAAAGAAGATTCCCCCTAAGATAAAGGTAGGGGAGACACACAAAATAGATTATCCCAAGACCAAAAATATCTCCACCTTGTATGCTATATGCCCTGCCAAATTCGTGCCCATGGCCCCAGGCGTACTACTGGGCTGCACTAGGGATCGCAGCCTCTGCTGCTGTTGTTGCTATCTGAAAGACGCTTTGAAGAGTGGGCTGGCTGCTGCTGTGGGACTGCTGCTGCTGGCGTGTTGCATGTTGCATGGATGAATGCTAAAATGCATACCAAATGCAGTTCGAGTTTTTCCACAGTGTTGCCAAATCGGTTTATTTTTGTAGTCAGTCTGCGCCTCCGACTTCTTCTTGAATGGAGGGTAAGAATGAGTAAGGCGCTGAAATATGTCAACGCCTTCGACGCGCCCAACCCAACCCAACACAGAGCCAGCAGCAGAGAGAGACACATCCACAATCGACTACGAAAATATTTATAGAAAGGGACTAGCCCCCGCCAAATCAGACTGGAGGATAGCCAAAGATACAGATACAGATACAGATATGTAGATAGATAGATGGATGGCTGGATGGGGGACGGAGACCCACAACAACTGACAGTTTCACAATATTTGTGCGAACTACGAAGTAAACACGGCGAGAAAATGTCAAACACGTTTCCAGGCATAGTCAACAAGTCAATAAGAATTGCATCCACAGTGTGGATTAGTGAGTGGTGGCTCAGGGATGGGTATACGAGAATAACGGAATACACTTTTCAGGAATTGTAAAATTAGGGATGTTCTTTATTAGAAATATTGATCTTAAATTGAGCATAGATGGTTTTCCTATTCTCTGGGAATACTATTCAATTGCGGGCCCCTTTTTAATCAAGTGATAACGTTTGATAATTTATTATCAATAATTATCGATAGAGTATAGATTAAAATCTATCATTTCACTCTTTCGAACATAATCACTAGAACGGAAAGACAAATATAACATCATAATGGCAGAAATGTAAAAAGGAACTAATTTCCAGTTAGCTACTACCTGTGCTAACTGATTGGGAAACAACTTCTACTCATGACTAACCTCACAAAACTCTTTTCAGCAGCTGAATCATTGACACATTCCTCAGACCGAATGAATGAATGAATACAGATGAGTACATGAATATTTATAAATTACAATTGCAGACGGATGCTTCGGTAAAACTTAAAAAAGCTCTATTTATCGACGAAACCCATTAAGAATATTTCCATCCCAATTGTTAATGGAAAAATCAGAAAAAACGTTATAATAAACATTGAATGCAGGTTCTCAAGATCTCTTATTTTCGCCTGATTCTCTTATTCAATCACCTGCCCGCCCCATAGTTTTATACTCCTACTAATGGACAATGTCGTTATGCAGTTCATTTATGAAGGGGCTTGGTTTGGTTCATTGCAATGCTAATCCATCAATCATTGATCTCTGCTAACGATCGAGTGCTCACCTGACGCTTAAATCGCTTGCTGGCACTGCGCCGGAGGGTGTTGCAGTTGCCATTGGTAATGGAATGATCGATCTCCTCCACGGTGGCCGTAATGGGTGCCATACACCGCTTGCTCAGTTCCACCAATTCAGCCACAGGCTGCACCTGTACAGATGGGAGATGAGAGTATTAGAAGGCACTTAAGACGGAAGAGGGGTTGGTACTTACCTCAACGGTGACAGCATCGCCGCTGTTTCGTATCATCTCGATGATAATCTCTCGGGACAAGTCGCCCACGGGCGTGCCATTCACTTTAATGAGACGATCGCCTGGCAGCAGACCCGTGGCGCCGCCTCCAGCACCAGGCTCGGCGAAAATCACCGGCCGAAAGATGGGCGACGTCAGCGACTCCGTGCGGTCCAGGCAAATGGCCTTGCGCAGGCTGAAACCAAAGTCCTGGCGCGGCGACTTCTGCCGTCGAATGACCAGCTGGCGGGGCGGTGGTAACTGCACCAACTGCACTGGCGGCAGCGGCAGCTGCACATCCTCGAAAGAATGCACCCGGGCCCAACGGTCGATGCCCTGCGACTCGCCAATGGGACTCAGCGAGAAGGGGGGCGTGGCGAAAGAGGAGTTTGTGGTATCTGTGAGACTGTCGGCGCTGGGCGACGGCGATGTCAGCACATGGAGTTGCGGCACCTGCGGCGGCGCTCCATATCGGGCATTGGCCGGCAGGGTCATGGCCCGCTGCTGGTGCGGCTGATCGCCGTCGCTACGCAGGCTCTCGACGGAGGTGAAGGAGGTGCCATGCTGACTGGAATTGGAGCCAATCGAACCGGCTGCTCCGCGTGCCGCTCCATCATACAACAGCTCGTTCTGGATGGTGTTGCGCATCAGCATTTCTGGTGTGCCACCAGTGGTTCCACCACCTCCACCTCCGCCGCCGTTGCCCGCTGTGAAGGTGATCTCCTCGTGCACATTGGTCATGTTGCTGCGGGAACCCTTCAGAATGCCACGCTTTGGTGGTTTGGGTGGCACAGGAGGCAGAAAACGATTCTGGGAAGAGGAAAACCATCAGTTAGGATCACTGTAATCTACAGAAGAAGAACCTTACTGAACTCACCTTTAGGCCACCGGCAAGCAGGGAATGTGTGACCTCGCTGTAGTTGACACTGACGCCAGCGCCGTTGGACGAACGACTCTCGATGTGCGTCATCACAGATGCTACAATTTCCTCATTGCCACGATCTTGCTCGGAGCCGCCTACAGTGGCAGCTCCAGGACCTGCTGTTACTAATGCGATCCCGTTACCCGATGCATCC
Organism: Drosophila guanche; assembly: GCF_900245975.1. Taxonomy (NCBI): domain Eukaryota; kingdom Metazoa; phylum Arthropoda; class Insecta; order Diptera; family Drosophilidae; genus Drosophila; species Drosophila guanche. The sequence continues at coordinate 335,145 of NW_022995750.1, read as the reverse complement.
GCATTTAGGGCTGCAAAGAAATCCGCACTGTAGTCCGCTGTGATGCCGCTGGGCAGCTTCTCCTTCTCCTTGCGGCGGCCGCGGATCTTCAGGGAGCGACGCACCTCGTCCAGGCGCAGCAGCTCGTCGGTGCTCATGCTGCCGGAGACGCCGCCAATGCCGATGCCCCCACCGTTGGTGCCGACGACGCCAATCCCTTTAGCCTCTTTGCGGAGTTTCTTTTCGCGCTTGCGGCGCTCCTTCTCCTCGTCGCCGGCACTTTTCTTCATGAAGTTGAACATCTTCTGTGGTTGTGTGAGTGTTAGTGTGTGTGTGTGGGTGTGGGGGGTCCTTACGTTCTAGCTGTGGGATAGGGATAACGATAGGGTTAACACAATTCAATGTGTATAAGTTCAAGGGCGTGCCCAAATTACATGTGACAAAGCAAGGTAAGCCGGCCGGAGAGAGAGTGAGGAACTTTACGGCTTGGAAAGCGGCACTGCCTTACCTTCTTTTCAATCTACTTGTCATGGCCCGTTAGTCTGGAATAATTCGATTTGCATTTTATCTTCTCTGCTCTCTGTCCCTCCCACTCGTTTGCTTGCGGTTGCGTTTTTAGTTTTCTCACACTCTCTCCATCTCACTCGCACGCTCACCAAGAAACCCTGCGAGCAATGCACCCACCCGCCGCACAAACAACAGTTATCTTCTGCCAGCCTGCATTCGTATTTATGTATGCACACACGCGTGTGTGTGTGTGTGTGTTGTGTTTGTGTATTTGCAAAATCACATAAACAATGGCATATTTTTCGTTTATATTGCATTTTCACTTTGCTTCTGGCTTTGCTTTGTCATTGGGTTTGTTGCCCGTCTGCCCTGTTTTTGTTATTAGTTATTCAATTATGCGCTTTCTTTTTTCCATATTTATTCCATGATTTTGTTTTGTTTTCTCACACACGAGCACTCACACACTCACCTCACACCACACTCACTCACTTTAAGGGGGCTGGGCATTGGTATTGATTGCCCCAGACTCGACTCGCTCTCATTTGATTTATGTTTTCTACTAATTTAATGCAGAAACTCTTCTAATTACCGATAAACTCCGAATGTTCTCTCTTCTGAATCACTGCTTGCCCCACCCAGAAGCAAACCCAGCAGAAAAGAAAGTCACGGGAGTCAATAACACCTTTGTTTTTGCAGTTTTTCTCTCGCCTTTTTTTTTTTGATAACACCAATGCACACACACACAAACACACATTGGGCCAGGCCATTCACTTAAAAACACACACAAGAACACGTCTCATGTTTATTCAGATTTAGCATTGGTCACCGGGTCTGATGCTTTATTCGATCTCTACCTTTTTGCCCCTTGAGCAATGGGAATTTCCTTTTCTTTGGATTGTAAATAAAGTTTAGTTTTGAACATGCTCCAGGCTGCAGCAGTGTGACCGCGGAACTATCGATAAAACATACCGACACAACCCCGGAAATATACCGAAATATACTTGCATTTTCAGAATATACTGTATACTGTATACTGTATACTGTATACTGTATACTGTAATCTTAAATTATTTTCTTCGATTTGTATGTTCCATTTGACAATACTAACTAGTTAGGAGTATCCGCGCTAAAAATATAACTTTATCCGATTTATAAATCAATTCTCCACAAGATTGGCTAGTTTTCACGACTTTCTTTTCTTGGAATGTTTCCAAATTAAGTTTAAAACTAGAAAGTTCAGACAACAAAAATAGCATAAAACTTTACGTGAGTGGGATCGGAATTCAACGGCATTTGACAATTTGTTGCTTGTATGGGCATTTGTATATTAGTTAATATTAAAATTTCATTTTCAAAGCTTCTCTCAAATAATTATAATGCCTTTATCCTAGACTGACGTGTTTTATCTAGATATATTCTCGGTGCCTGCATAATTTTTTTGAGATGGCTTACCAACAGAGATAGCATGTTTTTGCATTGATTGGAGCCAACATTTCTTCACTACGAGGATATCCATCCCTCCAATGGTACCAATGTTGAGGAACAGTGCTGGTCCATACGAATTATGTTGCCAATGTTAAAATACGTAAGTTGGGATGGAATAAAGACTCATTGTTGCGATGACCATTCCCATGATGCAAGAGAGAAATATCCCTTCAAAAGAGAGAGAAAACCCCTACAAAAAAGAGAGAAACTCCCCGAGGGACATTTGAAAACCATGCGAATGGGACTTTGGATACCCTATATTATTGAATACACCCTAAAAATGGAATTAAATAGACCGATGAAATTCATACAATATATCAAAAACATACAACGAACTCAATTTCGCGGTCAAAATCCTCTGAAAAGTATATTTTATACCTTAAATGCCATATACCCTGGGCTGCAGCGACTTACCAATAAAATACCACCTAACGCTCAGAAATATACCGCAATATATTTTTTCAATTCTCATCAAAATACATACATACATCCTAATGAACGAACATTTCGCGACATGTCTCGACAGCAGTGTTGCCGAGTCACCTTTTTTTTCCGAAGATCTAGCTTTTTTCAATGTCGAATGTCGGACTACAGAATCGTATGTACACGTTAGTGTACTAACTAACGTATGGAATATTGAACATCTAGAATATTATGATAATAATATTTAAGGCTATTTGCGACTGACGATGACGATAGAAAGGAATCGATATTTGTTAGTGGTGAGGCAACTAACGATAATTGGAACTCAAAAATACTAGCTTAGCGATATTTTACATGTCTCTTACATGAACTTCTACACGATGAAATGAAATTGATATAAGTGCTTCCCCGTTGCAGAATGTTTCATTTTAAAATTTATTTTGCATCACCATATAACCATGGGAACAATTTTTTTTATTGGCAGCTTCTTTGCATTTTTGCACCATCGAAGCCAACCCTGCACTTGTTAATCAAATATCGCATGAACGCGATAGTTGAACAATGTTTTTACCGATTTTTTAACCATCCCCAACTAGTACTGAAAAAAAAGTGAAGCGTAAAAAACCAAAATTTATGGAAAATAACTTTTCAACATTATTTTATGTGCAACAAAGCCGTGGGAATCGAAATACGTTTACTAATTGGCACGCGCGTAGCGATCTCGCAGTGAATTTTGTGTGTGATATCTGTGTGTGGCGGCCGTCTTGCCTTGTTTCCGTCCTGGTCGCACAGACCAACCGAACAACAGCAGCAGCAGTCTAGGAGCCCAGTCGAGCCGCAACAACAACTACAACAACAATACATACGCACAATATAATATAAGCGACGTTGTCGCGCTGCGTCACCGTCAGCAGTGTGTCTGTCTCTGTCGTCTCGGCCGTCGTCGTCTTTCTCCGCTCTCCTCTCTCTGCTCTTCCTTTTTACATTTGCAAAGACACCAAATAAAAAAAGAAAACAGAAAATAAAGCAAATAAAAAGCAAAAGTCTGTTGCTTTTTTTGCCCAAAAACAGAGGTCGGTATAAAAAAAGGAGAATTGTTTTTAGTTTTTCCATCAATGATTTGTGCTTGTGGTCGTGGATAATGGTCGGTTGGGGGGAGGGAAGCAGCAGCAGCAACATTTATGCCAAATTCCAATAAACAGCCGTGGCCTTTGTTATGTGTGTGTGCGTTACAGACATCAATGCAAATACATATGTATGAATGTATATATGCTGTATGTTTGTGTGCAATGTGTACCCCCCACACACCTCTTAATTCACCATAATTAAAGTGTTTGGAAAGTGGAAAGGGGGTCGGGTGCCATGGACAGTGCCATATCGATGGAATATCCTTCGGAAAAAGGATGCTGCTGTGTTAATTAACGTCAATTAGCCACAATTTAGAAGCAACTTGGAATAATACGTTATGTGGAATACAACCATCATTGACATAAATCCATTTGGGAACGGTATCAAATATCTTTCTCCATCTGCAGCTTTAAACAGAGAAATATTAATGGCAGCATTTTTTTTTCCACACTCACACCCCATCGAATTATGTAGTAATGATTACGGGATTACTGGTCACACAGTTAGAAGTGGATCCGACATATGTATGTATGTAGCATGTGCGGATCGAGAATAGATTTAGCTTAAGGATCCACTTAATACCCTGCGATGTGCACTATCAAGTGCTACATTTGTAGGGTATTCCTCTCTTTCAACTCGATCGACTCTTAAGTGGTCACACGCACATACAATCGGTACACAACACATGTGTACATTTCCAAGAAATCTGCATTCTCATACCATTACCCCCTCGCACCACCAGCTACCGTGTGAAATGTGATGGTAATCTAATGTACAATTTGATAACTGTATTCGTGTCTAGACATGTTGCGCTGCTTGATCACTTGCTGCACCTCCTACCCCTGCCCATACTCGAGCCCCCTCCCCTACCTTTCACTCTCTGGCCGGCCTGGCACTTTGCAACACTCATACATCAGTGTACATACGTATGTATGAGTGTGTCGATGTGTGATGTGCATTTTGTCGATTTTTATTTTATGTACATTTGTTGTTTACAAATTTAGATAGAGAAAATTTGTACAGCCGGCAGCGACGGCGGCGACCATCCATCCATCCCTCCCTACGTCTGTCTGTCTGTCACTCGCCCTGTCCCTGTCCCCCTTCGACGTTGACATTTTCGCAAATTGTAAATGAATATGCTTTTGCACTTGTGTATGTGAGTGAGTGCGTACGGTATGTGTGTGTTTGCATTCGTAAATGTGTGTAAGTTCATGAACAGCACGTCGCAGTCGTAGTCCCAATACCCTTTCAAAACAAAGTATGACGTGTTCTTGATTATGTATGTCATGCAGAAGGGAAATACCATGATTATCATTCTATATATCCATATCTATTCGTATTTAGGGCATCAATGATACCTCCAAATAATTTAACCCCAATCGGTTCACTTTAGCCTACAACTGCAATAAGCGCATTCACTCTTCAAGGGTATTCCATGCTTCGGCCCCTTCCTGTATAGCCTTCCCTTCTTGTTTTGATTTAATTTCGCGGTAAATGCAATCGCGAACAATTTTTGCTCGGTACTCGCTGGCGGTATCGCTGCGTAACATGTCGGGGAATTTCGTTTGAAGCCTGAACGTACCAAGCAGCCAAAGCACAAGCAACAGCAACAATTGCGACAAACCCAATCGCGACGCCAGTGCTGGCGCCTACAGCGCCTCGATGTGCCCCCGCCATGCCCCCAGGGCACCAAAAGCCACATCTGCATGTGGGGCAATGACTAAGAGGCGGCCAGCAAATCCCTTTGGGAGCGGAAATGCCGTAGATATTTTGGACGATCCAATCCAATACTCTTTGTTGCTGTTGTTGGTTCGTCAAATCAGCTGCAATTGTTGCAGCTGCTGACGCAAGCGCCAACAGAACGACAAATGCAACAACAATTGTGCGGATTTTGCCATAAACATGCAAAATGATAATACCAATTGTTTATGCACATGCCCCACACCGAAGATCCGTAATAAATGATGGAGTCCGGGGGCACGTGGCATGAGGGGGTGGCTGAAGGGGCGTGACAATCGGTATAAGTGTGCGATAAGCAATAAGTTGGCTCCTCTCTCACTCTCTGCCGTCCTGCTGCACTCGATCTTGAGAGTTGCATTCGAGCGAGAAGCATATTCAATCTAACGAGTATCTGTAGTTTATCTTTAGCGAATAGTTCCCCTGCTGTAACAAGTTGTCTCTTATAATCTGTTACACTTTCTTTTCTTTTAATAGCCCCAATAGGATCTTTGATTTTTGATTGCGTTTCGGAACAGCCTCAACACGAATTACCTACCATTTGCCCTGCAGAGGCGATCGACTGTGGTTGCCAGCGCCGCTGCAACAGGATCAGCCTCCTCGTCCACGCCCGGCCAGCAGTTTGACCTAAATTCAACCAACAACAACAGCAGTAGCAACACTAGCAGCAGCCTAGACAACATCTCGCGGATACAAGCATCCTGGCCAGACAGGAGCCAGCAGCAGCAGCAGCAGCAACGACAGCAGAATCAGCAAAAGCGTTTGGCCACTGACGGCAGCATGTCGATGAGCATCACCTTTGGCACCCCCAACACACCCAACATAAGCATGGATCTGGCTGCACGTTCCACACTGGTGAAGGAGGGCTGGCTGATGAAGCGAGGGGAGCACATAAAGACTTGGCGTCAGCGCTACTTTGTGCTCCGTTCTGACGGTAGTCTGATGGGATATCGCAGCAAGCCGGCGGACAGCGCCAGCACACAGACGTCGGAGCAGCTACTGAACAACTTTACAGTGCGCGGGTGTCAGATCATGAGCGTGGACAGACCCAAGCCCTTCACATTCATCATCCGCGGCCTGCAATGGACAACGGTGATTGAGCGCACCTTTGCCGTCGACACAGAAATGGAGCGCCAGCAGTGGACCGAGGCCATACGCAACGTGTCCAGTCGCCTGAGCGAAATGGGAGAGATGGCCATGTCGCCGTCAGTGCAGACTGACATGGCCGACGTGGACATGGCCGGCATTGCCGAGGTGGAACTCTCCGAGCAGTTCTCGGTGCAGGGCACCACCTGCAACAGCAGCGGAGTCAAGAAAGTGGTAAGTATTCTATGGTAATTCTTTCATCCGTGGAGTGCGTGATTGAAAGCCTTATCTCGTTGTAGACTTTGGAGAACTTTGAGTTCCTCAAGGTGCTCGGCAAGGGCACCTTCGGCAAGGTTATCCTGTGCCGTGAGAAGGCCACTGCCAAGCTGTATGCGATCAAGATTCTCAAGAAGGAGGTCATCATCCAGAAGGATGAGGTGGCGCACACACTCACCGAGAGTCGTGTGCTCAAGTCCACCAATCATCCATTTCTTATTGTGAGTAACCTTCAAAGATGTTCGAGGTTTCCTTTAATATATATTCTCGTTTCCTTTGCAGTCTCTTAAATATTCATTTCAAACCAACGATCGCCTGTGCTTCGTCATGCAGTACGTGAACGGCGGGGAGCTCTTCTGGCATTTGAGCCACGAGCGCATCTTCACCGAGGACCGCACACGTTTCTATGGAGCCGAGATCATCTCGGCCCTGGGCTATCTCCACTCGCAGGGCATCATCTATCGCGACTTGAAGCTGGAGAATCTTTTGCTGGACAAAGATGGCCACATCAAGGTCGCCGATTTTGGCCTGTGCAAGGAGGACATCACCTATGGCCGCACAACGAAAACATTTTGCGGCACACCGGAATATTTGGCCCCGGAAGTATTAGACGATACTGACTATGGACAGGCGGTGGATTGGTGGGGCACAGGCGTCGTCATGTATGAAATGGTAAGTGAAGTCATAATCTGACATCATTCTTTGCTGATGCCTTTTAACCTTAACATTAACTTCTGCAGATTTGCGGACGCCTACCGTTTTACAATCGCGATCATGATGTGCTTTTTACATTGATATTGGCAGAAGAGGTGAAATTCCCGCGTAATATCACCGATGAGGCGAAAAACCTGCTGTCTGGACTGCTGGCCAAGGATCCCAAGAAGCGTTTGGGTGGCGGCCAGGATGATGTCAAGGCAATACAAGATCATCCCTTTTTTGCGAGTATTAATTGGACAGATCTGGTGCTAAAGAAGGTGCGAAATAAATGCGGGACATACATATGAAGGTCTAATCTATTTAATTTGGTATTCTTATGTGCAGATACCGCCGCCCTTTAAGCCTCAGGTAACATCCGATACGGATACGCGTTACTTTGACAAGGAGTTTACTGGAGAGAGCGTGGAGTTGACGCCGCCGGATCCCACGGGACCGCTGGGCTCCATAGCCGAAGAGCCGCTATTCCCGCAGGTACGAGGATTGGAGGGAAGAATCCTTATTTCTATAACTACATTTCTTTATTTTGCACTTTCAGTTCAGTTACCAGGGAGATATGGCTTCCACATTGGGCACCTCGTCGCACATTAGTACTTCCACAAGTCTCGCATCGATGCAATAGAACAACAGCAGCAACAAGAAGAGTTAAGCAACAACGTAACGTAGCGTAATGTAACGTAACGCAACGTGCTTGCACACACACCCACACCCCACACATCATGTTCTGCTTTCATCACCTCTATAAACTATATACCTATACCTACTATAGCATATAGCATTGGGAAAAATGAAATGAAAACAAAACAAGAAAATATTAAATAATAATAATAATAATTATGTAATTACACAGAAGAAAATGTCAAAAAGGCAAAAGGCTTTTCTTGCGACACAAAACAGAAATAATAAGGGAATTCAATTGATAGTAGCTTATTTTTGCATTCATAATATGAAAAGGGAGGGCAAAGGCAAAGGAAGGAAGCAATCGAAGCAACAGATCGTAGACCGTCGAAGCAGAGGAAATAATTTACCACATATGATTACACATATACATATATCTATATATATATCTATATACATACTTATACATACATCTAATAATTCAACACTGGGGGGACCGCCATCGCCCACCCAGCGTGCTGGGTGGACGGGGGTCTGGAGTGATTAGTTAATTAGTTACGACAACAACAAGCAAAAGAAAAGGAAAACCATCTGAACAGCACTTATAGGATATAGCGAACATTTAACTGAACAGCAACAAAAATCGAAATACACACACACACACACACACTCTACATACATACATACCCACTCGTATCTATACATTATTTATACTCCAAAGAAGCAAGAAACCACACAATAATTACGAGTTAAATATAATGTTAAAAATTGCCTCTAAAGTGCTGTGCTTCATGCAAAACAAAAAACTCTCCACAACAAAACACAGAACAGAGAACAGAAGAGCAAGGATAAATGGATAAAAATCAATTCAATGGATAAATTGCAGTTTGCAGCAACAATAACCACACTTGACGCCATTTTTTATTCTAATTTTTTACCACAACAAAATATATTTGTACATAAAAAACCTTGACAAAAATTACGAAAAGTGTCGCGTGGAAAATGGTTAAACCTTTGACACCCCCAAACAAAAATATATCCTTGTATAATTCAAAATTCATTCTTTGTCATTTAATTATTGGCATTGCAAAAAGTTCACAATGTAAAAAAAGGAAATGTTTTGTATTTGTAGAGCGATTTAGAAGCAAAAATACAAAACCCAAAAGAAAATGAAAATCAACCACAACAACAGACTTACACATAGTTCCACGAGGGAAAACTAAAAGGAAAAATGATATAAAAAGGAAAAACCCTAAAAAAAGAATTTTTGATATTTTTATATGCGCAATAAAAAAAAACAACAAAAGAAAAACTAAGAAAAAAAAAACAAAAAAAAAAAAAAAAAAAAAAAAAAAAAAAAAAAAAAAAAAAAAAAAAAAAAAAAAAAAAAAAAAAAAAAAAAAAAAAAAAAAAAAAAAAAAACAAAACAAAATATAGTTTTATATTTCAAAAAGAAAAAAAAAAAAAATATGAAAAGCAAAGCAAATTTTGTAAATAAAAAAAAATAAATAATAAAAGAAATCAAGTTCGGGCATTTCATCAACAGAAAGAAACCAATACAAGAAAAACGAAAGCATAATCTCTCTTCTATAGTATGTTAAACGAAAACAAAACCCTATCAATCGATGCAAACAATAACCAAGAAAAACTGAAAACTAAAAACTGAAAACTGAAAACAGAGAACGAAATGAAGAAAGCTAAGCGAAAATGAAACGATATGATGCCAAAGAAGCGGCAGAGTTATTAGCAAGGGGAACTCGAAGAGTGGAGAGAGAGAACCCATAGGTCGGACAGAGGACCAGTCTTGTGTTAGGACTTGTGATGCAGACGATGATGATGTTGATGATTCCGAAGGGCAGTAGGAGAACAGAGATAGACAGAGAGAGACAGAGAGAGAGAGCGAGTGATATCACAGCTTGGCGTTTTTGGCCCGACATCTAGGCTAGCCAATATCAATCTCAGATCGATCAAGCAATACATAGACACAATATAGAACCCTCATAAGCATGGCTTACTAGACATACTAAAACCCAAGAAAACGACTCGTCGTCACGTAACAGAGACTACTCTTCGACTACTCCACCCTGTTGCCCAAAAAAACAAAACAAAAGAAAACCGAAATCCAAAATCCACTTTGCTAGCAACAACGTGGATAAGTGGAGGTAAGATATTGAAACATCTATCTATAGTGTAACCCATAACCGAATTGAAAGATGGCATTTCCCCAACAAAAAGGGAAATAATCTATAGAAATAGTTGACTAAGTTTACTGATTTTTGTAAGAGAACTTTTTTGATTTCGATTTATCAACAACACACACGAACTGCAAAAACTACAATGTGTTCTGAAAGGATGAATGGTATAGGAGGAAAACATGGTTTGAAAACTTGACTATATACATATGTGTTTAGGGAGATATATCCAGTCAGATCTTAGATCAAGTCGAGGGCAACTTGAGTTGTTTTTTGTATTGTAAAGAGGGAGCGAGGAGAGAGATGAGATGAGATGAGATGAGCGAGAGAGTGAGTGAAGAAGGAAATCCCCCCTAAATACCCAATCCCGAACCCAGAATATAACCGAAATATTGATTAGGTGTAATTTTTTGATAGGCGAATTCTTGCAGAGTTCGCACAGTTTTAAATACTAATAATAATAATATTTACTAAATAAAGATAAAACCTTAAGCTGATTTATTGAAGAGGAGGAGAAACGATAAGAAGAACGATTCAAGATCGTAAAATATATTATATATTATATTATATATTGAAGTGGACTAACGACAGCATCAACTGAGCAGCAACCATGTAGATAATTGTACGATCTGCAGAGTACTATAATGATAACGATTAATTTATACGCGCTTACGCATACCAACATGCATACATTGCGAGAATATATATTATACATATACATATACATATACATATATATATATATGTGTATACGTACATATATACGATAAAAGGTGTGTATGTATATTATACATGCATTCAAAAAACCAAGTTTATTATACAGTGAAAAACATTATAATAATAAAACATACATAAAACCAAATGAGGTTGTAGTTTTTGGAAGGGGGGAGAGGCATTTTGAACTACTCTCTGGATTTAACTTCGAAGTGAGCCAGTTAATAGATTATACAACTATTCTGCTGTAATTTCCAAAGGATTTGTTCCACAGTAAATCTATGTTAAGCTGCCACCTATAAGAGCTCCACAAGCACTTAAACCCACTCTTCTTCTCTACGGAAAAATTGGGTCAGGAAAACTATGCGAAAAGTCCACAAGTGGCAGGAAGGAAAAACTCACTGGACAAGCGCCAATGACCGACTTAAATATTCGGGAGCAGCTGAAGCTGGAGCTGGAGCTGGAGTTGGCCACCTCCTCTATTCCAAGTGCGTGCTAAGCCACAGTCGCAGTCCCAGTCCCAGTCCCAGTACCAGTCCCAGCTCCAGCTCCACTCATGGGATGTGGAGAACGCGAACAATGCGTTTTGTCCGATGATTAATTGCAACGCAATCTTGGAGGCCACGAGAGTCGAGAGCCGAGGCCGCCGCGCTGTCAGCTTTCCCCCGTCCAATAGTAGGTAGATGTACATACTGGAGTCTGGTGTATGTACTATACGTATATGTACGACTGCCTCTGTGAATGATATATAGACAGAATGTGTGTCGCGTATTAAGTTGAGACACAAAGCTATTAATTTTTAGCAAAACAAAACGGAGCCCAACGGATTCGAAGTTACATTTTTTGCGACCAGAGGTGCAACGAAAGCGAAAGTGAATCTGAATCACATTGAACTTGATTCGGATTTTTGGGTGTGGGGCTGCAAGTTGACAGATCTGGGTTGGGTTGCATCCTTAAGCTAATATTGCACTGGGTTATGACAGCAAGCCGCAGCATTGATGATGTGCTCAAGGGGTGGCCGGAGGAGAGGCCTAGCCCTAAGTGCTTAGGAAAAGTGCGATTTTTACTTTCCCTTTTTCGATGCGATGCGATGCGATGCGATGCGATGCTGAGCTGACGGATGAGACCACGACAAATGAAATGGCAAACACCAAATCCAAATGAAAGGCCCAAAGCCATTGGTTGCTTGGAGGAGAACGAGGCGAATTTTAAATGCTCTTAGGAAGAGATTTTGAATGAGATATTGGAAATATATAGCAGAATTCTCTGGGAATTTATAGAAATAAAAATGCCATAGCCATGGGCCATACCAACTACGAACGTTGGAACTAGAAGCATCTTATTGGATAATTAAGAATCTGCAGGACTAATGGTTTCCGATTGAATCTATGATTGCGATGAAGTGTAAAGATAATATTTGAGATGAAAGATCTTAAGTAAGATCTTAGATAAAGAATCTCTAGCTACAGCTTCAGTTTGTGTGGAGTCTTAACCTGCAGATCTTTACTGATCTCTACAATATTTGTGGCTATACCCTTTACGCTCTCATCAGTCTTTAGGGAAGTTTGACGACTGGCTCGTTGCGGCTCGTTTGCTTTGTTCGCCACGCGTGTTTTTCGCGCTTTTCATTTGCCAAGCGGAGATTTTCCTATTTTCACCTCTGGCAAAAGCCAAAGCCAAAGCCGAAGCCGATGCTCTGGGCTGTTGGCTGCCTTGGCTGTTGCTTTATAGTAATGTGAAAATTTCTTAAAACTAGAAAACTAACAAACAACTATTTGCTGGTGCAGCAATGGCAGCAATGGCAGAGGGGGGCAGCATTGTGAGTATGTGCTGGCACTTAACAACTCTGTGGCTACTCCATGGCCACTCGGGCAGCCGGCAGAAGAGTCTAGGAAAACAGCAGAAGAAAAGTGAAATACATCAAGGCACGTCACATCCATCAGACATTTATGAGCAGCACGAGAGCACGCCCCATCTCCCAGTTTCAGTTGCAGACCCAGACGAGACGAGATCGGAGCAGGCCTTAGAGGTCCACCAAAAACAGGCTTCCTTTCGGACTCTAAACTGCCAGTTCAGTTCAGTTGAGGCCAGACCAGACCAGACCAGACCAGACCCGACTAGACCCGGCCCAAAAGCCCAGCCAAAGCGTGGCTAATGAATTGAAATTGTTTAAAGAGCAGAAGTGGAATGGGTTGGGGACTGGTGGTGCCTTGGTCTAAGTGTCGTCGCCTTGCTGCAATAGAAAATTATTGAAAAACTTTCGTTTATTTAATTACACAGAGGCCTAGACCCAATGCCTGTTGCCAGCTAGAAGCGGCTACAGCTGGAGGTTGGCACTGGGACTAAGACTGAGACTGAGGCTGAGGCTGCGGCTGCTGCAGACACGTCTCAGTCTTTATGGGTTATGACCATATGAGATCCATAGGGCAAACACACACAACACACAATCCAGCATTCAACATTGAACATTGAACACATCCATCGATGACTCTCTGACTCGCGGACATCGACAGGCGGCATTTGAGTGAAAATGATTGATTGATTGATCGCCATTTCGTACGTAGTATGTATGTATGTATATGTATATAGCAATCATGCTTGTCGGCATCTGCTGTTGTTACTCCTTTTCGGTGTCTGTCTGTCTGTCTGTCTGTCTGTCTGTCTGTCTGTGGGGGCAATTATTTATTTGTTTCTCGCATTATTTTTGCAGATTTCGCCGCGAAATTTCGTTTATTCGCTTTTAAGGGGTTCGATCCGATCCGATCGGATCGCTTCGATCCATGAACAATCGTTGATTGAGAGACGTCGCGACGTACGACATCGAATGGGGGAATTGGTGGCTCTCCAATCTGCTGGCTAATTGCCGCTGAAGCTGAAGATGTAGCTGCAGCTGGAGCTGTAACTGTAGCGGGGCGGTGGAAAGTGTGATCCACTTTTTCATCAGATGATGCGTTTCCCATGATCCACTGCGAGTGCTGTCTGATGATCTGCTAATTATCTGCTGATGGCAACTGGTTGAGCAATTAACGCGCACAAGCAACACGCAGCTAAAAGTGATTAAAAAAATGATGAGAAATTATGTGGAGCACTTGAGCTCAGAAAGGATGTGTACTAGATCTGTGCCGAGAGTGGAATCTCTTCCAAAGAGGACCCTCTTCAATGATCTTTCGATTCATTATTCATTGCCAATGAGTTGCTCCGATAAACCTCTTGATAACCTCATATTCTGGTAACCTTGTTCAACTTGGAGTATCTCGGGATATGTCGGTCAGTTTCGGTAGCAAGTTGCAGTAGCGAACAACAACAAACAGACATTTGTTTTATCCACCAACAAGCAGAACACATTTCACCTAGATGGCTTGGCCCACTGAAAACCTTTTCAACTTTGACCGCATTGCGGATATTTTGGCCATGTTCAACAGCTCTTTTCTGTGTGTGTGTGTGTGTGTGTGTGTGTGTGGATTGGCTTCGGTGCACATGTCAAGCCCCCAATGTAGACCCACTGCGCTGCTCCTCCCGCATGTTAAACATAATAAAAAACGGGTCAACATGGCACACATCTCCAGCACCAACTCCAACTCCACCACCACTTGTACTCCCATTCCGAAGGCAAGACAGGGGCTCTACGTTCTGGTCATCACGGGGCAGCCGCACCCGAGCAGGAGGAGGAGCAGGGAGCAGGCAGCAGGGAGCAGGGAGTGGGCAGTGCAGACACCAAATATAGACGTTGGACAATTTCTGAGCATGCCATGGCAGAACGCCTTTATGATTATATGACCGCTGCTGCGACTATGACTATGACTATGACTAGTCGTAGTTGTAGTTGTAGTTTTAGTCGTAGTCGCAGGCAGGCGACATACACCATGACAAAAAAAAAAAGAGACACACAAAAAAGAGAGCCATGTACGAGTTGTTATAAGCGATAACCTAGAAAGAGAAATAGTAGTAGGAAACGAAAAAGAGGTAGAAATACTTGCAACATATTCTTTCCATCTTGGATACCTGGCAGTCAAACAGGGAGAAGGGTTACCTATGGCTTGTAAATGGAAAAAACACTAGAAAATATCCCCCAGATACTGCAATTTCAGTTAAGGAATTTAAGAGGAGTTTTTACTGAACAGCACAACATTCTACAACATTTGTTAGCAATAAATAAACTAAACCTTAGTAAAGGGTATTTCAAATTCCATAACTTTCTTCTTTGTTCTTTGACTTTTTTTCATTACTTAAGGGGAGGGGAATCGGCATGGAATGGCATGGAATGAGTTGGTTTGGGATGTGCTTTTTTTTAGAGATGTTTTAGGTTGTGGCCTAAGCAGAAGAAAGCTGCTCGAACACACCTTGAAAATGTTCGGAAAGTGTGCGGCCACGACAAAGATTCTAATTGCAAAAACTGGACAACACAAACAGAACAGAGCAGAGCAGAGTAGAGCAGACCCCATCGAAGATGGGACAGACCAAACACCCCAGAGAGAGGGAGAGATAGAGCTTGGAGCGGGATACACTCTGTAGGGATACGCTCGGGAGTGCACGCCGTGTGAGGTAGCTGCTGCTGATGACGATGATGGGCTGACTGATGGGGAATTAGTATGGGTATAGGATGAGGCATGTGGCATGTGGCATGTGGCATGTGGCATGGGCATGGGCATGGGGGGGAGGGATCATCTTAGCCGGGAGCTAATTCTGCCGTTAGCCAGAGGAATCAATTTCCAGATGCGAGTCTCTTGCGTTTTGTGGCATCTTCTTCCCTAGTAGGTGTGCCTCTCATCGCCATAGATATCACGTCTCGTCCGCGAGTGTGGACAATGGACTGTGGACTATAGAGTGTGTGTACATAGTACCCATACAGCACCTTTGACTGGGGAACGGCCGAGACGACGGCCGAAGACCGAAGACCGAAGAGCGAAGACGACGGCGACGGTGGCGGCGCCTTGCATGTCCGGCTGGACGGCCTACATGTCCACCTTGCAGCTGCCATTATGCAATGTCACGATTCGCGAGCGCGCATAATGAACTTTTGATGTTGTTGCTGTGTGTCCAAAACACTCACCAACACACACACACATACTCTCACTGTTGCAGTCACTTGTTGCAATGCAAGAGTGTATCTATGAGGTAGGTAGGAGGTAGGTGCCGAATCAGATGCAATAAGCAACCGCTCCGGTAGGAGCAAAGCAGCTGACTGCTAGAGATGGTCAGAGGTGAGTACCTTAAGGAGTACCCCAATAACATATAATTTCTATTCGATATTATAGAAATTTCGATGGAAAGAAGACGAGAAGCAACGAATCAAATATCAAAGTTCTAGCATAAACAAAACACCAAATTTTCCCCTGCAAACATCGTCGCCAAAATGCAAACCAGAATCGTGATTGGACCCTTGCACATCTCTGACACCCACCAACACTGCCAGAAGAGGCCCCGATACAAGCGCAACCACACCACCACCCAGCAGTAAACCCAACAACCTTATGGACTATAAGACTTTGGAGTAGAGAGGGGAACTTGCATATGATCCGAAACACGAGCAGCGTTGGTAATTGCTAAATAAACGTTTTGTAGGGTTTGAGCTTTGGGTTTTACTCTTTTTTGTCTGCTGATTTCTGCTTGGCGTTTTTCAAATTTGGTAGTTGGGTTTTTATTTACACGTCGCATTGGGTGGCATTGAACTCCCCGTTGGGATTGAATCCCTAGCCGTTAATGCGCCAAAATGGCAAAAAAAAAACAAAGCAAGAGCTGTGTACACTGCACCGAACCCATCATCATCATCATCATCATCATCATCATCATCATCATCGTCGTCGTGGTCATTGCATTGGCAATCACAGTGATCTTGTGGCTTATTTAAGGGCCTGTTCTTTACTTTCACATATCTGCATCTCTCTCCAGCCATTTGTGCCCCTTTTTGTGTTCTCAGTTTTTTGCTGTTGTTTTCTTTTACAACTGCTGATTAAGCCCAACACCGTGGCATCCGAAAACGTGCCACATTTGGCAAGTCCCTAACCACAGTCCGAATTCCGAACTGCCCTCCTCTCTGCTTTAGCGGGTTTTTCGAGATGTTGTGTCCCTTTTTGATTGGCGTTTGCTGATTTCGGGGCCTGTCCACTGACAACATAATATTAAAGCCAATTAAGGCTAAATTTATGCGTACAGCACTTGGCCAAGACCACAAATGGGGAGGGTTCTGTCGGTTCTGTCGGTTCTTTCTCTCTCCTCTGGGTCTGCAATTGTTGGGTCTGCAAGTGGATCGAAGCGGCGTGGATCGGGCATGTTAACTGCCAAAGTAAACATTTCCTTGTTCTCGGCATATTTTGGGCGCATTTCTTAAATGTGTGCCCCAATGGCAATGGTTTGGCAATGGGTTGTGGCTGTTGCCACATTGCTGATGCCAAAGCTGCTGCTGCTGCTGCTGCTGCTGCTGCTGCTGCCCGTGGGCTGATATGAGTTTTTTTTGCTGTTGCTCCTTGGTTGTTCCAGGGCATAACTGCAGTTTTGTGGCAACATGTTAATTTCTTTATTCCCAGCCTTGGACAGCATGTGGGCTGGTAGTAAGTACTCTGGGGCAGGGTACCTGTCCCAGTCGCTTTCTTTTGGCAAGTGGTTAGCGTCCGTTCCCAGCAATGTGGGCGCTGAAAACTGACAGGAAATGTAGGCAAAAATAATCACAAAGATCGGATATTATCTAATTAAATTAAATTAGCTTTGGATAAAGTATATTTTTAATGCATTCCTCCATCGATTCCTCGTTGATTTTCATTATCCAATCAGCGTCTAATATTTTCCATCCAATAAAAAGAAAATCAACAGAAAAAACCACTGATAATCTTTTTCTGCGATGCCTGGGCCACTCTTGGGATTATCAATTAGCATTTCTCTGCTCCATAAAATTGTGTAAGATTATGTGCCTAATCCGAGAACTCTTTTTAATTCCACTTGCTTCAATCTCACTCCTCCCAATGCCGTTGATTATGCAACAATGCCACAGACTGGGTCACACGGCACATAACTTAATTATTAACGTGGCCATAACGTTCCTCCACGTACGGGTCCGAGTATATGGGCCAGAGCATATTGCATTTCATTTCATATGCAACGATCTAAAGCGGAATGGAGTGATTGGGGGTATGGGGTATGCCACCCATGAAGCGCTCGAGGTGTGGATGCCCCATGTGGAGAGGCCAGTGCCACCGTTACAATATCAGCGAGCAGCCAGCAGCCAGCAGCGGGGTGTCTACTCATGCAACATTGCAATTAATTAAATTTTATTTTTAAATAATTGTTTTTAATTAAATTTCTTGAAGATTTTTCTTTGCGCAAATTCATGCAACACCCCAAGCGGCAGCCAGATGAACGGACATCAGCTGTGGCTGTGGCTGTGGCTGTGGCTGTGGCGAGGGTGCATCTGCCTCATGATCATGCAATCATTGAATCATTCGAGTATGAGTGATGTTGCAGCAGCAGACAGATGCGAGTAGCAGCCGATTTCTACAGCTTCTAAGAGTCAGAGGCCAATGAAATTTGCGCTTTCCCATCGCGATGCATGTAGCAGGATGAGTGGATGGTTGGGTGGGTGCATTCAACTACATTTTAGGTCTCTGTTTTGGGAAGTTCAGTGATATAACCAGCAATGACAGGCTGGACAGCAGCAGACTGTGGGCAGTGACTGTCTGTGGTGCTGAGTGGCCGCAGTGGCATGTGGCAATTAATTGGAGCATGCGAGTGCCAGTCAGGGAGTCAGTGCACCGCAGCACCAGCAGCTCCAGCAGCACCAGCAGCACCAGCGTCGTTGAACCAATTTCCAAATCAGCATCCATCCAACTAGCAACTGCAACAAGTTGCCCCAAAAATGTGACTGCACTGCGCTCTCATACATAAACCATGGCATGGCCCCGGCGTCCAGTACCATATATAAAATGAAATATATTTTTGCTGCAGTTATTTCTGCTCTTGTTTTTGGGTTGCGTGCAAAGTGCGATGATCTCTGTGGAGCGGTGAAATTTTTCAGTTCAGCTCAGGCGGTTAAATTGGTCAGTGAGCAGAAATCAAAGGCAATGTCCCAGGCAATGAAATGCCCGAAATGTGGGCTTGATTAAAAGGCCATGTCCAAAAAGATTCCCCCATTTCTGCCCCAGTCCCTGCCCCTGCCCCTGCCCCAGCCACATCGCTGCCACCAATCACGTACTGGAAATGTTTTCGCTTTTGGATAGCGGGAGAGAGAGAGAGAAAGGTTGTCCCGGTTGATGTGAAATATCACTCCGTGTCCGAATATCACCTGCCACTCGACTGAGGCGAAACACAGCCTCCAGTGGTCCCTTGGCCAACTTTCCTTTCCGTTCTGTTCTTTCGGCAGGCCTCCGCCGGCACCATCAACATTTGGCCAATTTAAAGTGGCATCAATTATTGCGAAACCATTCATTAACCGACCAGTTATCCCTCATTTCCAGATCGCTTATCGCAGCCCTAAACCGAGAGGAAGACACATCCCCATTCCCATTCCCATTCCCACTCCCATTTGCAGTCTCATCCTCAGATTTTCTCTCTGTCTGGCTTGTGCCACCGCCTGTGGGAATTGGGGTCACGCATGAGCTGAAGTTTTCGGACATGGAAAGTCTGGACTGGACTTGGCAGAGATTAAAGCCACTGATGAGGGTACACACTGCACTCCAGCTAAGACTGAGATAATGTTTAATGGGGGAAATTTGCACTGTATTAAGGATACTTAAGGGGTTGAATGGGAAACAACTTTCTTCAGGAATAATCGCTTGCTTATTGCAATTATTACGTGGACTCCATACAAACAATTTGTTTTCCATTCTCTGCCACTCGAATAGTTCCCTTGAAAGATCTCCATAAGCATAGGCCCATCAACAAGTTCATAAATTTCCATTCACCGCCCCCAACCCATGACAAAAATCTGGCAAATGTCCCCAAGGAAGTTGGCGCCAAATTTATTCAGATTGTCTTGTTTTGCTACCATTTACAGCAGCCATAGCAGAGCTAGGAGGAAGCGCAGTAGCAACAGCCAGAAGGAAGCGCAGTAGTCGGACTGAGAACAGCGAGGAGGAGGAGGACGCAGAGGAGTAACCGCAGGATGGCCACCCATGTGCCACGCAGTTCCAGCGCTAGGTTTTCCCTGGTTGAAAGAGAAAATTTATTGTGTTAGCTGCGGCACGAGTTTGCA
Organism: Drosophila guanche; assembly: GCF_900245975.1. Classification (NCBI taxonomy): domain Eukaryota; kingdom Metazoa; phylum Arthropoda; class Insecta; order Diptera; family Drosophilidae; genus Drosophila; species Drosophila guanche. The sequence goes on along the minus strand of NW_022995750.1, from coordinate 315,105 downwards.
TTTTCTTCACAGCTTTTTCTGTTTTTTCTTTGGCACTTGGCATTGTCCCCTTTTTTTTTTTAGCGGCAGTGCTGCTGCGGATGCTGTGTGACACGACCTTTAACGAGATTTTTCCTCTCTAGTTGGCGCATCATCACGCGACTTTCCAGCTGCAGTCAGCTCAGCTCAGTGCATGGCCATGGCCATGGATTCTGTTGGCTATTTGTACCAACACATGTTGAAGAAGCCGCCAACAGCAACAGCAAACATTTGTTGGGGAATTAGCAAACGACAGACAGGCCAGCCATCCAGCCATCCAGCTCCAACTGTGGAGCTGTGTGTGTGGATGGTGGATGGTGGATGGTGGATGGTGGATGGTGGATGGTAGGTAGCTTCGTTATGATGGGGAGGATGAGGATGAGGAGCATGATCAACGTCATTTGTGGCTGCTGCTGAGGCTGCTGCTCTGCTGCTGCTGCTTTCCAGCTGCTTCTAGTCCTCCTTCTTGCCACATTGCATGCACATTGAATTCCAATTGGGTTTGGCAGAGTGGCGCAAACTTAATTGTCAAGGTTCGTTAGTTCTTTTTCTTTTATTTTTTGCCAGCTTCTTTTGCAGCCCCGCTGTCCCGCTGTCTCGCTGTCTCGCTGTCTCCTTCGACGTCGCACTCTTCTGCTAATGTTCGTTTCTAATGGTCTGTTTGAGTTACGGCCATGCCACAACCAAGACTCAGACTCAGACTAAGTCTTCTGCTCCGAGTCCCAGTCGAAGTCTGGTCAAAGGAATTCTCAATATTTCCATTACTTTGTGGTCAACGTCTGGGATTTGTTGCGTTCTTAGCGGCATTTGAGCTCTCTGTCGCCTCTCTTTTGTCTAACTATTTAATTCACATTGGTGGAAACTCGATTGTACTGTTCCCCGTGGTAGATGCAACGCGGAGTGGCGGCTGGTGCAGGCCAGGCACCTCCACCACCGCCATCGAAGCACAAAATGAGCAACGCCACCAGAGAACTTGCCACAGAACGTTGCAATTTCTTCCATACTTTGTTGTACTCTACTCTACAGTGGGGATATTATGAGTGTTTTCTGCAGAGTTTCTCATAGAAGATCTTCCTTAAAGAATTTGTTTAAAATATATTGAAAGATCTCTAAAAATCTTCTCATGTTTCATTCCTCTCATTTAACCAGAGGAGATCTTAAAACTTAATCCAACGTTTTCCATCTATCATATGGGGTGGTCTGCCCTTTCAATGGGAACTTTCTTTGACACTTCAGAGACAGATTGATCTTGAAAGCAACCCAACTTTGCTGAAGTGTCTTTTGTTTTAATTCCAATTTCACTGAGGGGTTCTCCAGGGGCGAAGCTTTCTTTCCATTTGAAGATCTTCGAAAATGAAGATACCAGTGTCTGGTAGAGCATCTCTCTGGACGGCCACAGCCCAAGCCGTATATTTCTGCACACTCTCCGCTTCACTACGGTTTGGCTTAGTTTTCATATAGTTTTTTTGTTTGATTTTTGTTTTTGTTTTGGTTTGGATATTTTCTGTAGTATTATTTTGTGGGACTGTGGGGCTGCTCCACCTCTGGTCTTGGGTCTCGGGAATGCAGTCGTCCGCAGTCTGAAGTCCGCGCTGCCAACGCAAGCGTCTGCGTCAGCGTCAGCGTCAGCGTCAGCGTCAACGTCGGTATTCTCTCCACTTGACTTTCAGTTGAAATGCGTCCGATCAATGGCGATCGAGTTAGTTTTGTTAAGATCTCCTCCAGGCAAAGTGCAGCCGGCCGGCAGTCGTCTGTCTCTCCTGTCTCTGCTGTATCTCTCTGTGTGTGTGTGTGTGTGTGCTGTGTGTGTGTGCTGTGCTCTGTGTGTGCTACAAGGATCCAGGTCCCAGATCTGTGGCAAAGCAGGATGCGAATGTCGCATCCATGTCGCGATCGCTAACGGCTCTTTAGCGGTTCTCCACTACTAGTACTCGTATCTCGTTCTGCGGCCTGGCCTGCCTGGAGGAGTGTGCTAATGTGATAAGCCGCTTAAACCGCAATCGACTTTTGCGGCGACTCTGACTCGGAGTTCAACTGAGAGCCAACATTTTTGGCCTCCCCACCCCTGATGATCAGTGCTGGTACGTATGGGGGGACACATGGGTGCTGAGAGCCAGAGTTCTTGGGAGGAAGGGTCATATAATTTATGTGTGAGGCTGAAGATAGGATCAATCAATATGTTGGGGGAATTCTTGTATGTCAGATTAACTTTTTAGCAGCACATAACATCCATCCTCTGCACGAATTTACAGCACTAAAAGATCTCTTTTGGCTGCAAATCTCAGATTTCTGCATTCCAACTTCCGCTTTTTGGGAAGTTATGGGGTTAATTGCCTTGCACACACTCTCCCTCTGTCACTCACACTGTCACAGCTTGAGGCTCTGCCTTTGTAGACTTTTAGTGTTCCATTCCCGATGCCCGCGCACCACCTGACAGCAGACGGGGTACGCATATTTAAAGTCCGATATCAATCTTTCACAGGAATGAGCAATGACACTTAATGGCATTTCGTTGCAAGCTACAGCCACAGCCCAAGCTACGGCTCCGCCACCGTCACCGTCACCGTCACCGTCACTGTCTCCGGCTACATTTTATGGGCAGCTTCCCCACACAGATCCCATCCCGCGCGACATTGCCTTGTTAAGTGTTAACGTTAAGTGCCTTGTTACTTAATTCTCCTCTCCTTTATCTCTTCTCGTACATTTGCGCGCTCTAATTCGATCTGAGGTGTGCGAACGTTTGCGCGAGAGCGGGACAGACAACAGAAACAAAAGCACCAAAAAGGAAGCAACAAAAATTGCTTTTACTAGAAGATGCGCTGCCGTTGTACCTGCTTGCAAGATGTAATTTGTGCAAGGTGAGGCAGCATAGAGAGTGGCCTAATTTGTTTCAATTTGCAATGAACGCCTGTGGCCACCTATCACCCTACATGGTAAGGTACCTTGTGTTTCTGCTGTTTTTGTTGTTGATGGGTTGCACACTAAGAGGGAGAGAGAGACATCAGAGAGCAACAGCTAAGCCATTATCACTCGCGACTTTGAGTGCAGCCATAATGTAAGCGAGAGCATTTTTCTTTAATTTACAGTTAATTCAGTCTTATGGGGTAATTATGCAAGCAAGGAGAGCCCAGATTCAAGCATGTAGCGAAGAGGAGAAGACTCGAGACGACTTCCTCTCTGTCTGTGTCTGTGTGTCTCTCTGTTCTCTGCAACGTAAATCAATCAAAGTGCTTTAGTTAAGGCCTTAATTAAGGCTCGCGGGGTTCTTAAGCCTTGGCTTTGCCATGCATGACCATAGGCAGTGCACGCACACGCGCACACACACTAAAACACAACTAACTCTCCCTTTATGCACATGTCTCCACTGAAGCTCAAAGCAAGGCACGACTCTAACGGTTGGAGAGGGATAGCGAGAACTGTGTAGAGTCGCCCGCAGGCGAGGGCGCAGCCGTGGCCACAGCCACATCGCAAACAAATTGCGACGATGCGATAAGCCGGCTCCACTGACAATAAACGAATGCCCAATCAATCTCGAACGGGAGGCCGCGAAAGCCACACACAACCGTAGTAGAGAGAACGCAGACCAGTGCCGTTGGAAACCGCTGCCTGGGGCCCCCTTATCGAATTCCCACTGTTGTGCAGATGGACTCTGCATCAAAATATCTGCACCCGCCTCTCTCTCTCTCTCTCTCTCTCTCTCTGGGAGTCTTGCCTTGGCCTGGGCGTTGTCCGCTAACCGCTGGCTTCCTTTCCGCATCCCGATGCGATGGCTGTGGCAAGTGTCTGAGGCACCGTTAGCCATCATTAGCAATGAAATCAATTGACGGCCCATATCGAAGTGGTTACGTTACGTTACCCCATGCCCCATTACCGTACTAAAGGTGGTTAGGGTGGGGGGTTGGTGGTCGATAGTTATAGCTGTGTGGATGAATGGGATGGATGGATGCTGTGGTTTGCCATCGGCACACAGGAAGTTCAAACCCATTGCGAGAGAGACAGAGAGATCTAAAGATTTCCATACATACAACATTTCAGGGAGCGTTGTTTTTGCATTATCGAAGATTATCCGCATTTCTACGATGAATATTGTTAGTTATACTCACACCTATGAATGTATAAATTGTGCGTTCACTCCGGAAGGGTTTCCTCTGCCACTGATTATACACATTCCTGCATATATGTATGTACATATGTATTTCCCTTGTCATAGTTTTGCTTGCTTCATCGCTTCCAGTCTTCCTTCAGTCTGTGTCGGTTCGAGCCTGTGTCGGGTCCATCTCCGATTAGTCCGACTAATACCCACACAGAGGAAGCCACTTGGCACTTGACTATCACTCCTTTCTGCACTCAATCTTCGCATCTGGGTAGCATCTCGTTTTGGTAGCAATTCCAACCCAACCCCCCCAGTCCAACCGCTGATTATCTCCACCACAGCACAGAGACACAGAGAGAGAGAGAGAGAGAGAGAGAGAGAAAAACACTAAAGGAATCGGGCTGGAAGGAAATTGCGTGCAATAAAAGATAGATATGTCGGGGGCACACTGGCTATCAAGCGCGGATCATACATACATGAGAGAGGGGAGAGTAGACACAGAGAGGATTGCATTCGTATTCCGTACAAATATTGGCATACGCTTTGCCCCTTATCTTGGCCAATTTATAGCCGCGTTTCTTGCCTCTTGCCATTTTTCGTTGTTGTTTTTTGTTGTTTGCCAAATGACTCAATAGCTGGAGCGAGCCTCGTGGTCCGTCTGTCGGTTGGGAGCTGGCGAAACTAGTTCTGTTGCACGCACTCGTCACGAATCTAATGTAATTCTCAATTACGAAACGAGTTATGCCACAAATTAAGCAAGCGAAGGAGCGAGACAGAGAGAGCGTGCCTAACTGCACTTTACTTTACTTTATGTTTTTTTTTTTGTTTTTTATGTGTTGTGGCCACCGAAAGGGGCAATGGAAATGGAATGGCAAATGCTAACAAGCCCCAAACTCGAGCGACGTCGAGCCAGAAAAGGGCGTCAACGTTGGGGCGCCACCCCAAATTAGGAGCACCTGCCACCAGTCCTGTGGCCTGTGGCCTGTGGCCTGGGGGCAGGACTGTCCGGCACGGGGATGCGATGGTTTCCATGCCCAGACAAAGGTGTTTCGTTGTTATTAATTAACAACAATTCGATTTGTGGCCACACTTTGAGGCAAAGACAGAGGCACAGGCACAGCAGCCCACTGATCATCATATTCGGAATCGCTGGATCGCTGGATCGCTGGAGCTCTGAGCAACTGGATCTCGTGGACTGGACCTGGACCTGGCCTGGCCTGGTCATGTGGTCAACGTCAACCAGTTGGCTTGGCTGCACTGCCACTGACGCGAAATACCAAACACGTTTCGCGGAACAAGTTCAGGCCTGGCCATGCCAAGCCATGGAGTAACATGTCTCAAGACTTGTTCCACCCTTTATGTTCTCCAAGCACCAAGCAACAGGCACCAGGTACACAAGCGGGCCAAAACGATGACCAAGAGCAAGCATCCGTTAAACTGCTGTGGGCCATTGTCCAGCATTTTGTAGCCCGCTTAGCATTGGGTCAGCGTTGGGTAGCGTTCGCTGTGCGAAATGGGACCACGCATGGCATTAGCTGGGGATGCCATGCCACACAGAGGGAACAGCGCAGAGCAGAGATCAGAAGAGACGAGATCCTAAATCTGACTTTGTGGCTTATTTGAATAGAGGTGTTGTGGCCTGGCCTCCGCGCTCTGCGCTCTCCACCTTCCACGCTCCGTTGATGGTAGATGGCTGATGGCCCGTTGTTGTTAAGAGCCTTTTGCCTCATGACAGGTGTCTCCTCCCTGTCGCATCTCACTGCATCTGCGAAACCGTTTTGTGTCCCCTGGATTGGGGTCTGGTCTCTGTCTCTTTGGTTCTATTTCTGAACTCTGCCTCTCTCTTTCTGTGTCTCTCTGCTTGTCTCTTTTGTGTGGCTCTTCGATTGCTGCTGCTGCTGCTGCTGCCTTTTGGCCAAATTGCTTGGCTAATAAAAATAGATGTTGGCCCGCCGCAACAGCAAATGAAGTTGTTGCCACTTTGAAGTTACCTGGGATTGTTCGTGGCTTGTTGCGCGGATCTTCTCCAATGCCAGCAGCAGTCGTTGCCGTGGGGCAAGGGACGCTTGCTCAGATGATAGATACTTTTAGAGGTTCTCCATGGGTTGGTTTTGAGATTTTCGAAGAGGTTTTTGTAGGTAGGTGTTTGGGCAGAAACTAGTTCGAAACGTAACTATCACTTGCTCCACAAACACTTTTAGCTGCAATCCTTAGTTAATCCTCTTTATGCATAGAATATTCCGAAACACAACAGACAGAGAGAGATATCCAACTTTTCCATAAGGCATGCGTCGAGTGAGGCCCAGCCACAGCCCCAGTTGAAGCCCCATTTGGACAATGGAGCCACCGTGCGAGTGTTGAATTTCACTCCGCTAATTGCCCGACTCTCCGGCAATGGCTTGCAATGGATGGACTGGGGGACGAACATGGATATGGGGCCATATATTCATACCTTGTGTTTATGGATGGACAGAGGATCTACGCCGGCGGCGCCTCATAAAAGAGACGACGACGACGATGCTAGTGCCTCTCTGGGGAGCGCTCCCCACGTTAATGGATTGGGCTCCAGAAGCTGTAAACTTGCATACAGCAGCCACATAATTTGGAGTAATGGACTCCTGGGCAGCGGATGCATCAAACGATGCATCAAAGTGGACGGACTGGGAATGGCTTGGAAATTGGGTGAGCCTTTTGGTCTGGGAGGGAGGTATAGGGGATAGCTGCTCCCAGCTGCTCCCAGCTGCTGTCTCTTTTGTAGAGTGGAGTGTAGAGTGTGGCGTGGAGTGCCTTTGACCATAAATTCTGTAAATTCAAAGCGCGAAGGAATGTCACTTGCCAATTATTAGAGAATGTCAGCTTGTCGCTTGATATCTTTGCCATGTTTGTATTGACGATCTCAGTGGCTGCCGCTGCTGCTGCCAACTGTTGCCTCACAGAGAACGAACGCTCCACTTATCGCTGCCTCATATCTAATATAGACAAGAGCAAACAGGTTCCCCCCAGTTGCAGTTCAATCACGTCTTAACGTTGCAGCTACTCCGACTGCTCCTGCTCCTCCTCCTCCTCCTCCTCCTCCTCTTCCTCACCCTACTGCCGCAGACTCTCTGAAGATTTCCCAAGCATCTCCTAGTCAATCCCAATCCCTGGTCGCAAGTCGCAAGTCCCAGCTCTCTTCTGGACGCGCGGCTCCCTCTCTGGGTTTCTGTTTTTTTTCTTTCTTTCTTTTAATTGCTGCACTGCATCTGCTGCTCTGCTCGGAGGATCGGTTAAAAACGTTTGACAAATGCCAATGCCAACAATTACACGAGCAGCGATATCTCATGGATGCAACTGTGATTTGAACTCATTACGGCAGCGGCTGCCACTGCCCCATCATCATCATCATCATCATCATCATCATCATCGTCATCATCAGAGAGCTCCAGGAACCAGTGCCAGTTTTCGCCTGCTTTATGGCTGTCGTTTCCCTCTCCTCCCACTGCAACTGCAGGCAGCAGAACAGACAACAACAAAACATCTTCATCCACTTGCGACTTGTTGCACCTGACCTTGTGCCAGTTGGCGGCGTTGGCGGTTGACCCAGACACAAGTGAAAACAAAATCCCTATTCAAATCCGGGCTCTGCCTCGCCATAAACCTTCCTTCCGTCTGCCTCCTACCTCCACACACATATACAACTGCTTGCTGTCTTCACTGTATGTGTGTGTTTGTGTTCCCCATGCCACATGCCACAACCTGAACTTGAAGTGCGGAACCAGATGCATGTAAGGTAACGGTCCTGCGGCTTGCAGATGCCGCGTCTGCCTCGTGAGAAATCAAACTGTAAAGTGCGACGCGGTCTCTGACTTTCTGCCACTGACTCGAGCCTAGGCCATGGCCAATGCCAACCGCCAATGCCAATGCTGGGGCCTAAACAGGTTGCCGTGGTCGTATACCATTTCGGTTCGAGTCCGAGCTTCCTCACACACGCCTGCCAGAGGAGGAGTGCAGGATAGATGCTTAAACTGAAGCTGTAGCTGTGGCTGTGGCTGTGGCTGTGGCAAGCAGGCTGTTGCATGGGGCACAACTATGACTAGGTGAACCGCCGAAATGGTTGTTCCCTGCGCCTGCCATTAGCCCCCCAAAACCAATTGCACAATTTGTAACAGCTTTTGACGAGATTTCTGCGGTTGCAGCTACATAAAGTTGCTGCTGCATGCTGCATGCTGCATGCTGCCCCCATGACACTTCCTGCAACCTGCTGGCACGCCTTTCCCATTCGCGGTTTGGCAACTTGCAGCATTCTGCGGTGTTTGCTCTGATTTTGATGTGTCACCCTTTGGTGCTGTGTCTTTCTGCTGCTGTGTTTAGAAGTTATATTTCTGCATCCATCTGATGCCTGTTTTTAGGTCTCTTCCAAGGGCATGAATTACCGAAATGATCCCCATTTAGGTCTACGCCTCAAAGGGCACCTCTAAGGGCACTCTGTTTATGGCCCTGCAGCCTTTGGCTCTATGATCAGCCCTGCTGATTGCACTGCTCTTACCCCGTTTTAAATGACCTTTTGAATGCTTCTTTGAATACCGGATATCTAAGGCCATTTCTTCAGCATCACATTTAAGTGCGAACCCTTTGGAATATCCCTTATGCAACCTGTTAACTTTCAGTCAACTCTATCATCAGGCAGCAGCAGCAGCAGCAGCGATCTCCGAGCCACGACTGGGCGTGCACAAATTTAAGAAGCAGCCATCCGAGGGTTTTCGCTGGGCCATGAATGGCCATGGCCATTCCGGCTTCACACCTTTCGCGCCGCCCCAAACCTGCACACACACACCTGCAATTTGCAGGCAGACTGGCAGACTGGCAGACTGGCAGACCCAAGAGAATTTGTAGGACCCTCTGGGGAGGAGAGTCGCTACAGCTGATGCAGCCAAACTGATTGCAATTTCTAACTGCAACCAACACACACACGCTGTTTCGTAATTTCGTAATTTCTCACTCACTTAATTTAGCACAATTAATCTCAATTTCAGCTGTCAACTGCAGAGAGCAGCAGCAGCAGCTCCTGCTCCAACTCCAACTACAACTTTTAGCTCCAGTTCAGGTTGAGTCAGAGAGTCAGAGAATCAGAATCTGTGGGCTATCTCTGGTTGTGGCACGCATTAAAGCGGGGCAGTGGGAAGTTTCCCATAAATATTGGACTGCCGTTAGAAATTCATGTGTAATTTGTCAACTGAAATTAATCTCTGCCTCAAGTAAAGTCAAGTCTCCCAGGGTGTTGCAGGCATGATTTGTTAGAGTCTCACACTCCCTGCACTGACAAGCAATTTGAAACGCATGCCAAAGCTCTGAGACATGACCTGGCTGGAAGCTCCTACAACTGCTGCTTCTCCTACTTCTCCCTGCAACTTCTCCCTTTGCGATTATTCTTGATTTTTTGGCTGTTGTGGCATTGTTTATTATATCATCATAATGCCAGGCAGCCAGCCAGGCAGCCAGCCAGCCAGCCAGCCAGCTGTTAACTGACTGTGACCGTCAGTCAGCTTCTGACTAAGAGTTCAACCAGCACAGAGCGAGTCACTGCCCCCGTCCCTGTGGCTGTGATACTCTGACTCTGGAAGGTTGAGATCTTGAGCTATGATGTGCAGAAAACGTGGCATGCAGCAACAATAATGTAGTGAAACAATCTACAAGTATTTCAGTTGGCATTTTAGTGCATTTGAGACCCTGTTCTGTGCGCTTTTCAGCTATGAGAGGAGATATGAGAGCTTCCTATAAGATATCTTTGCAGAATGAATAACAATATCTAAGCTTTATCTTATATTTCCTGTAATATTTCCACCCGCTTTTCTACCCCTAAGAGCATTCAATATTCGTTTTTCCTGCCCCAATTTTAATGTTTCCTGTTCTGTCATTTGTATGGCTCTTCCCTGCCCATTCTGTGTTGCTTTGCCTGACATATTCTGTTTGGGCCTTTTGTCTTTTTTCGGCCATTAGACAATGTTTAGGGTTACATTTGTGAGTGCTTTTAATTTAATTTGCCTGAAAAGAAGAGCCATTCGCTGTTCATTCTTTATTGCTGGCTTCTATTGTTAATCCGAGTGTTTGTCGTTGTCTTTTATTTTTTGCAGCATTTTGCGGTTTTGGGTTTTGTGTTTTGTGTTTTGTGTGTGTGTTTTTCCAACATTTTCTTGGATGTGTGTGCTGTGCTGCGGTTTAAAAAATTGTCTAAAGATGTTTGTTGGTTCTTGGGCCATGTCTTGTACGTCTCTCCATACAGGTTCTCTCTTATGTTGTGGCTTCTCTTTGGCTTTGGCTTTGGCTTTGGCTTGGACTCTGCAGTGGCTGTGTGGCAGTGGCAGTCCATCCATACACTTGCTTAGATATAGATATGGTCTTGAAACTCACACATACACAGGAGGGGGGTCGACGGTTGGTTGGGTTCTCTCCTCAGAGCTCCATCTCCATTCCGTCCACATTTATGGCAGTTGGCAGCCAAAGAGTCAGCTTCAGACTCAGTTTCAGCATCAGCCTTTCAGCCTTTCAGTCTTAGTATTAGTCTTAGCTTTAGGAGTGGAAGCCACAGCAAGGTGTTATTTTCATTTCTAGGTTACTGACCCATGTCACATGTGTGTGCGGAAAATTCAATATTGCTGTGAAAAATACTTACACAACTATTAAATAAAGACATGGCTGATGGCCAAGAGACTTGGCCTGGGCCCGGGCCCGGGCCTGGGCCTGGGCTTGTGCTTGTGCCTGTGCTTCTGGCCTGTGTACCACAGCTTAGTGGTGGTGGCAAAGGCAGATGTGGCAAGGCTGCTTGTACTTAATAATTACGCTCATTTCATGCATGCAATGTTTGGTTTCCCGGGAATCGACCGCCCACCAAGCCCCTGCTCCGTGCACTTTCCCAGCTGGAAATGGAATGAAAAATTCTTCAACAGCTGCCGCGGCTGTATGCGTGTGTGTGTGTGTGTGTGTGTGTGTGTGTGTGTGTGTGTGTGGTTGTTGTTCTTGGCTTTTGGCTTAATTAATTACCACATTCCGCCCGTCTATTCTTTGTCTCTCTCCCTGTCTTTGGCGGAACTGTTGCTCGCAGAAACGAAAGACTCAAGACACAAACTTGCCTCTTGGCTGTTGGTTCGCTTTCCACTTCCTACTCGCCAACTGGCGATAATCGATTGAGTTCGTACATGTCATTTGCTGAGACTTTTGTGGCACTGTTGACAGCACAAAACGATTCCCAATGAAAATGACATGATGTGCACGCCACAAAGCGACGGAGACCAGACCCAGAGCCCAAACCAGATCAGACCCTCACACGCGAGACTGACTGACTGAGGATGAGGCCTCCATTGGCATGACAAATTGCGCCCTATTCATCTTGACACGATGGACTTTCACTTTGGCACAGGGCTCAGGGCTAACCCAAACCCAAAGCCCGTAGATCACATGAAGATTCGTCTTCCCCAATAAACTATTCTCTCTATCCGTGTGTGTATTATGCAAATGTCAATCAGCAAAGCGTTGACAGGATGCTAAAACCTCTCAAGTATCGCCGAGACTCGGACTCAGACTCAGACTCAGACTCCACTGTCCACTCTTCGTAGTCTGCACTCTGCGTCTGGTCTGTGGCCAGCATAATTGGCAAATATATTGGCAGCACTTTGGGTCCATTGTGTTGTTGGCCATTTAAATTAACGATTCGAGATTTGATTCACGTGTAAACTATTAATCAAGTCTCAAGCAGCGACTCCAACGACTGCCCCAAGACGAAGTCGAAGTCCGAGCCACAGCAGCTGCCTCGCTGCCTGGTTGCCTGCTTGCCACTTGACTAAACTTGCCCCTGCCACTTGCTGCGTTGGGCTAGGCCCGTCCCGGGCTGACTGCCTGCCTCCAGCGAATCTCAAGCCATCTGCTAAATGGGTCAGTAAGGTGGAATTCGATTTTGGAGTCAAATTAAATATTGGCGGAGCTGAGAGCTTAAAGCGAGTTGCCTGCAAAAAGAGATGTCATGGGGAGTTCTTTTCTTTTATGGCGGAATTAAGATATTCTGGATTCGGGCCAAGCAGTGGGAGGAACCGAGGAGAAACCGAGGGTAACCTGATACAAAAAACATTCCACACACCACCAAAGAAAAGTCAGTAAATAAATGAATAAAATAAAATGGTTAGTTACTTGCTGATTGGGAAGTTTACCAAACATTTAAGACACTCTACAGTCAGTGCCATAAAATGTTTAAACTCAGCCATAAACCGAGACAGAGACAGAGACAGAGAGAGACAGAGAGAAAGAAAAAGAGTATGGGAATAAAATGCAAATAAATTTGTTGATTAACTTTTAAAGAACTCCCACAAACTGCAGACAATTCCCAAAACTAATGTCTAATAAATTCAGCAATAAAATTCTTCGTTTTCTTGGTATTCTCTCTCTCTCTCTCTCTCTCTCTCTCTCTCTCTCTATTCATTCCTTTCTAGCTGTCTGTCTGTAAATGATCCTCTCCATTCTCTGCCAAACCGATCACTGATTACATTTCATATACAACTTCATTCAACAAACTGATTTATGATCGTTTAGCGATGACAGTGTTAAATGATCTCTGGCTAAATTGATGTCTGAGTAATTCAGTAGTAGGATCCCAGGCAATCCAACATCCCAGAGACAATCCACAGATCCGAGACGATCAACCGACTGAGCCACGATCCGTGTTGAGTTTTCTGTCATTGAACTGTTCTGTTAAGCAGGAATCCATTCGAACATCCATTTATCAGCGACCAGTCAGGCATGAATGAATGTTTCTCTGCTTTTTTTTGTGTGTTCCCTGCCTGTCCGTGATCAGAGCAGAATCCCAGAACGTTCGTTGAACTGCATTTTGTGGCAATGCAACAAACCTTCGAGTGGGGGGCCACATGTGTTTGGGGTTCACTTTTCAGAAGCTTAAAGATCACTGATCTAATTAGTAAAGATCAATGTTTATGAGCAGTGAAGTTTATTTTTCAATGATCACTGATCTCGAACCCGCCATTAACATTCATAAATATCCTTTTTAAACACTCCTTCTCCACTGATCTTTACACACCAGTAATGAGCCATAAAAATTATGAATAATATCTGGAGGCATTCAACTTTCTCTTTAGCATTCCATACCCTTAACTATCCTCGCACCTCGTTCTACTAATTTTAGCGCCTGGCCTTAAATTTATGGCTCATATTGCGAGTATGTGTAGGTTCTTCCTTGAAAAGGCACCTCCATTAAAAGCCGCTAAAGATCCGTGATCTTGTTAAAGCCTATCAACTATCAGCTGTAGGGATCTCCTAGGCTATTTATCAAAATGTTTTGCCACCTCTGGCGGCATTTTAGCATCCATCAATATCGCACGTACGTACCCACACACCCAAAACAAAAATCGATTGAAACGAACTGAATCATCCATTTGGACCGCATAGCATCAATGCGGCCCCCATAAAGCCCCAACAATAGACTGCACTCAAGCGTTATATAACAGTTATAGTGCCGACTGATAACTCATACAAAAATCCCAAAAGAGAGAAAAATCTTTAACACTGACCCACTTTCAGGAGTCGGCCATCGGTCGCCCGTCTGTCGGTGAGTCAATAAAGAAACCGCTCACAAGAGCTTGCGCTAATACGGAGATTAAATAATCGCTTCGGCCCGCTCAAGACTGAACGGCCGCTCATGAATCACCCACACAGTAGACGGGGTATGAGGAGGTGGAGGTGGAGGTGGAGCAGGATCGGGGAAGCCACAGACACTTGCAAAATACTGGCCAGGCCAGCCGGGTGACAAAGTCTGGGAATGAATGGAAAGCATGAAGAAAAGTTGTTGCAAATTTATGATCAAATAAATGTGCAGAAATGCACACACACATATGTACATATGTATGTATGCCTGGGGGGTCGAGGTCGAATCGTCCCGTAAACATTTGTGCACTTATCAATTTGTAAGCTAAAGAGCCCCAGCTCGCAATCAGCTGTTCGTTCGGCGAAACACTGCAGGCACAAACTTGTCCATCATAAATCTCTCTTCGAACCAGAGACAACGCTCTCTCTCTCCCTCTCTCGTGTTGTGCGCTGTGCTACCTGCTCTCTTTGGAGCCGCTCTTAGCTGCGGCGGCTGGCTGGTGGGGCTTTGGCTTTGGCTTTTCTCTTGGTCGCAGTTTTATGCTTTGCCTGATGCTTTGCAGGCCGCAGTTCGGTTTTTACAGCGAACGTGTGCGGTTCAGAGATCGGTTTCCGATTCGGATTCGGTTTCGCTCTCGATTTTGTTGCATATTAACACACGGAGCCCAGCCACATCCATCCATCCCAGATATATTGATTATCCATCACATCACACAAACCAAAAAAAAAGGTGCCTAATTTTTGTTACACACTTTAAGCCACAGCCTGCGGGGCAAAGAGTTAAAAAATTAAACCAAAGCCAAAACCATAATCATGAATCTTTAGACATTTCAATCAATCAAATGGCAGCAGCAGCGGCAAAAGTTTCTGCTGCCGTTGGTAACCGATCGAAATTGTTAATCGACAGTTAAGAAAAAGAAGCAGACAAAAAAAACTGTTAAAACATAAAGCCAGATTCCAGAGACCCAGACCCGTCAAAAGTGAGAGTTTTCCACGTTTATGCTGCCTGTCCACCCTGTGTCCATGTGTCCCCTCCCGCGTGTGTGCTTTTTCGTGTTCAAAGTAATTTTGCTGCTATTTTGTGTGTAGTTTCTTCATCATCTCCTCCTTCTCCTTCTCCTGCTGCTGCTGCTGCTGCTGCTGATGCTGCTAGTCACTGCTCGATCGCTCGCTGGCTGCTCTGATGTCGCTCTTGTCGCTTAAACAAACTTGCGACTCAATCACGACTAATTGCGCATGCGCGGCCGCTTTATGCGTATGCGAAGCGCCGCCCGGCGGGCTCCAGCTCCAATCCCACTCCAAGAGACCCCTCCCCTCGCATGCATATTACAAAACCGGAGCTCTGGATCGGAGGAGAGCGTAAGAGTCTGCTTAATATGCGTGTCACGTTGCCGGCCATCAAGTTCAAATTGCATTCGCTGTCAACGCATTGCTGCAACAGCAACAGCAACAGCGGAGGCAGAAGTGCTAGTGGCAGCAGGGGCACGCGTTGAAATTTTGAAATTAACACCCAGACACCCGAAGACTCGCTAAGACAGCGACAGGCCTCAGCTGCAGGGAGATAAGTGGAGCAGCAAGTGCTGCTAATTAAGAAATAAAAAGTTATCAGACTCAAGTCGGCGTAAAAGTTGACAGCATGATAAAAACAGGCAGCAGAATGGCAACAGGATTAAAGGAGTAATAAAAGTAACAGCGACGTTTGAAGGCAAACGAATGACAGGAGGGATAACATTAGGATTAGGGAACAGACAGTGCGGAGTCATCGAAACTTTAGGGGGATTGCTGCATAAAAGAAGAAAGAACAATAATAGTCAGACCGACAGCCCTTACCGGAACAGAATTGCAGAGCAGACGTCACGATAACAGTGCACTGCCGAAGCCAAAGCCGAGATCTAGCGATAGGCGAATGACCTGCGCCAGTGCGCAGCCCGTCGATAACTTTTTGGCAGGCGACATGAGCACTAATTAGTTCACGGCGCAATCGCGCGACTCAACCTGCCACTTGTTGTGTGCCACCAAAACCAAACAGAACTTGCGACAACAACAACCAAACAGAAAAGAAGTGGGAAAACGTGGAAGCAACAACAACTAGAAGACGAAGAAGAAGTGGAAATGCAAAAGTGAGTTAATGCTGCGGCGGCGACGGTGACGGTGACGGCGACTGCAGCCAGTTTTTCCTGCTCCCGACACTGTCAAATGCAACGCTCTGTCGCTGCCTGCTGCCTGCTGCTGTTACTCGCGCAGCATTTAACTGCAAAGCTAATGCACTTACTCACAAACACACACACACACACACACGTGCATGGGCTCTCCCAAAGGGGAGAGAGTACGAGAGCGAAGGCTAGAGGCATACAAGTGCAGTTAATTAATTTCTTTGTTGTTCTCTACGGTAAATCATGTGCCGTGTGTGTTGTTGCTGTTTGAAGAGAATTTCGCACAGCGAGAGCGAGAGAGTGAGAGAGTGAAGAACGAAGATCAGAACTTCTTCCCACTGTCCCCCCCCCCACACACACAATCCACTCTTCTATCTATCATTTGGCGCTACTGCTGTGCTGTGAATTTTGCACGTTGGCAACGCCGCCAACTCCAGCAGGGACGACGACTCCCATCCCATCCAACTCCAACTGCACCACCAGCTCCATCCCATCCCAACTATGTCTTTTGTTGCAGCTACTTGAACTGCATTTGCATATAAATTAGTTTTGATAGCGCTCCATGGGTCCATGGAGTCCGTGGAGTCCGCAGCAGCAGCCAAACAGTTCGTTCAGTTTGATGTTTGTTCTGCGAATGCGTTGCAGCGAAATGGCAATAGAGAAAAAGAAAAATCAACTTGCGACTGCCACTGTGGCACTGTGTAACGGTATTCATTAAGTGAAGTACAACAGCAGCCAAGAGCAGAAGAGTGAGAGACAGAGACAGAGCGACAGGGTTGCCAAGCGATAAGTTGGCAATAAAAATTGGCAGCACTTTGGCACAATTAAGGCAGCGCATAGAAATGCCAACAAAAGACCCCTTTGGCCTGGCCAGCAGTAGGCGCTGCACCAGTTAATTGTTGCCCGTTGACAACATCCACTCTTCTTCGCTGTCGCTTCGTCGCCGCTGTCGTGCCAGAAGGAAGCACCACCACATTAAGCGGCAAAGAAGTGCAAATTCACATTTAATGAGCCACTGGCTCAGGGGAAAGGACAGAGGCAGGAAGCTGCGGTCTGGCGAGTGATTCTTGTGGTACACGGCATGATGGTGGCGTTGTGGGGATGTGATCATCGTAGCGGGTTTCCCCGCAATGAAAATGCAAATGAAAAACATTGAGCAAAGAAAACAAAACGGACAGATAAACAATCATATTGCAAACAACTCGAAGGCTAGCAAAAAGAAGATTTCTTTGAGAGGATCATTAACAGAATTAAAATTTATAAGAAAAGAAATCTCACATAAATCGAATTCATGCTCGTATTAAGTTTCATATTTAATGCCTTGATTAATTTGCTGAAATCAGAGAAAACCCAAAAAGTATTTAAGGCCAATGTGCCTCTCACCCCAGATAAGCACAATCATACGAGATGTATTTAGAGATCATCAACCTGCTGCCCCCTGCCCTAGGGTTTGTCACTTTCGAATCAAAGCCCCCCCCGAAAATGAGGCAGCAGCAGCATGGGGCACTAATTCGCCAAATCGTCGTCGCTTTCAACTGTCACTTTTGAGTGGTCCTCTGCGCCGATCCAATCCGTGTGTTAAATGCAATTTCCATTTCCATAACGCCTCATAACTCAAGATAGCCATCAATTTGGTGGGGAAACGCTGGTGGTTGCTAGTAACTCCCCACGAGCCCCACGAGCCCCACGCTGCTGATAAACATCAATTTTTGGCAATTTCGTTCGGCTACCAGCAGATCGAATGCAAATAGGGTCCGAAGCTCGCTTGGTGTTTTTTTTTCGCCTAATCATACGGCTGGGCTCGGCACCTTTTGCATAAATTTTTGGCTATGATTTCTAATTCGATCGTTGGCCCATTTCTATTAACAGCTCCACTTCTGTTTCTTCTGTTTTTCTTTCAGCCCCCCCATAAACGAACGCCCACGAAACGAAACAAAACGAGTTGAGGCGAGGAGAGGTGCGCAGAACGGTGGTGAGAAAAAGAAAAGTAAAGTCCAACGAAAGTGAAAAAATCAATCGAATCGAATCGAATCGAAGGAAAATCTCCGCTCAGCTGTAAACTAAATCAAAAGCCCCAAAACTAACCAACATATCTTTCAAACAAACAAAACAACCCGAGGCCCACAAAAAACTAAAACAACAAAGTCAAAAATCGAAAAAGGTTCAACAACAATTAATTCAGAGTGCTGTTGGGCTGCATCTTCGGGCTGTTCGTGTTGCATTTTATTGCCTCGAAACAATATTTACAAGTCTTCTTTATGGCCACTGAGTGAAATGCAAATCAATTAAACAACAACAAAAAAAGTGGAGAAACAAAAGCATACAGCAATTAAAGAAAGCAACAAAAAAAGAAAGAAAATATTCGTTACAATTTGATTGAACTCGATTTATTGACCATGAAAACGGTGGAAAGTCTAAATTATATTTAATTACAAAAACAAAGAAAGAAGAGGAATGTGTGCAAAAAAAGAAAAGAAAACTTTGATAAAACGTGGCCAAAATGGCAACCAGTGAAAATCAAAGTTAAAGCAGCAAATAATCCACACACAGTTCATTGTTCTATATAGAAATCGAGCAATTAAATACTCAACAGACACAGACCGGAGCGGTTCGCCTCCAGTTCAACGATCCGTAGTTGAAGTGCTACCGAAAAGCAAAACAAAACTGCAGAACTGAAAGTCTAGTAAGTCGATATTAAAATGGGATTTATGGGATTTTTAAATGTAAAGAAATACATAAATATGTAGTGTCTGCAGCTTTCACTTGCCAAATGGCAAAAGTAGAACAAAAACCAAGAAACCAGAGAGATAACTTTTCCTGTCTACAAGTCTCTAGCGTTTACGGTTTTCCACACACACCCGTTTAATGCCCATTTTTAATTATCAGTTTTCAGTTTGTTTTTTGTGTGTCTGCATTCTAACCCCTATTCTTTTCTCTCTTAATTAGACAACCAACAATTTCGAGCATCCGTTAGTTCTTAAACCTAATTTATGAGCATTTTCTTTGGATAAGAATCTCTGGCGAAACATCTCTTGGGGCGAATAACTTATAAATATAAATATGTTTATTTATTTGCCATAAAATTAGCATGAACATATGTTTTATGGGGGGTCTATAACACCGCTGTGTTGGCACCTCTGACTAATTTGATTGCTACTCTTGGGTTAAATTGGCCAGACATTCTAATTTTACAACAGTTTGCGCCATAAATCCCCCTTCAAGCTGGCTGGCGATTATCTTTTGGAGGGGAGTGTGTTATAAAACCCAGAGACTCATCTGCCGTCTGACTGTATCTGTGTGTCAACTTCCACTTCTGCAGAGCTTATGTCGTTTTATTAGCGAAAGTCATCGAGCAGAATAATTGTTGCAGTTGTGGGGCTCGGCTGGGGCTTGGCTCTGGCTCCCGTAACACCACCAATGAATCTTTCTACTCGAACCTCGTACATTCCCATTCATGCGGCAATCAAAGTGCTTCATAAAAGCGCAATTCACCTGCGCGTAAAACGAAATTTGTCCTCTTACTCTTAACCAATTTTTGTGGCACTTTCAGCCAGAGACTGAGGCAGCAGTCACCAAACTGTGACTGTCTACTGCCGTCTTCCAGCTGCGATGGCGATGGCGATGGCAATAGTTATATAATTTGATGGAACCAAGCAATCCCCATTATTCCATTTGTACAACTTCAGGCGCAAAATTATTTAAATGCGTTAAAAATGTCATGCGGCTTGGCATATTGTGAAATTATAGTTGAATTTTTCTGATTGGGAAAGACCTTGGGGGCCACCGACAGTTATACAATAAAAGTGCACTGGCCTCAAGGCAGAAATGTTCAATTTAATTACAAAATTATAAGCTTATTTTTGGCCATGGAGAATCTTTAGCCATATGTTTACCAAGATTATTAACCCCCCAAAAAAGTAGCGAGAACAATGTGTTGTAATAATATTTATGTGGTTCCAGGCCAAGAGTCATAACAAGTATTATATCATTGTTTGGGGCACAACAAAACGACAGACGACTCCGCCCAAACAATGACAATGGAAAGCAGCAGTAAAAAAGGCAGCAAAGGGCGGGGAGGGGAGCAAACAAGGTCAAGAGGGAATACCTGTTCTCGAGAACGATTCTCCCACATGGCTACGATCCATGAATGAGAACAGAAAATAAAGAAAAGATAATAAATATATCATTCATCCCAGGAGTGAGTGGCCCCCTCCTCATGCCCCATAGATTGTATGTTGAATGTTCCCATGACAGCAGCACAAATACCATTTACAGCTATGTATATGAATGAATGAATAAATGAATGAATGATAATTAAGAGTCAGATGAATCAGATGAATGATTGGCCAAGCAAGTCAAGTGAATGAACATGAATCAGTGAATATATAACATTGAACGGATTGAAACATTTAGCGACAAATGCGTAATTATTATTGCATTAATTGCAAACAGAGACAGAGCGGGGTTGAGAGAGGGAGAGTAGGAGAACTAGTCTCAGAGAGGTGCCTGCTCAGAGAGTGTGTGAAGGTGTGAATGGATCGATTTATGGATCGTTTCAATTGGTATCTGTGCAGTGGGAGAGCTCTGGAGAGCACTCATTAAGTGAGTGAGTGAGTGGAAACCCTTGAGTATTCATTTCATTCTTTTTGCTGCCCCAACTACTTTTCTTTTCTAACTTTCTGCAGCTCATCTTCAACACTCACTGGGGCAGTCTCTCTTAGAGGCCTCGAGGTTTTCTTGTCTACCACTCGAGTGTCCGTCTGTTCGACTGGCCGTCCGTTTGTCCGTCTGTCCCTCTGTCTGTCTGTGAATGAGAGACAAGTGAATGCTGATTGACCCACAGAGACGACGACGACAACGACAACGACGACCCGTCGGGGCTGGCTCCAGGGCCCTGGTGCTTGAACGTGCATTTCATGCAAATTAACGATAAGAGACATCTCCTATCCCATACTATACCATGCCATCCTATCCCTTTGCAAGCACTTAGCGACCAGACATTTACTTTTCACTTTCAATCTGTCAAATTGTCATCAGTCGACCGGCCAACTGGCCTGGCCATTCCCTTTTCAAATAGAGTTCATTGTCTGTATTGAAAAGTGATTGCGAATGCACGACTTTTGATTCAGATGCGAATACGAGTGCGATTCGAACCACTTCACCTCATTAATGGCCAATTCGCAACGTTACGGTTACGCACGTGTTTTACGGTGTAACTTCCTCAAGGGACAGATGTGAAACGAAACAAACCGAACGATCATGGAGCGATCATGACCGAACCGAACCCCAAAAGCGAACGGTTATGACATCGAAAATGAAGCTATTTAGAATAGAGACAGGAAAGAGAGAGAGAGAGAGAGGAGAGAGACCTAGGGGGAATGAAAACCAAATTAATTATGCCGCAGAGAGGAAAATAAATTACAAGAAGCACCCAGAAGAGGGAGAGAGAAGGAAAGACCCAAGGAAACAGAACCTAGAAGAAACTGACCCTAAAAGCCGCAGCGTCATGGGGGCTTGAGCCTCGCGAGTCTCGTGAGTCTCGAGCCGCAAGACAAAGTAAATATTTGGACAATGGAAAACAAAGCTGCACCGCGCCACAAAACGCAGCCAAAAGAAAAGCTAAAGTCAAAGAAAAGGAAACAGCTGGGGGGCTGCCCCACACCACACCACAGCGTCATCTGTGGCCAGTCAGAGGTGCAAGTGCAGCGAGCGGTTGCAGGCAGACGGACGAACGGACGGACGGACGGACGGACAGACGGGCAGACAGACAGACAGACAGGTTGCACAGCACTTGGCTTGGCATTGCCCATTGGCCATTAGGCGTGTGGTGTGATGCGAGAGAGAGAGAGAGAGAGAGGTTAATAAACCAGTGGAAGCGCGCTCTGGCAGTGATTTATGTTTGTGGCCCACTGCCGGACACTTAACAGCTTTTTTTTGGGGTGTAGAGGGGAGTAGGGAAGGGGGAAACGTGTTGCTTTTATTACATACTCCTTGTATTTCGAGCAGGCTGAATGCCTCACTGCGCTGCCTCAAGCCCCAGAGCCAGGAGGCGGCCTCAGGCTCATTGGAATTTAATGTCTGTGGCTCCACATTGCGTATGCGTAATGACTGTCCCGCCACCAGCACATAATTATAAATAATTAATAAGTAAGCGCGAACGTTCTCTCACTCTGCTTTCAATTAGCAAACGAGGCGCCAAATGCCGGGCCCCAAACAGTTAGGCCATAAAGTTAGCGCACACACAGCGAGACAGGAGACAGAAACGAGAGTCTTCAGCTTCTTCTGCTACTGTCATTATTCATGGACTGGCTTCCGTATTCCTGCACCTCGGAAAGTGCCAGTTAAAGTCACAGAATATTCATTAAATGCAAGAGTTATTCGGAGAACTTTTGAACCCTAATAAAAAGTGACTTATTTGATGCCTAAAGACTAAAGAACAATGAGAATCATTATGTTAATCCAATAAAGACAAGAGGAACTGTTACATCACTTTTACATTTATCATCCATTAACTGCTGCAAGTATGGTCTATGTCTGGACTCTCCCCCTTCTCAACTGTCTCTGCTCTACAATCTACACAAAAAGAACATAAACGGTTTCTTGCCATTAATCCCTATATCAAATGTGCATCATTTATCACGCCGCACTCTCTTTTCCCCTGCCTCCCCCCTACCACCTACCATTGCTATAACGTGATTTTAAGCACCTCTTTCAATTTTCTTGAACTGCTTCCGCTCTTTGGGGCTCGTTTCAGTTTCAGTTCTCTTTGCTCTTTCGATTTTCACATTGATAAGCGGTCGTCGTCCGGCTCAGGTGCAACGACTTTTCCACCATACTGTACATACTTGCACACACGTCTCTCCTCCCCCTGCTCTCCCTGACAGTTCTTTCTCTTAGTGCTGCTCGTAGATCTTCTAAGGTTGGCTCTCGCCTCCAGGCATAACTCGAACATAGATGGATTTCACATGGCCCTAGCCCGAGCCCGAACCCGAACCCAAACTCGAACTCGAACTCGAACCACTCAAAAATTGTGTTTGCGTTACGCGCTGTGATTATAACTAGGGAGTAGTACTTTCCACCACTACGAGGAGGAGGCAGGCAGCCACCACTCAAAAGATGCCGCCATCTGTGGTACAGCTCCCTACCCTCTACCCCGCTACCCATCCCCACTTCGGGATATTAGCTGCGTGTCTTGCTGTGCCTGGGCCTGTCCGTGCTGTGATGTGATCCAGTTGTTTATCTTTTTCATTAGCCTGGGCGGCCTGTCATCTGTGCCGTCGCTGCTGTCGATTGCCAGTCGATTGACAAAACGCCTACCGGCTAAGAGGAGCCAGCTAAAGCTGTGTTGCAACAACCTAGAGTGGGGGATCTCCAGGCAACGTTACACCAGCGTTGCAGCTGGAGTTGGAGTTGGAGTTGGAGTTGGGGCACGGAATCTGATGCTGAGGCCGTTACTGCGGCTGATGCCCCCCGTCCAGTGCCGAGTGCCTAGTGCCTAGTGCCAGGGCTCTTAACTAAACGGGCTGAGACTTTTCCTCACTTTACCACACGCCAAAAGGCAAGGGGCAAGGGAAAAACGTAGAAGTTAAGTGACTGACGCAAATTGCGCAATTGTTATTACAATTACTCTCTTCAACTTGAGTCGGCTGCTGCTGCTGCTGCTGCTGCTGCTACTAAGTACTGCAGGCCCGCGCTCTGATCAAAAACTGTGCACGTACTTACACTGAGAGAAACGCAAAGAAAGGGGATTGCATATCACGTGATTTTAGAGTACATTTGGGTACATTTTTCTCTAGATTCGAAGCTCATATTCATCTTTCATTCCCAATTCATTCATCGCCTCCCAGCCGTTATTGCCACCAACTAGTATGCCCTTTTCTCGCACTGTTCATTGCTTGATTCTTCAATCTCCAACTCTGTTGGTTACAACCATTCGTCAGCTGGCGTTTTCCGGGGAAACCAAAGACCCGAAGTCGCAGTCTTGGATTCCGGCGTCTTTCTCCGGTTTAGGGCACATTTTTCTGATAGTTGAAAAATGTTGCTAGAAAATTATTTGGCCCCTGGGTTGGAGTTTGAATCTCTTGTTCTCTCGTTCTGTCTGTCTGTCTGTCTGTGGGACTGTTTGTCAGACTGTTTGCTACCCGTCTTTGGCTCGTTTTCGGGGGCCCCTCTAAAGATAGTCATTAGCACAAAAGATTGCCTGTTGCTACTTCAGTATTTCAGTTTTTCAGTTGATGCTGCTGCTGCTGCTGCCTCTGCTGCCTCTGCTGCTGCTTCTGTTTTGGGGCGTTTAAACGGGGTAATTACGTTTCGGGTATTTTTCGAACAAAAACTCTCTGCAAAAAAAAAAAAACACAACAAAAACTAAAGCTAAAGCAACAAATATTGTGAGTTAAAAAAAGATCTTTCGCTGGCTGCTTTCGTTGAGGAAACGAAAACGTAACGAAATCGATTTGCAACGGTTCTTGCGCTGAATGGATCGTGCTTCTTTTTTTTGTGTGGCGTGTGGCAGGGGCAAGCACATCTTTTACCCCGCACTCCTAGCTGCTCCTCTCGCTCCTCTCTGGCAGTTTTGAAAATGAAGTTATTAAGAGTGAACGTTTGCGTTTCTGGCTCAATGGAACCCATTGAGCAAATGTCGGCAGTCCCCCGCTACCCACCAGAAAGAGGCCTAGACACGGCACAGCAAAGTCTGGGAAAAGCAGAAATTGGGTGCCTCAGAGGCTGGGTCTGAGGGGCGCTTCCACATCAATATCAATTTCGGTTTCAATCAACATCGACATGGCAGCGTTTGGCCACGGCCAATGATGTGCTTAAAAAACTCAGCAAGCTGTTCGTTTTTTTTGTTGGTTTTTTTGTCGGTATCAAATTGCATTTGTAGCCATTTGTAATTATAATCAACATTGAGATGATGAGGCGATAAACGGGATTCTGTTGGCTAAGCTATAATTTGTCTACACGCATGATATCCATGGGGGGAGGGAGGTACGAGTGGATGTTGCATGATTACAGCCAAGATTGAATATTCATGTAGGAGAAAGGTGTATTAGGAAGAGAGGATGATGTTTGATTCCTAAGTTAAGAACTAGTTAAAGGGCAGCTCTAACTATACAAGAGTCTCTGCACATCCATGATGGATGGGCGAGGAACCTTTGTTTTCTGCACTTTTCCCACGAATAAATTCTCCGAAAAATTAAACCTTTATCTTGCCTTAAGAAGAGTTAAAAATTCAAGTAATTAAACACGTAAACCCACAATTACTCCTAGACCCATAATCACTCTTTCTCCACTCTCCATTCTCCACTCTCCACGCTGCACTGTGCACTAGCCACATTCTGTGGCAAGAAGCTGTTCCCATGGGTTGCATAACTCATGCGAGTGTCACATAATGGCCAACTGGTGACGCCCCCAAAGTGTTGTCAGCAGCACATCTACACCAAGAACCCCACCCCCCATGCCATGCCAGACCACGCCACGCCATGCCATACCATACTATGCAATTCCTGCAACATTTCCTTGCTGCAAACGCGCCACACGCTCCTCACGACGATGATGCTGATGATGATGATGATGATGATGGGTGGTGATGGTGGTGGTGGTGGTGGTGATTATACGATTACGATCTAAGGATCGGTTAATACCGCAATCTTGTGAGCGGGGGGCTGGTCTGGTGGGTGGGCCTTGCACCACCACATGTAGCATGGAGCCAGCACCACATGCAGCACATGCAGCATGACCACTTAAATGTGAATCTACTGCAGTTAGCCCCACTAATTATAGCCGAGTGCAGGGCACACAGAGCACAGAGCACAGAGCACATTCCGCTCGACATTCTCTCGACAGCACAACAAAAAAGCAAAAAATAGTATATAAAAATTACTAACTAACTAACAACCAACTATCATGGTGGCAGTTGGTGCTTCTTGCGGTGTTTCCTTCCTATACTTATGATTATTATATTCTCAACTTCATGCTACAACTGCCTGCAACTCTCCGCCACACAATCTCTATTGCAGACATGCGCCCGGCACGTTACCGATGAAGCAAGCAACTTTAATCAGAGCCAGACACAGACTAAGACACAGGTAAGTTGTCATCAGCAACAAGCAGGGGCCTCCACACAGAGTAGGGTTAACCAGGCGTTGTGTGCCACTGCGATTGGCTAAACTTTAATTAAATTTCGAGAGAGAGATACACCTGTAGCAGCAGCAGCACCACCAGCAGCAGCAGCAGCAGTAACTCTCTTTTGGGTTACAAGAAATTATTAATTGTGGCATGTGTCGTTGTAAAGCAGATTCCGTGCGATCGCAATACATTTTTTTCCACTCTTGTTGAACAATAAAACAAAACAGCAACAGCAGCAACAGAAAAAACTTATTATGAGGCAAAAGTGAAAAGTTGTAATTAAACCAGTCACTGACTGCACAGCAGCAGCAACAAAAACGACAACTGCAACGACAGGCAGCAGCAGCAGCAGCAGCAACATCTGCAACATGAGCAACAGCAACATGTTGCTGCTGCTGGGCAATCATAACGAGTAGAAATCGCTGGCCCATAGCCTTGAAGGTATATTAGGGCCATGCTAAAGTTGCACAAAAGATTGTAATGTATAGGAAAGGAAAGCCTATACTTTGTAGATACCTACTAATAATTAGGGTAATTGATTAAGGGAAGGCACTAACTAAATCTCTCATCTACAAAGTTTTATAGCTGCAAACAGCTGCGGACACAAATAATTGCCTAAAATGACGCTTACATTTCATTGGGCACAATCCTCTTAGGGTATTGCCCACTTCGACCATAAATTCAATCATTCTTTCTAATTTTTTTCCATCATTTTTTTGTTGTTTGTTGGGTCCGCGACAAGTGCGCCTAATTAGTGGAGTGCAAAAAGAGCAGCGCTCTGGCTCTGGCTCTGGTTGTGGTTCTGCTGGATGGGTTCCGGCAGGCGAAACAAGACTAATGTCCAAAAACTGTCATGCTCTTTACTACCTTCTAGAAGAAGCCCAGCAAGAGGAGAAGGAGGAGCAGGAGCCGCCAAGATGTGTCCCAAACGGCATTGGCTAGTCAACAAAGCAACCCCAACGGCAACGGCAACGGCAACGGCAACGGAAAAGGGAGTAAAGGGAGCTGCGGGCGCTGGCTCCCGGCGTAGCAGGCGGAGGAGTCTAGACCAAATAGTAGAAGTATTAGTAGCCTTAATCTTAGTCAATTGCCTTGTGGCGACAGCAACAGCGGCCCTGATCACGCCACCCGTTTTGGACACGGATGCAGATGATGCAGATCTGTCCGGCTTCTATCGCAGCCCCCACCGACTGGAGGGCTATCAGCAGCAGCAGCAGCAGCAGCCGCAGCGCAGTCAAAACTTCAAGATCAGCCCCAAGCCGTGCTCCTTTGGGCGTGTGGAGGGCACCTGCATGTTCGTGTGGGAGTGCATCAAGAGCGAGGGCCGTCATGTGGGCATGTGCGTGGACTCCTTCATGTTCGGCTCCTGCTGCACGCACAACTTTACGGACAACATTGTCCTGCCGCAGACGGCCTTCTCCTACACAAGGCCCACCAAGCCGCTGACACTAAGGCCACGCCCGCCGCCGCCCGCCTACAAGCCAATGATTAGGTGAGTCCAGATAATAGCCTCAAAATAGAGACAGTGATTCAGCATTTCCCCCGCTCTCTCTCCTTTAGTGGCATGACCACCATTGAGCGTCCACATGGCGCTGGCACACTGGTGATTCGTCCTTCGGGTCCGCATCATCAGGGCACTTTGGCACGGCCACATCCGCCTCCCTATCAGAGCAAGCCCACAACGTCGTCGGATCTGCAGAGTGCCGCCTCGCACCCGAGCTTCAGTTCGAGCTCGAGTCCAAGTGAGTGGCGCCTCCTCCCCCCCTCCCTAATTATTATGCATTGTTAGCGCACAGCGAATTATAACAAACAAATACCAACTGCAGATAGCATTTGGCATACATCAACCCAGCAGCAGCAGCAGCAGCAGCAGCAGCAGCATCAACAAAATCACTGGCAGATGACCACCGAGCCGAGCTTTATTACCAGGCCGCGACCCACCAACGGCTGGACGAAGCCCGGCATCGTCAATCTGCAAATGCCCGGTCCACGTCCCTCGAAGCCATCGAAGCCCACAAAGAAACCGATTGTCTACGAGCGTCCGCCACCGCCACCATCATCCACGACGACATCGACAACGACGACGACGATCCAGACACATCCCCATGACCATCATACACAAGCGCAGGGCCCCACCAGGCCGCAGGTATGTAAATACGAAGCTGAGGATGAGCTCTCCTCTCTCCTCTCTCCTCTCTCGCGTCTCAGTTTCTGGTTCTCTCGGGTGCTGGGTGATGCATTGATGTCGAAAGCGAAACAAACGAGCCACGAGGTCATTTACTCTTCGCGACTTTGCTGGAATGGCGGGGCAGGAGCTATGGGCAGCTCGGGACTGGGTCCTGAGCCTTCATAATGGCAGGCGGCCACAGCCTTGGGGGACATTTTATTGTTTGCACAAAGTCAGGGCCAAAAGTTGATGTAAGATTTGCCTGAATGCCGCAGCCGCAGCCGCCGCCGCAGCACTGGCTCAGCCACAGCCACAGCCACAGCCACAGCCCTGCCTGACAATGACGAGAGCCACTCTCAGGGGTGTGTATAGAATGTCATGCTCTTTCCAGGAAGAGGATAGCGTGCATATGTCAGGGGAAGAGCACCCGCTGGGAAGGGGAGAGTAAGAGAATCTTGTCAGTGTTTTATCTTCTACTTTCGGCGCACAAATCTACTGAAAATAAACATAAACTTTCCCTTTGGTTAGAGCATACAAAAGTCACTGGCGGTTCACCGCAAAGGGAACCCCACTTAATGCTGATTTAGCGGCGAAATGAAAAATTGATTCTTTGCATGGCTGGCATAGGGAATGGGGGGAGAATGTTCCGACGGATTGGAGGAGTATTTTAGCATAATGTTTACCACTTTGTGTCTGCCTTGCAGCTGTCGGCGGGCACATCATTAGCTACATCGTCGTCTTACCCAACCTACTCCACGTCGAAGGGTACGACGACAACGAGGAGAACGACCACACCAGCACCGAAAACGACGACAACGACGAGGAGAACCACCAGCATCACCACAACAAGGCCCTACCAAAGGCCCACCACAGCCAGCAGCAGCACAACGAGAAGTTCGACAAGCACTGCCAAGACACCCACCACGACCAGGCCACATACGAGTCCAAGCATCATCTCCAGCAGCAGCAGCAGCAGCAGCAGCAGCAGCAGCAGCAGCAGCAGCAGCCAGCCCACGCATCGTCCTATACTGGAGGCCACATCATCTGGCGGTGGCAGCGGTGGTGGGGGCCACATTGAGACCAACGAGATAACGGACTCCTCCACACACGAGGGGGCGGCGACGACGACGGGTGTGACGGCGCTGGGCCATGTGAAGACCATTTCTGCGGCACGCAGCGGTAGGTGCCACGCCCTAAACCCCCAAGCCACCTCCCCAGCAGATCCGACCAGGTCCCAACTTGACACTCCAATTTGTTATTGTTTTCGTTTGCAGAATGCGGCATCCCGACACTGGCGAGGCCCGAGACTCGGATTGTGGGCGGCAAGAGTGCGGCCTTCGGTCGTTGGCCCTGGCAGGTGTCGGTGCGACGCACCTCCTTCTTTGGCTTCTCCAGCACCCATCGGTGCGGTGGCGCTTTGATCAACGAGAATTGGATAGCCACAGCTGGTCACTGTGTAGACGAGTGAGTATCTAAAGTCCACCGTCCCGGGCTAGCCCAGCTAATCTATGCCGTCTCCGTTTCCGTCTCCGTCTCCCTTTCCATTCAGCCTGCTCATCTCGCAGATACGCATCCGCGTGGGCGAATACGACTTCTCGCATGTGCAGGAACAGCTGCCCTATATAGAGCGCGGTGTGGCCAAGAAGGTGGTCCATCCGAAGTACAACTTCTTTACGTACGAGTACGATCTGGCGCTGGTCAAGCTGGAGCAGCCGCTCGAATTTGCTCCGCATGTCAGTCCCATTTGTCTGCCCGAGACGGAGAGCCTTCTAATTGGCATGAATGCCACGGTCACAGGCTGGGGTCGGCTCAGCGAGGGCGGCACCCTGCCCTCGGTACTCCAAGAGGTGAGTGTGCAACATTGCAACATTGCAACACTGAAGACCGCAACGAATTGACCGAAAGGCAAATGAGCAGCAGCACAGAGTGGGATTGGGAGAGATTGCAATTAGGAATATGAATTTGAGAAAAAGATTTGAAGGCATTAAACCAGAACTTGGAGCTAGAACATCTCTGAGTGGGAATAGAGAAAAGATTCGAGACATGAACTAGTTTTAAGTGGCAGAGAAATGGGCGCATAATCATCTTAAATGCTTTCTCCCATAGGTCTCTGTTCCTATTGTGAGCAACGACAATTGCAAGTCCATGTTTCTGCGCGCCGGACGCCAGGAGTTCATTCCGGACATCTTCCTGTGTGCGGGCTATGAGACGGGCGGCCAGGACTCTTGTCAGGGCGACTCCGGTGGACCGCTGCAGGTAAGGCTGCAGACATGAACAAAACTCTAGCGAACACTCTCTTGAGGCTTATGATCTCTCTCTCTCTCTCTTTTAGGCCAAGTCACAGGATGGTCGCTTCTTTCTCGCTGGCATCATCTCGTGGGGCATTGGCTGCGCGGAGGCGAATCTGCCGGGTGTGTGTACGCGCATATCCAAGTTTGTGCCCTGGATACTGGAGCATGTCAGATGATGACCGAACGAACGAACGATCATTCTAGACTCTAGATGCGCTCCCTCGACTTTTGTTATTGTTTTAATTTATCGAGTTGTAGCTTATGTAAGATTTGTGTGATTTATCTTAAAGGAATGTTAAGCGTAGTTAGCTTCAATTTTAACAATTTGTAAACACAGCATTGACACACTGCCACGCCCCTGCCCAAGCACACACACACACACACGAGTCAACGCCCATTAAGTTAGTCTAGCGAGAAAATGTTAGAGTTTCTGGGGAATTTCCATTTGTAAATAGCCGAAAAAATTAGATTGGGGGGCAGGATGGTGGGGTATGGGCGGGCGAGAGTCATTTGCGAGTATGCGACCCACAATGTTGTTGGTATTTTAGGCCTAGCAATAATATCATTAAACAATTAACTAAATCTATCTAATTTATAAACAAACTGCAGACAGACATCCGACCCATGTTGTTTGTATCTTGCCCAAAGAATCAAAAAAGCAATAAAAAACTATTGAAAACAACACATTCTGTGGCCATTCCGTTGAACAATTGTATGCCTCGCGGCGAGCACTGTGGAGTGTTCATTCATTCATTCATTTCCTTTTCAGTCATCGCCGAAGCACCTGAGGGGCACCATTGAAGATGATTGGCACAATCGGCGATTTTGCACGTGGGGTTTGCCACTTTCCAGTGGATTTCACTTTTCAACAGCTTCTCCCCAGTGACATTTGACACCAACACCAAGCAACAACCAACAGCCAACGGATGCTTCAACAATTAATCACTCAAAGATTCATGTGAGGGATTCTGTGCACGGCCCACACACACACACACACACACACACACATACAGATCAGATCGAGACAAAGGTACAAATTGTACAGAGATTTCACTTTTGGGACGCGAGGCGAATTTATTTTGTGGCTACTCCGTGAAGTACTCCGCAGGGAGAGGGCGATAAAGAGGTAAAGAATTATCTAGATTGATCACAAAAAATCGGAAAAAATTGAAGCGCAGCATCGCAGAGTTCACACTTTCGGTTCGATTTTAGGTTCGTTTGCAAAAGCCAAGGCTCTGGCTCTGTGTTTACTTCTTCTTGGGGAAGACCACCTCCTTGGCCTCATCGATCAGATCGAGGGCCAGGTACTTGAGGTCCTGCAGCGAGGTGGGGAACTTCTGGATGGGCTCAATGGGCACCTCCTCGCCGGGTTTCACGCCCTTGATGAAGTTGTAGGCGACGGCAAAGATTTTGCGGCCCTCGTGCAGCACCACGAGACAGTTCTCCTCCGCCTGGCGGGGATAGCACAAGGAGGCAACCGCTCCGGAGCCAATGCCAGTGTAGATCACCTTCTTGACAAAGCCGCCGCGGGCGGCAAAGATGAAACCGGCCAGACCGCCCACCACAATGGCGCCGCTGCGATGGAGCGAGTTCTGTGGCTCGTTCAGGATGTCGAGGGTGTGCTGCGTGTGGGCCTTCG
The DNA here is from genome assembly GCF_900245975.1 of Drosophila guanche. Taxonomy (NCBI): domain Eukaryota; kingdom Metazoa; phylum Arthropoda; class Insecta; order Diptera; family Drosophilidae; genus Drosophila; species Drosophila guanche. The sequence continues at coordinate 282,998 of NW_022995750.1, read as the reverse complement.
CCGTGTCCACGTAGGTGCCGATGATACCAGCCTGGTCAGCCACGGCCCGGTAGCCAGCCTGCACCTCCTCCCGCACGGTACGCACTCCAGTCTGCAGATTCCTTTCCAGCGCCGATTCCCTCGGAGTGTGACGCTCCTTTGTGGGCCTAAAAGTGGGTAAGTCGGGATTGGTGGTTGCTTCTACTGGAGCTGCACTCCACTCACTGTGTCTTGCGCAGGGTGCCGTAGATGGGCAATTCACTGGGACGGCACACGAGTGAACAATCCTCATCCTTCTTTGGTTGTGTGGCTTTCGGCGGTTCGGGTGCTGCCTTTACCGCAGCGGCTGCCAGGAGTCCCATCGTGGCTTTTCGCAGCATTTCGCAATCTTTGTCGATGCCCCAAGTTTTTTGTGTGAAATTTCGTAGGTTTGCTTGCACAGCAAACGATGTTTTTACCTTAATTTTTAAACATTGCGTAATGTCAAATACACGTGACGACTGCTTGATGGAACACCATGCATGATAGGCATGCAAGGCACAGTTAAAAGAGGTTTTATGCAATCAATTGCTGTAATAATAACAGTATAATTGACAGAATGGAATTTAAACGAATCTAATGTTTAGTTTATCCTAAAAAAAACACATTTTTAGTCAAATTTTGTGTTTTGATACATCGCATGATGTAAACGAACTCCTGTCATCTCACACATCATGCAACTTATCGGATTGTGGTATATATTTTGGTATATTTGTGAGGTGCAGTCATTATGTTCTATCGATAACTCGGCGGACACCGAGCCCAGGTTCGTTCGCAAACTCTTTTTTGAGTTAAAAATTTGTTTCCTAGCCTGGTCAATGCGGACTCATCGGGAATTTTCATCGCAACAATGAGTCTTTATTCCATCCCCACTTACGTAGAATTCCATCCCCATTTACGTATTTTACAGTTGGCAACATAATTTGTATGGACCAGCAACATGCTCCACGCAGCATTGTTCCACAGCATTTTTCATGGAATAAGCAACATTTAGTACCCTTAGAGGGAAGGATGTCCTCGAATTGGGAAAGTGCTGGAAATCGTAGGCTCTAATCAATGAAAAAACAAGTAAATCTGCGTTGGAGAGATATCTTATCCAATTTTGCATGATATAGAAAAATTTTTTTTTTTTTTTTTCTCTCTCTTTATATTTACAATTTGTTTTTTTAAACAATAAGTAAATTGTATAACAGGCAACCACTGCATTAAGAGGGAATGCATAGACTCAGCAACGCTGAGCATGCAGTTAGTGGATATCGGAAGCGTTAGATCGTTTATGTGTGTGACCGCGGAGAAGAAAATCGGAACCAAATCGGAAAAAAGAAAAACAGACCGGCGGGAAAATTCAGAGGATTTTTAACCGCATCCAAGCAAAAGTGAGTCCGTTCAAGAGGGAACAAATTCCAACATTTAGTATTGGAAAACTCTTAGGGAAAATATAGAACAGACTGGCCTCCTGGATTTGGCCACATTACCATTCCCCGGCCCGCGGAATCCTGGTCACTCACCTGCCCGGGCGCGAGCTAGTGTGTTTAGTATGGGGGGAAAGGGGACCACAACGGCGAGATGGAGAAAGGCACTTGGGAAAGGAGATTCGTAATTGTTTTGAGTCGGATCTCAAGTAGAGTACGCCAGAGGTAGACCATCGGCACCGTAAACTTGTCCACGTCTGTGTCGAGGAGATGATTGTCCGTTAGATGTAGAGTAAAGTCCGTTGCATTGTTTTTCAATTATCGTTTGTTTTTGGTATTTGTTCGAGATGTCCGAACAGTTGGTTTGTTGTGCGACCAGGGGGCTTGGTAAAAACACAGCCCTGGAATGACTGGCCAGCCGGCCTAGCCCCAAAACCAAAACAGGTTCGTAACAATCTCAGCATATTGATTGCAATAATCAACAAGAACCAATCAAAAATTTGTTGGAACAAGTGCCATTGCTTACGATCCGAGATCAAGAGCGTTGCAAACAAATAATTGTTTTAGAGACAGAAATTCGGTCGGAAAGAAACGATCGCTGATGATGGAGGAGTGGTATCCTTCGAAACAGTCACAATCTCAATAGAAACTGAGAATGTATACAGATCGGCGGCGTATAGTACATACAATACATATGAAAAGGTTTAAAGCATGTCAGTCTAAGACAAAGTCATTGTTAATTATTAACAGTAGTTGATAAATGGATTTATATTATTAGGTATTGAAAATATATTTTTTTGGTTGACCTTTTTTAGTTTTAACCTTATTATGAAATCAATTAAGAAAAGATGTATCATTAAATCAGCAAATCCAGCGGAGAATTGAAAGATGATTTGAGTAAAATTACATTTTTAAAGCTGAGAGTCCTAACCAGCTGATAATATTAAATTTCACATCAAAATCGAGGAAAATGATTTTAGATTTAAAGTAAATTTTACGGTATATTTTAAAAAATGAAAAAGTATATTCCGGTATATTTTCGAGGCCTTTACGGTATATTTTATCTACATTTCCGCGGTCACACTGACCGAGACGCGAAACAACAAAATTTTGCTTAGTTTTAGCCATTTTGATAAGTGGCACATAAATCTTCAATGAAATCACTAGTGGCAGCTCCAATCGCACCAATCACCAGTCACCGAAAGCACGCCGCTGGCCCAAGAGACGTGCTCCGTGACACCTGTATTCTGTGCCTGTGCCCACCGATCCGCCCCCTCACTCCTGTGGCGTGAGGTAAATGTTATCAGTGAAGAGGCGCGCTAAAACGCCTACCACAGCAGAGAGCAGCGCAGCAGCAGAGGCAGAGGCAGCGGCAGCGACGACGAGTGGGCGCTCACACACACAGAAAGGCCACCCACCCCACCGTTCAAGGACAACGTAGCAGAGTGTGTGTGTGTAGATAGGTAGGCGATTGGCAAGGCTGAAAGTGACTTAAAAATAAATGAAGGGCTGTGTGGCGAGGCAAGTAATGTTTAATGAACTTTAACCCAATTGAATGTTGCAGTTGCAGCGGCGGAAGCGGCGCCAGCGGCAGCGACGTAACCGAGCAACGTGCGCTGAATACAAAAAAGCAATTTTGTGGCCATGCCACAGCCAGAGCCAGAGCCACAACCGATTGACTGACTCTGCAGAACCCTTAAAATAAAGAAAATAATAAACAGAAAAGACCAACGAACGACCAAAACAAACGTGAGCAATACACCAATATACAATCTAGTCATTAGTTCTTATGGATGCTACCGCAAGTTCAAAGTTCAGGTGAGTCCACGCTCCAGTGGATCTTCAGTCAGCCTCAAAACCCTCGTTTATATTTGCAGCGATGTGGACGAGTATGGCTTCAAACGTGGCCAAAACTTCGACTACAGGAACTATTCCAAGTTCATGGATGGCTACCTAAAGACGCTGACACGACGCCGCATGAAATGGGAGGCGATACTGCAGCAGAACCCAGATCTCAGCCAGGTGGATGCTAAGCTAAAGCGTTACATACGCAAGGGCATACCCGGCCCATACCGTCCCGATGTCTGGATGAAGATATCGGGCGCCGCAGCCGAGCAAAGGCGGGCGCCCAATCTATATCGCAGTCTGTTGAACAGCGAAACCTTCGACAAGGAAATCAGCGATTCCATATCAATCGATCTACCTCGTACGTTTCCCGACAATATCCACTTTGACACGAAGAAGCAGCGCCTGTACAACATCCTCATCGCCTATGCGCACCACAATCGCGATGTGGGCTACTGCCAGGGGCTTAACTACATTGCCGGGCTGCTGCTCATCGTCACCGAGGACGAGGAGAAGTCCTTCTGGCTGCTCAAGCATATCGTGGAGAATATTGTGCCACAGTATCACTCTCATAACATGTCCAATCTGCTGAGAGACCTTGCCGTATTTCGGGAGCTCGTAATTCGCCGTGTGCCCGCTGTCAATCGGCATGTGGACAATTTGGGTGAGTCTCTGCCCCCTTGTGCATTTCCATGCTTTGCTCACTCGTTCCCCCTGCTCGTAGGTCTTCCGTATCCTGTCATTGCCAGCAAGTGGTTCATCTGCATATTTGCGGAGGTGCTGCCCGTGGAGACGGTGCTGCGCATCTGGGATTGTGTGTTTGCCGAGGGCTACAAGATCGTTTTTCGTGCTGCCCTGGCCATGTTTGTCACCCACAAAACCAGCATTCTGGCCTGCGACGATATTGCCGCCTTGGCCAATCACTTTCGCGACATCATGATCCAGGACAGCATTGTGACGGACTGCCATGGCTTCATTGAGTCCATGTTTGCATTACGCTTGAAACGCAGCGAACTGGAGAGCCTGCGGAAAGTGGCAGTTCTGAATCCCGCATAAGGAAGAGGGAGGTTGAGAGTTGTTCTGAGACGTTAAGAGAGACCAGCAGATCAAATATAAGATCAAACAAGCAACAAAAACCAAATACCAAATTGGAGAAGCAATCGAAAACAATTCAATTATTAGGAGCGTAGTCGTCTAAAATGTGTCATTGGGTATAGTACTGCTCTATATATGTAGGTGTGCCTGTATTATCATTGAAGCCAAAAAGCGATTCGAGTATTAACCAACGAAATCAAATCAAATCAAAAACAAAAGTAAACCCCATGTTACCAAAGCGGAACGAAGCCTGCAGTAGGAATGATTAGTAGCCAAACAAAACAACAGTCTCCAGAGTCTAGATGATATCTTCCGCATATAAAGCATGTATTATCAGTCAAACACACAACTACACACACAAACAATCCATCCATCCACAAACGACAAAACATTTTGTGTTCTAAGTTTTGTTTTTTTTCCTGTTGATCAAAAAAGAGTATTTATTTTTGAGTACATGTACGTTGGAAGGAAGAAGAGCCGATAATAATATGTATATGTCTATGCTATGTTTACGTCTAGATTAACACACACACACACACATATTCGAGTGTGTGTGCTCTTTTATATAAATGCTTTTAAAGTTGTTACATAGTTGCCTAACTTATATATGTATGTGTCTGTTAGCCACGAAACGCGATTGGGCCCACGTGTACTTACGGGCTATCGTGTCGTAGAATACTCACTATTTACAACTGATCTGATCTGATACTACATATATATATCCTGAAATATGATTTGAGGAATTGATTTGTAATTGCGAAAACCCCACAGGCACACACACACACACAAACACACTGCTGCAGCAGCCATCACCCGCCAACAACTAAAATCCATTTGGGGGGAGAAGTTGCTTGCTTCGATGCTGCGTTGTGTGTGGGCGATTTTTGTGAGTCTTTGGATGCTTTTCAAAATAAAATATAATACTATTGCTTATTGTTAGTAATTGTAGAAATGTGCCAGTCAGTCTTTAACTAAATCATTATACAAGGGGAAGGAAGACTTCAACTAAATCAGAAACGGATGGGAAGAACTTGATGTTGCTTTTAGCAAACGATTCCAGAGTTAGCTTGGCTAATCTGGACACCATCCCATTCATGGCATGCCGCAATGAGCACCACACATGGGCTCCGAGGACAGAGCCAGCGAAGTGAGCAGCGTGCGACGTCCCGGATGAACGCCCAGGTTCTCCCAGTTGATCCACGAGAGACGAGCAGTGAGATCTATCGAATAAAGCACACAAAGGAATTAAAGGAATTCCTCTCCTGCCTCTGTTTAGTTTCCTATTTCCTATCAGCAAACACCTACCACTCGTGTTCCAGTTGGCGCGATCCGCTTTGATCTCGCCCCGCAGACACTTCTCCACGTAGGTCAATGGATCGTAGTCGGTCTGAAGCACCTCGCGCAGCAACGATATGTAAGCAATGGCCAGGCGGAGTGTGTCGATCTTGCTCAGTCGCTTCTCATACGGAAATGTGGGCACATGGACCCTCAACTCATCAAAGGCCGAATTGATGCTACTGCAAAGCGCAACGAGAAAGAGCACAGGAATAGAGCAAGAGACAGGAAACGCTTGTTAGTCGACCATTGCTGGTTCGGGGCTTGTGGCAGTGTTAATCTTTAAAATGGAAAAGACCATTTGGTGTACCCAGTTGGTGCGGACCTCTGGATGCGTTTCCTTTCTCGCACATTGGCCGCCTGTCGCTGCATTTTGTAGCTGGATGCGGCTGTGGCACCCACCGAGCCATAGTTGGGATTGGAACCCCCGCCTCCGACACCTCCACCTCCTGCTCCTGAGGCTCCTCCAGGGCCCCCGTTGCCGCCACTGCTGCTGGCACTGGGACTGTTACACATCAAGGGCGTGGCACTACTCGACTGATGCACACCCATTGGGTTGGTCGAGGAGTCCAAGAGATTCTCTAGGAAGTTCAGGATATTTTATATATATTACTGGCTTGGTTTTTGATGTCTTTGACTCGTGCGTACCTCCTCCGTGTTGCATGTAATGCTGCTGTATGTGCCGCAAATTGTTCGAGTTGAGGCGCAGTCCGGAGCTGCCACCTGAGCCGCCAGCACCTCCGCCACCATTGTTGCCGCCGCCCTGATGCTGGCCCGCATAGATGCAGGAGGGCAGATCATTTATCAGATCATCATCAAAGTTATGGAACGGCATGTGGCTGCAGATGTAGATGGGATATGTAAGTGTTATGTCTTTGGAAGCTGCCGTCGGTAAGCACAAAGTTTTCTGGGGGAAAACTCGAACTTAGAAGTTGCCGTGGCAGTTTGTGGCAGATTTATTGATTAATTAATGCAATAATTATCTGAATTGTTTAATCATTATTTTCCAATAATTCCAGGAACAATTTTTGTTGATGCACTCTTTGATTCCTTTCAAGCTCAAGTAACCTCTCTCACCTTATTGGCGGTGATGAAGACGAATCTGGCAATTGATTTCGCGACATTTTTCTTGAATTTTCCCAGAGAGCTTCACTGCACTTCAGATTAGTCTCTATTGTTTGCACTTTCTGAGATTTTTCCGAACACCTTTTTGGCACTTCCGCTGGCCAATAAGTTTGAATGTTTAATGAGTCAGTCTCCCGGGAAAAGGCTCGCTTTTATAGTGCCACAAAATCCAATTGGAAATGCCACAACTCTGCCATGGATGGAACCATGAAATCCACCCTTAAGCAACAGCATCCCGACCAACCATTCGCCGTGCGGCGCCCTCAAACGGGTGGGCGGAGTTTCAGAAGTAGCCGTACAGGGTGTTTTGGCACGGTTTTGGTCTTCAAGCGGAAGCTGCTGTGGGAATTCAGCCAAGAGGTCTCTGGGTGTTGCCCTACACCCCCAGTAGAACTGCTGGCTAATTATGGTAATTGATTTGTCGCGAGTTGTGGGCGAAAAACTTTGAGACTTTCCCATAATATGTGAAAGCAATTGAAGAGATTTGTAGCTGGAAAATCTACAATAATTCTACTCTCAATCCAGGCATCTTTCTCCATCTCAAATCTCGTGCTTCTCTCTTTTATGCAGCGCATCTCTTAGCCGCTCTAACCGACTGCGCCCCCATTTGTGGCAGTCCCCTTTTCGGGCTTGGCTTTGTGCTTCCTTCACCTGTTTTTGACAGTTTGCCATTATATTTCGCACAGCAGGCAGCAGCCATGTTTGTCAATGGGGAAGCGCAGGAAGAGAAAGCAGAGACTAACCCTAACCAGAACATCCCCATCGCAACTCCAACTGAAACTTGACATCTTGTCGGCCCATATGGGAGATACATATACAGAATCGGGAAAGTCTGTCAGTAATGAGAGCTCTTTATAGGGGCCATCGAACCTGTTGATGGGACTGGCTGCAATTGGAGTTGGATTCCCACGGGATCAGAACAATTACACACCCATGGGAGATAGCACTGAGTACTCTACATTTCACGGATCATTTAACTTAACCAGCATCGGAATCAGAACCCCCCTCAGTAAGGAGAAGCAGGATCAGCAACCACTCGAATCCAGCCCCAGATCCTTTGTCAACACCAGTCACGGGGCAATTGTTGAAATTGAATTATGTTTATTTGATGTTTTGGTTTACGCGTAAATTAGCTTCGTACCAATCGGGCAGCAATCTCACCCATCGCTGACTGGCCCGCCCAGTCGGGCGACCGAGCGACCTGGTCGCGTGCCTTAACCCGAGGCGCGAAAATCCCGAGCAGTCGTAGAGTCGAACAAAGGGAAGCGCGGCAATATGCCAGGCGGATGCGCAAACCTTTTCATTACCAGACAAATTTGCTTGTCGACACGCGTCGGCGCACACTTTCGTCCGTTCCGTGATGACAGTAATCAGTTTTGATGGAGGGTAAGTGCCCGGAACACGATCCCCTGATCCAGTTCGAAGCGATTGAGCGGCAGATAGAAATAGGAACAGGGAACAGGGAACAGCGAGTAGGAATGTGTGTGGTGACGGCACAAAGCTGACATCCTTAAGTGAAATCTTGTTACAAACCAATGTAAACACGATTGTTAATTTAACTTTTGGGAGATGCTGCAAGGGAAACCGCCCTACAACGGGTACCCACTCACTGTTCCCATTCCAACCCCTTTTTGTGGATGATGTTTAGAATGTGGTGAGGTTCGGACTTGTCATTGGGCCACAATTAAATTATCGCATTTCAAACGAGTGCAGCGAAGGAGACGCTATTCGCTGACCCTGACTGTGGGAAAACTAGAAAAATAAATAAAATAAATGTTAACTCAACTCTGATTTGATTTGCATATTTATTCACAATACTTGAAGAGTGCTTATAGCCTAAGCCAAGCAACCGAACATGTTAATTTGGGCTTGGTTGGAGGAGGTACACAAAGGGTTGGACCAGAAGGCTAATTCGGGGAGAAGCGCTGTGGGAAGAAATATAGCTCGAAGGAGGAGAATTATTATGGTGCGAGGAAGGTAGAATTCTATTCAGTTAAAACGTCACTATTTAAATTAAAGACCAAGCTAATTTCGCACTTTGAAACGCGTTTGATTGTGTATTTTTATGATGATAATCAAGCGGATTGAAAGTTTGCAGCTAATCTGGGGGGTAACCCGTTTGCAAGAAATTAGCAAATTAATAAAGAAGAGTCAAACCTTCCATTGAACACAGAACAAAGTGCCATCCTATTCGGTGCTACTACACGAACTCCTTTCTCAGATGTTTCCCCACTGGTTATCTCAAATCTCTGAGGCATATTTATGCTGTGATAATTGAATCAAACAGTTCTCACACACACTCGTAAAAAGCAAACAAACGCACAGAGAGAAAACAGATTGATAGTGTCAAGAGTTGGCCCATCAGCCACAGACCACAGCTCACAGCCCGCAGCCCAAGCAACCCCCTGCCCATACATACATATGTACATACATATGGATGCCCAAGGACCTTTGTCTGGTTTATATCGATTAGCGTTTGGCATTCAAACCAGAGCAAATCCATTCGACGAATCTCGGGAGCGGCACACGACCCACGCGTAGAGTACATACTTTTCCGCTAGGATAATCCCAACCCCACACCCCCTTGCCCGCGCCAATCCCCTGCCCATCCCATTGCACTTCAATCTACGTCATAGTCCACTTCCCTTCCCCTTTGCCTCTAGCACAATTTGTTGCGGCTGCTTTGAGGCTGGGACGACCGCAAAGCAATTGTCTGCACAATTTGTTTGTTTATTTTGATGTTATTTAATGCGTTCCAAAGTCCCTGACAGCAGAACGGAAATGCCGTGTTGTGGTAACTTCTGAGTATCCTGGGAAAAGCAAACATCCTTGGCGCCACAGCCAGAGGTGAGTTTTGCGCTTAAACTTGGAAGCTTTTTCGTGGAGCTTTGTTTGTGTGCTTTTGGTGGAGAATATCTGTCGGGTTGGAGTCCTGTCTTTTAAAATGGATATTTGTTTGCAGGCTTGTTGTGTGTAAAGCTCCCTAAGAAGGAGGCGAAATGTGCATACAAGTATGTACAAAGATGGGAACTTAACAAGAGATAAATTCTCCCTTTGAATTGAGAGAATTGTACACATGAAACGATGCCAATCTTACTTCCATTTACCAGTTACCTCCCCTAGCAGATAACTTATGTTTACGAATGCTGGACTGGACTGGACTGCAGTAGAGAGCAACTAAAGAAACGGCAAGTGTCGTGTCGTAAAACGCAAAAGAAAGGTTCGACTAGGAAGACAATTCTATGCCCTAAGGCAGCGTACACAAACATGTTAAATAATTAAGAGAACTCTCCAGGAATAAACGCCAATTAAATACCTAAAAACTATTGTTTTATTTGGCATTTAATGGCGACAATCCTCACTCGAACGTTTAATTCCCATAATTCAAGTGAAATATGTCAAGGCCTTCCCCCAGTCCAGTCACCCAACCAGTCCTCGATTTTGCACAAAAATCTTGTGAACGCTTTGCATGGAATTTGCATATGTTTCGACGATCATTCGGATCAAACTGAACTGAAGGCAAATATCGATCGTACAGAGGTTCCAGCGAAGGTCTGATATGGCATTCAGTAGCTGTCATGCAGGTGACATGCAGGCACTCTTCGGTGGTGATCGAGAGGTGACAGACAGAGAGAGAGAGAGAGAGAGCATTTTCGTTCGAGTCCAGTGACGATCAATGAACGTGTAAATACATTTTTAGTGGTGCCCCTCCTCCCTACACAGAGAAACATGCCCTTTGGAGACAGGTATTCCAGTTATTTCACTCGGTTTGTGGTGCGATATGGATGCCTTCCCCTCGTTTTGCTGGGTAGTGTATGCCCAACTGCGGTCTTGCATCCTCTTCTTTTTGTCTTTGCTGTTAATTATAAAACGAAAACAGAAACAAAAAACAAAAAACAAACAAGTGGAAGCTTTTTTCGGTAGTCGCCAACGCACCCGAGGCATTATATCGGCTGGGGGGAAGACTTGCCTTGAAGTCAACGCCTGGGGCGCTCTGCTCGCTGGTCGCTGGTCGGATGGTCGCCTCGATGCTTGCCAGCATATTCAGAACCAGAGTCAGAGTCAGTTAGCCACCGTTCGTTGCACAGTTCGCACGTCTCTCACGAGGAGAGAGCCGCTCCAGAAATCAGTAACCTAACGCGAGCGCGAACGTCTCCCAGTTGTTAGACGATCCCTAATATTGGCTGGAATTAAACGCTAGGAAGTGTAATGCCAGCAAATGCCAGCACGTCTGGCCAATTTTGGGCCATTGGAACGTGATTTATGTGGGTCAGGCAGCTGCCGCAGTTCCGCGAGCAGTTCCGATCGAGTGCCCTAGAGCTACTTAGGAATAGCAAACAGCCCCTGCCAGACCCCCCTGCTGTGAACCAACCAATGCCGGCTGATAAGCACCCAACAGCGGAGCAGTGATAAGAGCGCCATTTGAGTGGAGTGCCGAGCGGCGCCAAGTCGTAAATTAAGTGATTTCGGGCAAGAGAATTCGCAAAACTGCAAACGAAACTGAAACTGAATGGCACGTATCACAATAATTAGTTTATAATCACTAATCAAAACAAATATTAAATAAACAACAAATGAATATGGCAAAACGCCCTGAGAGCCCTGAGGAGGCAGGCGGGGATCTGGAGTTGCCGCTGTTGTCGCAGCAGGACCGGAGTCAGCGGAGGAGCGGCACAAGTGAGTATGCTACACCCTACCCTCTCCCTCTCTCTTACTCTTTCACTCTATTGGGCCATTAAACCAGTTAACTTGGTCAAAACAAGCTAACTGGCACACAAACACATACACACCAGTAGACCAACTCTTGGCCATAAATCAGTGACACTTGCACATTGCATTCGGGCCAAAGTCGGGATACACCGCGGGAAAGAAAAGGATATTTAATGATGTTGCATTGAAGGATTTTGAAGTTAGCAAGAAAGAAATTAATTCTTCAGACCAGTAAATATACGTATATGCCAATATTGTTGAGCACATATTTGCATTCAAATTAAAATATATTTATTTGTGTTTTTTCAAGTGTAAAAGGCTGGGCCACTTCGGGGGGTACTGGCACTGGGCACTGGGCACTGCGGACTTTGGCTCGTGTGTTCTCTCCCATAATAAAATGTGACTGCGAAATATTTCTGCGATTTAATTTATGGAAATCGTGTAGCGCCAACCCAAAACCAATTAGAATATTTCAAAAAAAATTCGAATAAAATGCTAAACTCAAACTCAAACTCAAACTGAAGCTGAAACTTGAATGGAAACTGAAAACTTTGCGGGTGGATGTGTGACTGTGCAAATGGCGGTGGTACGTTTTCAAATAGAAGTCGAGCCCCTCCTTTATTGGTTTATGCTGATAATGTATGCCCCCCTGCTCCGCCTGCTTTATGGTATTTGCTCTGCCTTTTGCTTCATTGATAAAAGCGTCGGTGTCGTTGTCATTTCCAACTCAATAGCTAATTATTTCTGTCGCTTTTTGAATTAAAAATAAACCCAATCACAATTTGCATAGCAAAAACAATGGCAAAACCACACAATGAACAACACTTACTGTCGTTTAATATATGAGCATTATAAACTGATTAAATAGAGAGGAATACACTCGTATTATGTGGCACGCCTCCCTCCGTGATATATCGCATGCGATAAATTCTGTTCGGGTTTTGTGAATGCGAATGATAAGGGTGGGAAAGTATTTGCTAGGAGTGGTGGATGAGAACACAAAGTGGAGGAGTGTAGAAAAAATGACTAAATACTTTTGGCATTTTTTGGGACCTTATTTAAAACCATAGGCCGATTCAGAGGTTTCAGATGTTCACTATGTTATTCACTTATAAATATAAATCTTTGGCAGTTTAAAAATAAATATCTTTGTATATTGTAAATCAACATTATATTCGAATCTGATATAAACCAATAAATCATGCAACATTCCACCTTGACAAACCATACGAAAAGTAGATGACAAATTTGAAATGTTTTCGATAGAATTGTGCCACAATTGATTGGGGTCTCAGGCAGCCACCGCAAAAGGGGGTAAACATCAACAGGATGCATGAGTAATATTTTGTGGCAGCGAGGAATTCAATTGTCAAGTGAGTCAGACTATTACGTAGAGATAGTAAAATCCAAAAGCTATATCTGTCAGATTAGCTACGGAGATAAGATATATCTGCCTTTAACTTCAAGTCAAACTATTCATTAACTCATCTGTTCAAACTGGCACCATTTTAATATATATATATATATATATATTAATAATTAGCACCATTTACGAGTATGGTACACAATTAGCAACAATTTAGCAATCCGCACAAAGGGGGCTGCTTGTTTGTTATCTTCGATAGCATTCCTTGTCTTCGTTCGTTTTTATTTCAAGTAAATAAATAATAATTTTGTGGCAGCGCCACCGTAATGAGACAAGCTCATAATAGAACAGACCCCGCAGAGACCCCCAGCTCATAAATCAATCATAAAGAGGCACCAACTAAAACTGAATTTCGTCAACAATTATTCAGACAGAGAGAGTAACAGATCCGCCACTCTATCCAACATCTCTGTCTATCAATAATATAATCATAACACCACGAACAAACAACACACAGGCCAACAAAAGTGGGAGAACTATCGCGTAAATTGCCAATTGCGTAAATAATCATCATCAAATGCGAGCCCCCGAAAAAAATTAGATATAGCGAAACAAAAGATCCAAACACTAACAACACGAGACAAAAGTGTCAACAAATTGTCAGAATTATAGTTGATGTGATGTGTTCTGATGTGATGTGTGTAATCTATCAAGCAAATTGTCCGACGACACTGACGGACAGGCCAGAGAGACACTAGCCGAGCCGAGTCGAGCCGGGCCGCTAAGCTGAGCTGAGCGATCGCGTTCATTGCTCAACACGTTCTGACCGATCGACACTCTGCCTTCAGCAAAGCCCCCAAAACACGAACCTCAACACGATCCCATCACACGACTGCAGCTGCAGTAAGCACCATGATGCAATTATATAAGGTGATCTTGTCGGCTGCTCGACGGCTGCACTCGCTTGCGCCCAAAGAGTTCGGAGCGCGGATGCATTTTTTGCGAAGACCAACCGTTGATTTTTCTTTTGCAGCAAGATAGTTACAATTTATGTTGGAATTAAGGGTCTAAGAAAACAAAACTAACGACTTCTTTCAAGTAGTAAATTATTAAACATTAAAATATAAGAGAAAATGTGAACTCTTTTTCCTGCAATGGGCAATTTCAAACCCCATGCCACCGAAGGATTAATTAGCCCACTCTATTGTCGTTGCACTCACACTTACTAAGCAGAACCCTTTCACTTGCATTGTTAGGGGCGCCGTTCTGCGGACGAGACCTCCTTATAAAGTTGCTTCATGGTCAGCACCAGATCAGATCGGATATGGCTATATCATCAATTGATTTGAATGAGTACGCGCGAGTACAAGAATTGTTGTTGAAGAACTGCGGATTTACATTCGTGGGATAGATAATTATTCCTTAAATGGGTATTTACCAAACTAAACGGCCCAACCCACACAACTCCCACTGTGTTGCAGAGTATGCACACAAAATAATGCTTAGTGAGGCGTTGTTGTGCCGGCGATTAAATAACAACAGCAACAGTTTTGCGCGCCAATGTGAGTCGAAGAGATAAATCGCTCGCCAGAACTAAGAGAGTTGCCAAAGCACAGCAATTGAAGAGAGCCCGCATCAGGTGCAGCATGATGCAATTATACAAGGTGGTCTCGTAGGCGGCGCTCTTGTAACTTGTTGACGTGAACAGACGTTAATCAGATTTGAACCATTACGAGCAGAGAGAACAACTTTTATATTTTTGAAGAAAGGAATTATAATTGTTTTTTAAATGAAGAGCTTAGGCAACGAAAATATACCAAAACGAGAAGGGACGTGTGAAACGCTTCTTAGCGTCACAACTTTTTGAAATACACTGGTTTCAGTGTGAGCAGAATCCTACTAGACTACGTTTTGACGACGAGACCACCTTGCATAGTTGCATCATGGCAGCAGGCAGCAGGCAGCAGCAGGCAGTCGGTCGGTCGTCACTCCGACACTCAACATCGGCCGCTATGTCGTCGGGTACCAAAGAATGGTCCATTCCGAGCATCGTCTGGCTCGGCAAAGTGCCATGCCATAAGAGAGATTATAAAAGTTCTTTACTGTCGAGAGTGGCGTTCAGTTGCTCTTGGTCAGTCGTTGTGTGCGGAGCCCCAGCCCCAACAGAGCAGTAGCCACCCAGAGAGTCTTTTTTGTCGCTGTCGCTGTCGTTGCGTCTCCGTGTGTCAGTCTCCGTCGTCCGTCGGAATCTCATTCTGAATCTAAATCGCATAGAAAATAGTGCGAGAGCAGGAAGAGTTTTTTGTTCGTGTAAGACAAACGTTTCGAGTGCGGGATACGCGGTGTCCATGGCGCGGGTGCGGTTGCGGGTGTGGGTGCGTGAGTGCGCATAGTATAAAATAAAATAAATGAAACAAAAAAAATGAGCAGCACCCGCAGCAGTAGCAGCAAAAAATGCGAGTGGAAACAAAACGATGCTATATCTACTATATGTATATATCTGCGGATATGTGCTAATATATAGACGCCTGATACTTATGGGTTTTCGTACGATATAACACGGCTGGGCTCCCGCGGCCAGACAATGTTTGGACAAGCCATAAATCTAGCCAGACCCACACACAAAATTTCCTAATTTCCTGTGCTCTTTGCTCTCTTTCCCTCTCCCTATTATCATGATTGTTTGGATTCTCATTATATTTAGTTGTATTCTCTGTTGAACATCGTGTAAATCTATGAGCCACTCGCATTTGTTTTGCCAATTGGGAAACGTTCGAGCGAATGCCACTTGCCACTTGCCACCTGCCACTAGCCACTGCACCACGCTGCGTATGAGTGATGTTTGGGGAAATGCAGCCAAAAGAAAAGCAAAACAAACAAAGTTCTCGCTGGGCAGGGGGAAGGAGAAGGAGAAGGGGCTGTACCACCGCGTTTCGTATGCGTAACGCCAACAGGCAGACGCTCGTAAAATCAAACAGCAGCTGCCGGGCAGTGCTGACTGATTTTATGTCTCAGTTTCCGTTTAGTGCGCTTTTAGCCATAAATTTATAAAACAGCTCTGAAAAAAAAACCCAAAAGCTAAAGAATCGAGGCGACCACCGTGCGACGGATTTTCGCGCCACAGACATAATCAAAACCAAACTCAAACTCAAACCTCGAAGAAGTGGAAGGCGAAGGCAGCAGGAACAGCAGCAACAGCAGCAACAGCAGCAACAGCAGCAACAGGAAGCGTGCTAAGGAAATCACTAGCATCCTTGCCAATTGTGCAGTAGAGTGCTGGCTGCAGGCCAAAACTCTGAGTGGAGTGGCAACATCAGTGGCAGCCACAGCAGTAGCACCACCAACACCAGCAACAACATCACCCAGTGGCAACTTGTTTTGTATATCCATAAGGTAAGCTCATTACGGTACACACAGAGGCTGCAGCCAACAGTCGGAGAGCTTCGTGACGTTGACAACGCGGCAGAGGGACACCCTGGCATCCTTGCCTTGTGGACGTGCCGCCAGCGACATTTGCTTTGCTCTCCTTTGTTTGTTTATTTGAGCGTCTTTTTGCATACACTTTGTTGACGTGGGTACTATGGCTTTGAACAGGTGTTTTGTGACAAGCAGACAGGCAGGTTGAAACTTCTACTCCTCCCACAAAAACCTGTAGTTTCACTCACACCAAAAGCAAGAAACAAAGAACCTCCAAGGGTATCAACAGCTTCGGCAGTCGAATTGTTTTTTTGTTTTCCTTCGAGTCTATTTGTTTTTGGCTCTAACAACAAAAACAACAAGAAGTAGCAACAGAAACGGCAGCAACAATGGGAATGAGGATAACAACAATGACAACGACAATGACTTTATCCTGACAGATTGTTGAAGCCCTCTCGCTTTAGGCCCACTCAGAGTTGTAGAAAGAGAGCGGTCGCTGGGGCTGGGGCTGGGTCCTTCAAAGTATTTGAAATTTGCTGCGAAAATTGTGTCCATAAATGGTATAAAGAATGGAAATTGTCTTTAAAATTGGGACATGTACAATATATTAGCATAGAACTGTCATTGGAATTTTTCAGATATCTTAACAGAAAAGTGCCAAGAAAGTTTTTAACTATAAATCCATTGCAAGTTAAACACTTATTAGTAGTGTTAAAAGTTAATGAATTGCTTGCATGCTTCTCTTGATATGCTGTCTTATATTTCAAGATATATTGTTTCATTTTTGAATGTATGCTGAACTGTCGAATAAAGTGTTAAAATCATTCCAGCAACATTTCAATTGTAGTCTTTCATTCAAAATTACTTGGGGCTGCCTGGGCACCCGACACCCCATGAAAATAAATGCTATAAAAAACACCAAGCCAAGCGCCACAAACATGTTGAGCTGCTTATAATCATAAGCAGCATATTCATGGGAATATCTTGACAATTTCAACACAAAAAAAGAGACACATAAAACAAACAAATGCGAATACGAAATACCTTCCTGGCAATCACCTGGCGCCGGTTTGTCAGCCCCTTCGTTACTCCCATTTGAAGCTTTGCCTTAAGGTTATGCTAATGCCAATCCGGCTGCTTTGACTCCCACCGACTCTGACTTGCCACTGATTGGAAGCGCATAAAAGTAGCAAAATCAGTGAGCACTTTGAAATTGAAATTGTAATCAAAAAGGGCGCGCCTCTCTCCACAACAATGCCATGCCAGAGGGGCTGCTCCAACGAGTACTCCTTCTGCTTAGCTTGGCTAAATTTGAAATTGCGAAACGATTTGCTATTCGATTAACAAGACAGCAGCAGCCAAAAGGGAGGTAGAAGGACTTGTCAGCATCATTATTCCATTCCTAACAACAATAACAACAGAAAGAGCAACAGAAACAGCATCAGACATCAGGCGGAATGGTAATAGATTTGTGAATTCATGTTGACAACAATGGATCAGCAGCAGCATTCACTGAAACATCCACTCACAGATTCACATTAAAAGTAAAAAAACTAAATAGAATCCAAATAAACGAAAAAGAGTGACAAGAATTGTAGAGGATTGAAGTATGCCCTTTTTATTGTGGAGACAGAGAGGGATTAGAGAGACTTTTTCGAAGTTAAAATAATCCTTCCCTCAATGGATTAGGTAATGAATATAGAATCAATATCTAATCATATTTGTCCCATACTTAACTGGTCCAAAAACTGAACCTATATACCCTACTCTCCCTCGTTTCGTAAGGGGTAGCCTCTGTCCATGGCTGATGACCTATATTCCATGTTCTGTTCACATTCCGACTGTCCAAGCGTAAGGCTGTATCCTCTCTACTGCTACCTCTATCTGTATATGCGACTATGTTTGCAACATCCCCGGACTCCGCTGAACCGAATTGTACATCAGAGTGGAGGAGTGGAGGAGTGCAGGAGTGCAGGAGTGAACACAGGACCAGGACCAGGACCAGAACCAGGACCAGCGACAGGACGGAACAGCAGATGCAACAGCAGCAGCAGTAATGCTCGGAGGCAAACGGAAGGAAGCCTGCAAAGACCCTTCAAATGTGAACGAGAACGAAACGGAATTGCCATATTGCAATCCGTTCAAACCGCTCCCCCTCCTCCTGCTAGTCACCTCTTTCCCGTCTCTGTCTCTGCTGCTGTCTCTTTTTTCGTATGTAATTTTTGCTAAATAAAAGATATCCGCCAATGGACAATTTCCAGCTGAAATTTTCTCTGTGCTGGCAAAATTGAGATGAAAAGGTAGCAGAAATTTGCATAACATATCAACCCACAGCAGCTTCCTCTTCATACACATATGCTGATAAAAGACAGGACTTGTGGCACGCCCCTGCCCCATAAAAACTCTAAATTGTTGCTTTTGTGACTGCTTTTGCTGCCGTTTTGAATTGATTCGAAAATTGATTTGATACTTGCGAATCCTCGAATGAAGTGAAGTGGCACTGCAAGTGGAATGGGCAGGACACTTCATTGTAATGATTTCGGCATTTTCGACAGAGAATTTTGGTTGAAAATTGTGCCATTTTACGAAATCCGATCACACAGAAATTTGTCGAAGAGGAAAGGCGCCTCCTCCAATTTGTGGCAAGCAGTCAATCGAATGTGGGGCTTTTGTGGGCTTATAAAATGTTTTGGGCAAAAGTGTTCTGTTCGTTGCCAATTGATATGAAAATTGCTGACAAATGTTTTTCGTTTTGCTAATTTGATTTTTCTGGAAGTTATGGTTCGCCTTTTTTTATTGGTCATTAGTGTGGAAATTCGTTTGGGATACAACATGAGAGTGCTCCCTCCGGAGAGTTCTTAAGTTTCATTTGAGGCAAAGAATATTCACGATTTTATGGCTTTAAAAGCAAAGCATATTTTCAGTTAATTTATTGGGTGTACATTTATGTGAATAAATGTCTATAAATAATGACTACCGAGCCAACTTTAAGTTTTAAATTGTGAGGTGGTAAACCAGGCACATCCAAGGAGTTTAAAAATTCAGTCGGATAGTTAGTGGCTTCTTCTTCGTTTGTTACACAGTCGATTTGTCAACAGGAACACGGCCATTACCGATAGTCAGCAATTGCTTCGAGAAATCATCAGCAGATAGATCGTTCAACAGTGCAACTCTCATATTTACAGACATTTGAAGTTTCTTTACATATCGCCACAGATTTGATGCTTTGAGGCAAGCGTTTATTTCGTCTGCAGCAGTAGATCTTGGAATGACTAGTAGTGTTTGTCGGAAACCGATAGATAATAAATAATAAATATAAAATAATAATAAAATAATAAAATTAATATAATATAATAATATAATAAAATCATTGCACCACCAAAAGATCTCGAGTCATTGCGCAGATCTTTTAATGTTCGGTCTAGTGCTTCCAATGCGCGTTTGTGCGCCATTGTGCATTCGTCCCATATGATGATTTTTGATGCTACTAAAACTTTGGCCATTGCGGAGTTTTTCGAAATGTTACATGTCGGTTGTTCAGTAGTGTGAAGGTTTAATGGCAATTTTAACGCTGAGTGAGCCGTACGGCATCCGTCTAACAATGTGGCCTCTATTCCAGAAGAAGCAATTGCTACCGCAATTTCGGATCTCGCACGTACAGTGGCCAAAAGCAATGACATGAGGAATGTCTTCCCAGTTCCACCGGGGGCATCCAACAAAAATAAGCCGCCATTTCCATCATCAACTGCATTAATCAGTGTATCATAGACTTCCCTCTGCTTAGGATTCGTTTGAACTGATTGGATTAGTTCATGTGGATCATATTCATGTTCACGTTCCAATTCTCTATTAAATGCGTCATTCATTCCGCGATCTGGCGCTGGCATTCCTAACCCAACTAACAAACTGCCGCACATGAGGTAACACATATCTTCGATCAAGAGCAAAGTCTGGTTATGGATCTCCTCATTCACCTCAAGATCGTAATTTCTTGTTATCTTTGTATTTGTTCCACAGCTATATGATGATAGCAAATAATGTGCGTATCTGACTTGGAGATGCAGAAATAATTGATTCAGCGATTGCCGTGTCCCAATGAGTATCGTTTTCAAGCAAATTTGGCTCTTTACATACTGCACGAAATGTGGGGCACACGATACCATTAACAGTTCGCAGTGATTCAAATTATGTTGGCCCTCGAACATGTACCAGCAACAAACGCAAATAGAAACATTCATCATTCTTCGGATGAACTGTGTAAATACGACCAAGAGCATCAGTAGAACGCATATCTGTCGATGGTGCAATCATACAGAAACGCTGCTCGATTCAAACCATTTCTTCTTGCACTTCGAAGATTATTCATCTGTTCTTCTGTACGATAAGCTCGACGATTTCTCTCTCTCTCTGCTCTTGTGTTTGAGAAGCACGAATTAAGGCCCTTCTTTGCTCCATATTAACGCGGCGCTGTTCTCGTGCAATTTTAGATAATTGAACTTTTTAGACAAATTTCTGAACACACACATGATGTCTTCAGAAAGAAATAAAGTTTTGGCTTTAAGGCCGCAACAAACAGGCCATAAGTTGTTTTTAAGATGTATTCTGCTACTCGCGACGGAAGCAAATCCAACAAATCAAAAACCATGGCAATCGGTCCAGCCCTTCTCGAGTTATAAGTGCTTTACAAAATACGACTTTCTTTTACATATATATAGATGATTCAGGGTGTACTAAGATATGGTTTGCATTTGGATAAATCTTGCATATAATTCCAATTAGTGTTTATGGAAATTTCCATTCAAGGAAAATCTTTCTACGCCTCATTTGCCTTCTTTGAAACATTTTGCGCCCCGTCAAAGTTTTCGTTGATTTGTTGAAACATAAAAACTTTAGAGGAGGTTTCTCACCATCATCAATTTGTTTTTCTTTAGCTTTTCCTGGCCCATAAAAGCCGAACATTTTGCATAAATATTGTGAACGAAATGTGCGCGAATTTATTGCCTGATTTTCTAGGGCAGGGGCTGGTGGCAGGGCAATTGTCGCAATAGTTTTCTTTGGCTCAGCAGCAGCAGCTAAATGGCTATCGAATCGAGTTTGCAGTTTTCCAAATTGTTTATGGGATTTGTATTTACTGCTAGCCGAAATGCCAGGCCAGACCAGACCAGACCAGACCGGGGCCGAGCCTCATTTGTGTTAATTGCAAGGCGTGAAACTCGTAAAATGTTCAGCCATCGATGAGGCAAAGATCGCACCGCAAAGAGGCACCGAGAGAGGCAGAGAGGCACGTACAACGTGTCGAAAGTTAAATTGTTTATGTAATTGTTTATTGTGCGTTGGGTGAAAATCGAAATTTGAATTTCCACATTCATTATTCCGCACTCCCCGTATTTCCATTATTCGTCATCCCGCAACCAAAATGCAATTTCCACACATGGCAGGCATTGCGCATACGCCCCGTTGCACACCGCTCTGCTGCTTCTGCCTTGCCTTGCCTTGCCTTGCCTTGCCTCACAGCTGTCTCAGCTGCCGCTTATCTTCTGCAAGCGGCTGTCACACGGCTGCAATTAGGCTGACAAGTGATGAAGTGGGGCATGAGGATTTGCAACTGAGGAGAATGGCCGACGGGCCTTCATCCGGCGGGATGTACCATGTACATACATGGATGTTGTCCCCATCATCATCATCATCCTCTGTCCCTTCCCCCAACGTCACTCATCCTCCACTCATCGCACACTTGTCGCCGAAACGGAAGCGCAGCTCGTTGCTGCTGCAGCTACTGCTGCGTGCAAGTGTCTGAAGATTACTATTACCCACTTGGCAGGCAGCTTCATGCCACACCCGCAACCGTGAAACACACCCGTTACACTCTCTCTCCCTGCCGAAGCAGTGGCTGCGGCAGTGGCTGTGGCAGTGGCTGTGGTAGCGGCAGACTGCATGCATAATAAACAAATCAAATCCTATAAATGTGCAAATTAGCTGTGTGCAACGTCACCGAACGAGCGGCACTCTCTACACTGTGCAGTTGCATATGAATTGCATATGGAATCGGGAAGTTTGAATATTAAATTACTCAAGAAAGGAGGCATTTTTGGTGTATATTCCGCACCAAATTCTGACCTAGAACTAATTAAAAGTGTATCTTATCTATCTCTGAAGAGAGTAACCTTAAATCACAATTTATAATTTAATTTTGTGCTTCCCACTTTCTTGTAGTGTACAAAATGCAGATGCAGGCGTCATCATTGCTCCCCTTACATTCCTCTCACATCTCGCTCTCTATCACTCGTCTCCCATCCTCCTCTCCCTCTCCCCCTCCCTCTCCCGCTCTCTGCTCTCTCTATCATTTCATGAAAGTGAATGCACTTTTATATGCATGACTGCTAATTACAGCGACAATTTGTCTATCTATCTATCTATCCCCACTCCACCCCTTGGGATGTCCCCAGAGCTAAGCGCTTTTGCTTTTGTATTTCAAATATTTAGCACATTTTCGGCTTTTGTTATTATGACGCCCGCCCACTGCTCCACCTCTTCTCTCTTCTCTCTTCTCTCTTCTATCTTCTTGATAATTGCCCAGGGAAACCCCCGGCGATGATTTGTCATTGTGCTTTGGGTATTTGCTTTAAATTCTGTGTAAATAATACCGAGCAGATATTGGGTTGGAACTGAAGTGCGTTTACCTTACAGAAAGTACATTTTAAGGCAAAATGAAGAGCTAGATTTCCTTTCATTTGTACATGCAAATAATGAACGTAAATCTCGGATGCTTCCTGTCCATATAATCTGCCATTATCTGACATTATCTCGAACAAATAAGGAAATTCCATAAGCAATTTGCATTGCAATTACGGCAAGGGGGGGTGCACTTTAACTATCATTTTACAGCCTGTCATAAGAGTAATTCTAACACTTTTGTTTTCTTACAACAACTTTTCTTTAATAAAAAAACCCATGGAAAATTAACCAAATTAACAATCGACAGAAGCAAAAACATGAGCAGAGGGGAAACTCCGGACTAATTAGATTTTATTTTGTTGGGTGCTGGAATTTCTCGCATATTTATGCAAAAGTCTCTTGCTTCCCTCTGTGGCATTTGTCTTTTTGCCATTTTTTTTAATTAACCATCGGGAATGGAAGAGCTAAACAAATTATTAATAGCCAAATGATGATGAAGGGAGTGCGAGGCGTAGGAAGCTCTGGCATTGACTTTTCAATTGAAACAAATCATTATTTGAGCAGCGTGTGGATGGCATTCAATTGGTGCTGGCGCTGGCGCTGGCGATGGCGCTGGAGGTGCCTGCCTGTTGGAGCGTGTCAAGAGATCGCGCCCATAGACGCATCCGCATCGGATGGGAGCCCATGGGAACCTATGTGCAGATGTCTGGCTAGCATATAAGTGTGTACATATATGTTTATTGATAAGATCGTGCGCCGAATAATTGGCGTTTTTTATGGGCCGCTATGTAAATGTAATTAGCAACCAATTTGCATGGACTGTGCTGTGTGGTGTGAATAAAAATAGCAATAACCTCAACTCTGATGCCTGGAATACCCCCTGCTTATATGCATACAAAAAAAGAGAGAAAAATGAGAGCTTGTTTCCCATCAGAAGTGTAATGAAAGATTGAATATTTGAACCAGTTCTTTATTGTTGAATTTTGCATTCATTAATTGCTTGTAGAACTAGTTGTAAATGCAAATACTTACATGAATATGAGGGGATATGAATATATCGGATATGGCACTCACTTTTATTTAACGATAAATGATAAATACACTTTATGGTTCGGCTTTCAATTAAGTTCAATAAATCACTCATTGATAATGGATTTCTAGCAACTGTTTAAGGCGTTTTCTTTACACTCCTCCTCCATTCCTTTGGAGCCCTGAAGTTCCCATAACTCTTCCTCATCGAGGTTTTCAATCTCTCTCTCTCTGTGAGTGACAAACATTTCTGGCCTTTCACTCGCGCAGAGTCGAGAGTTAAAGTTTCATATGTCCATGGGCCGGAAGAGATATTCGCTGCCATTTAGGTTGGGGTTTTAGCATATGTGGCCAGTGGGCACTCGCTGCATCACTCTCTGCTCCCCCCTCTGTAGATGTGGCTGTGGCAGTAAAATTCACGCGTGATAAGCAGTTGAGCGCACATTTTCACGCACTTGTAAACAGTGAATAAGCGAAGCGTGTTCCGCGAAAAGCCGCAGGCAGGAGCCATGGAGACCCACACCCTGGCATAGGGAGTGTGCTCTGTGTGTGCGTGTGTGTGTGTGTGTGTGTGTGTTGGGAAGTGGTAGTGGAGCCTGGTGGGATAATTCATTATCAATTTTATGGGCCCACCCTCTGGGCATATCCTTGGATGCAGTTGCAGATGCAAGGATTAGGTTTTGGTCAGTGGTGGAGTTTTCCCAAGGAAGGACAGAACAGGACGCGGCAGAGCAGAGCTGTTGCTGTTGCTTCTGCTTGCTGGCTGCTGGTGTCTGCTGAAGGTCGTCTCGTTGTGGGCTCAACGGCTCAATCTCAATGCTATAAACTACGTCGTCGCCACCATCACACCCCAGCCCCCATTCCCTTGCCCCATTCCCAGCGACATTTACCTTCAACTCGCAGCTGTACCATGGTGCGGCATGGTGCGGCAAGCTGGTGGTACGCTGAAAATAACGCTAATTGCATTTTGCAGCTGCCAGTCTTTGCCCCTGGTCACACACACACACACACACACACACACACCGGATACACCAGGCATCATCCTCTCTGGTGCATGCCACACTTCCTCTTTCCTGGATTTGCCCAGGCCAATAATTGCTGGTGGGCTGCTGCTGCCACTGCTGCTGCCACTGCTGCTTCTGATCAAACAACATTGTCGAATCGACAGGTTGCTGGTTTTTCGGATTAACATTTAACTCTCGTGCGTACGTTAAATTTTATACAATTAAAACGGGAAACATTTTAAAGGTGAAAAAAGGCGGAAATTACAGGGAATATATTGAGATATGTTGAGGGTTTAAATGGCTTCAACTGTCTCGGATTTCAGACATCCATTGGAGAAAATAAATGATTATTTAGCTGCGTTAAGGAGGATTCTGCTAATCCCCCTCCGAATCACAACACAACAAATTCCCCACTAAGTAAACTCCCTCATTGACGTGCGGTAAATTGCTTAATTTTGTTTAATTATACGAGCAGGAACAACTCCGATCCACAGAGAAAGGATTAAGCAGCATTTAAGGTGGCTAACTTAAACCAACTAGAAGCCAAAGCCAAAGCCACAAAGCTAAATCAGAGCCAGAGCCGATGGGGTAAAAGTTTTGTTTGTTGCCTACTTTGGGGCATTGATACCTTCGGGCTAAAGCTTGGGGGCTGCTGGACTGGGCTGCTACGAGTATATATGAACTCATTCCGTGCCAAATCCCAGACAAAGCCAATGCGCTACAAAAGCCTCTGGCTGCTTCCAGCCACAAAAGAAAGGAAAAGGCCAACAGGACATACAGGGGGCGAGGGTGGTGCAGAGGGACATTGGATAGGAATGAAATCGAATCGTAGAAAAAAAGTTCAACTAGCAAAAGGACACGAATATATCCCACAGCCACAGGGCCACAGGGCCACAGGACTACAGGGCGGACTGCTCCCATCCCCAAGCAATTACATTAAATCTTGGCTATTATTCTTTTACTTTGTAGAGTTCGCTCTCTGTTTTCTGCACACAACTTTTGCTGCCCCTGCCTCTCGGCCACTCTGCCTGGCTGCCTGGCTGCCTCTCTGTAGTTAATCGCCTCCAACGTGATTGAATTCCATCGAACGCAGGTTGACCAATGACCGGACTCTGGACCAGAGCCATTGCCATTGGCAGGAGGCAGGACTCGGCTCTAATAAATGAAATAGAACCCGCTTGACTTGACTGCAGCTGACTCTGAGTCCTCCTTCTTTTTGGCTGCTTCTGAGAGAGTCTGTTGCCTGTTTGACCCCGGGACTTGGTTTTGTTTATGGCCAGTCACTGACCACTTAACTAATTGCTCCTTCGTGTGCCACTGACACGGGCAATAAAATTAATTCACATGCTGCCAGTTGGGTTGCCATCTATCAAGTCAATTATTTGCATGTTTCACTTGATATCCTTGGGGCAGATGCAGATTGAACTTCATTCTAGAAGATACTTTAAGGGGCACATCTTATCTAACTTTCCCTCTCTTTTATCTCTTGCTTTTATCCAGTTCCTGTGTGCATCATGCACAACACCGGCAAACCGTCCCTTACACCCACCACCACCACCAACAGCAGCACCTCTCCACCCACAGAGCAGCAGTTGCAACAACAACAACAACAACAGCAGGGTACTCGGCCACAGTCACCGCCCCCTGGGCGGCATCCCACGGAGGATGAGGACGAGACCGATGTGATTGGCGACTTGATGGGCCACTATGGCAAGTGGCAGCTGCTGATGACGGTGCTGCTGTCGCTCTTCCAAGTGCCCAACACCTTTCACATATCCTCGTCGGTCTATCAGGCGGCCAACAAGGACTTTTGGTGCCAGCGGCCGCCTCAGTACCAGCAGATGCCCGTCGATGAGTGGCGCAACCTGAGCGGCTCCACCGACAACTGTCATCGCTGGGAAGGCATTGGGTGGAGTAACCCAGGGAATGAGACAACCTTGCTGGAGGTAAGTGAATGTGTCAACAGCAGAGTCCTTACACTTTTGGGAATCTCTCTCTCTCTATCTCGCTCTCTGTGTCTTTCAGCTCGCGGATGATGCCGCTGCCGAGGGCAAACTGGTGGCCTGCGAGCGTTGGGAGTACGCGACGCAGGATAATGTGGGGAACACCTGGACATCGCAGTGGGATCTGGTGTGCGACAAGGAGCACATGAAGAATGTCGCCGAGATGTTCTTCCTTCTGGGCGTGGCAACAGGTGGCATCATTTCAGGCTATCTCTCGGACAAGTTTGGCCGCAAGACAATGCTCTTCATATCGGCCATCCTGCAGACCATATTCGGTGAGCACACCCCACCATCCTTTCGCTCTCTCTGTGCACATCTGTGGCCTTTAAAGGCCACACGCACACACCACACTCACCTTCAACGTGTCATCATGACATTGGCCATGGCTGAGAAGAGTCACGTCCCACACAGACAGACAGACAACCAGACAGCCTGACAGCCAGACAGCCAGCCAGCCAGCAGCTGACTGTGAACTTGGACATGTCTGGGGGTCAGCACGACAGCGAGTGGCACTCAGGATAGGACGGACTCGAGCTGCAGTTGTGGCTGCTTGTTGTCCTTGCTGATTAAATCTCTCTCGTACAATGTAATTGGAATTTGCATTGAAAAGGACATTACTAATGAGGAATCGGACCTGTGTGTCTGTGTGTGTGGCACTCTGATGCGGAAGCAAGGGCTGCTGCAATTTTCATTCTCTTGAGGCAAGGTTCATGGATCAAGCGTTAATGAATGTGCTTCCTTGAGGCGAACATTGATTGGGGAAATGAGCAAAATGAGGGTTTTGGAATGGCTTACTCTAGAGATAGTCCTTGCAAGTTACTAACTATTTCTTCCTTCCCTGGCACAGGTCTCTGTTTGTACTTTTGCAGCTCCTTTGAGCTATATTTAACGCTGCGCGCCCTGCTCGGGCTGGTGTCCGTTTCGGTGACCTACTCGGCCCTCATTTTGGCCATTGAGTATGTGGACGGCAAGTGGCGCACCATTGCCGGCATGTACAATCTCTTTCCACTGCCAATCTCGTACATGATCATCTCCGGCCTGGCCTATCTCACGCAGGACTATCAGGCGCTGCAGCTGTGCATTGGATTGCCGGGAATATTCCTTTGCTTTCTATGGTAAGCTATTCAGAAAGGTAAACAAACATCTCGCGGAGAGAATGAATCTTTGTGTATCTGCACGCGGTACACAGATCACAGACTGCCGCATAAATAACAAACAAAAAAAACAGCGCGTGGGTGGAGAAGACTCTTCCGCCCGGCACATGTTCTTCCCAGCTAATTTATTGGATATTTTTGTTCTGTTTTTTGCCCGCTCTCTGGTAGGTTTGTGGTGCCGGAATCACCACGCTGGCTACTGGTCAAGGGTCGCGTCGATGAGGTGCGACGCATCATTGAGGCAGCGGCCAAGTTCAATGGACGCCAACTGCCCGTCGACTATCAGCTGACGCCGCCAACACAGGAGAGCAGCTCCCAGAATATAACGCACCTTTTCCGCTCCAGCTATCTGCGGCGCATCACCATCTGCTTCCTGTGCATTTGGTTCACCATGAATCTGGTCTACTATGGCATCATTCTCAACATGAGCTCCTTTGGGGGCAATGTCTACTTGAATTCGGTGAGTCCTCCGCATCACAATTTGCATCAAGTATACGCCTGGCGCATCCACTTAGGCTTGGGGCATGGATGGAACATTTCATTGGATCAATCAAGCAATCGTTTGGCAAGTGCTAAGTGCCTCCTAAGTGCGGATGATGTCCGCCTAATTGGATTTGTCAGCCATTCCATCAGCACATCAGCAGCCCCGCGATTTGTGGATTGTGTCTGTGGCATGTCAAAAATTCTGCCTGCTCGGGGTGTGAAAATGTGTTTGCAATCGAATTATGATGTTACTACTGCCCACACCAACACCAACACCAACCCATACATACCCCCCCATAGCCACCAACGGACAGTCCATCTTATGGGGGGATCGAGTCGGGGGGAGTCCGTTTGGCAGGGAGCCAGCAAAATGTCCGGGGAGAGGCCTTGGATTAGCGTTCGGGCCGCCGCAAGCACAAAATAAACAGAACATAAACATGTTTGGCATTTGGTTTTTCGCATTTTCTCGAGGGGATTTGTGCGATTGTTATAAAATGTTTAAGGGATTAATGGAGGCGCTTTGAGAGATGAAAGGAATATTGACTAAAGAAACGTGTTCCAAGAGGAAGCCCAATAGCTAGAAAGATAAAGATGGCACCCCACCAATCTGTAGTCCGTTTATTAGTTAAAAGTTTCCCTAGTTTTACCAGCCATTTGCTCATCACTGTCTAAAAATCCGACAATGTGCGAAGGCTCCTCAGCTTTTCAGCTAATTTATTGCATAATTTATTTTGACATTTGCGAGGCGCACCTTTGATGCCGCACTGATTTAGTGCGCCCCGCCGACACTTGACAACATTTTTGCTCACCACAGTTTCCTCACCCCCTCTCCAACTATGCCCACAGGCACTAGCTGGCCTAGTCGAAATACCCGCCATTGCCGTGGCCATGTACATCATCACAAAGGTGGGCAAAAAGTGGCTCTTCTGTGCCACACTCTTTTGTGCTGGTGTGGCCTGCTTCTGTGCCACCATCACTGAGGGTCGTGAGGATATACTCTGGCTGAAGATCACATTCCTGATGATGGGCAAGTTCACGATCAGCGCCGGGAACACCATCATGCCGGTCTACACCGCCGAACTGTATCCCACGGCCATACGGAATGTCGGAGTTGGCGCCTGCAATGTGGCCGCTGGATTGGCACTCATCCTGACACCCTACATATCGCTGCTGGTGAGCCAAAACGAATCACCCCAGAGTACCCTTTGTGGCATAATAATTATCTTGATTTGATTCTCTTTGCAGAACAAAATTGAGGGCCATTTGCTGATGGCTCTGCTCACCGCCTGGAGCATTTTTGGTGGCTTTGTGGTGCTCTTTCTGCCCGCGACGGCTGTGCGACGGAATGCTGCCAATTCGGGCACGGGCGGTGGGCATCATCAGAATGCTGCCAGTGCTGCCAAGCAGGTGTAATAGTTGTTGCTGCCTGCCCAGCCACCCTGCTCTGCCCTGCCTCTGGCTCTGTCAATGCTCCCTGCCCCGCCCCCCGCCTATTAAACAACAAAATATTTTGGCTGGTCCAAAGTATGAGCTGATGATGAGATGAAGAAATAAAGTACAGCCCCTTAGCTTTGCGCATGGAACCTGCTGCAAACGAGTCGACATATCCACCGCCTCCAGTCACCTCCAACCTCCAACTCCACCAACAACAGATCTGATCCAGATCCACACAGAACCCACAGAAGAATAGATGAATAGTTAAATCCAAATCGAGTTGACACGCAATTATTAATGGTAGTCGAGCAATCGAATGTCCACATTTATGCCAATTTTTAGAACTTTAGAAAGAACACATGTCACATGTGCAGGCAGGACCTTGTTTTTGCGTAGCACGTAGTGAGTATCTTAATAAATTAATAAACAAATACAACTAAACTAAATCGTAAATGTAACACAATGGCTTATAGCTTATGTCTCTAGTCTGTAAGTATTCGGAACAAAAAGAACACACAAAAATCACAAACAGCAGCAGCAGAAATATCCTTCAAAATTTGTACAAGATTCCATTCTTCGGTTTAAATCGAAGGTAATGAAATGTTACACAAAGTTTGGGGAGTGCTTAGTGAGTAAAATTTCCCGATAGAGGACAGCACTGGACTCTCCCTCTTTCCTGCAATTCGGTGTAATTTTTCAATTATTTTTGAGTAAATGCTCATAGAATATCTTGTTGAATTAATGCATGTATTGACGTGCAAGTATTGATAATCTAATTATAAACAAAAGAGAAAGAAAAACATAACGAATCAGCCAACACAACACACAGAAATTAAATGTCTTGTCAATAATGTCTCAACGTACACATAATCTTGTCGTCGTTGTTGTCATCATCGTCGTTATCGTCGTCGTCTTCTTGTTGTCTATTAATAAAAATGTTTCCAAACCGCGAGATCAATTAGTGAAGAGGCTAGATAAATCTTCGAGAATCAAAGAAAAAATCAGAAAATTGTAATCTCTAGTAATCGTAGTCAATTAACGCTTAGTCCTTTACGTACATAATATCCGAGCTATACCATACTATAAATATGCAGATCTATCGTCACTAAGTATCGGTCAATTATATGGATTTGTATAGTGTACAGGTACAGGTTTAGCTACAGATAGAGGTACAGCTACCGGTGTGTGTGTGTCATGGCAAATGTACCCCCAGGACGAGAAGTGTTATTGTTTCAAAATAAACAACAACAAAACATTAAAACAAAATTTCCAATATTAAATGCATTTAACAGTTAATATACATAACTACATACATTTGTACATCTGTACATGTATATTCTATAGGTACATCTAGTAAAAAATGAATCTGTTGAATCGCTTGTTGTACTTATATCTTGTATCTTAATGAATTTGTTATGCTGATTTACTGTACACTTTTTTTTGTATTATTTTACATAGTTTATGCTTACTTTTTTTGTTGTCTACTGTACTTAGGATTTAAGATCCAGAAATCCAGCTCAGAATAAATGGAGAATACCCCCGAGAATCAATTAATTGTGCATTTTTAGGGTGCCAGCAGAAAAGTTTGGAAGTTTGAATAAAAATATACATCTAAATAAATATATTTGAACAATTGTTGTAAATCAAAAATTACCTAAAGCGAAAACCAAAGCTAAGAAAAATGCAATTATAGTGTCAAAAAAGGAAATATAAATAAATATATGAATAAATAATACAAATAAATAATTCTCCTTAACATTTATGGATGGGCATTGGACTGTTAATGCGACTTCAACCGATCTCGAAAGTAATTCAAGCACATCGTGTCACGATCCATATGACCCCACCTCTACCTGCGAGCAATACAATTGAAGACAAAAGCTTCAGCTTCAGAGGGTGGGGAGCTTTACGTGCAGCTTTTTGCCCACCTGTACCGTACGCTCGTACCTTACGTATTTCTTTACTGGCGCTGCCGCTGCCGTTGCTGCAGCTGCTTATAACAGAGCCGCGCGAACTTTTAACGGATTTAGATCGCAGCCAACAGCTGAGCAACCAAAACCGATCTTAACGAACGTGGACGCTTTCCCGAGTTTTTCCCCACTCGATCAGGCAGTAAATAGCAGAGTTTCGGTGTATATTTTTTGATAGCCAATATGAGTGGTGTGCTGCGTCGCGGTTCCTTGAGTTTTGATTTGAACAAGGGCAGGGGCACCAGCGAGGCGAACCTCTATGGCGGGTATCGTGAGACAAAGCCAGCGCCTGGCACACCGGAAATCAGTGTCATAGCATTGGACTTTCGGCGCTACTCGGATGACTTGAAGAAGGTTGTGGCAGCCCCAGCACCCAGCGCAGCAGGAGAGCCCCCGCAGGATCCCACAAGGCACAACCCCCCCACAGACCTCAGCCAGGATGTGGACAGTGATGTAATATCGAACTTCCTGGGCCACTACACCCGTTGGAGTTTCCTTTGGACTTTTTTGCTCTGCCTATTCCAGCTGCCCACCACATTTCACCTGTTCATGTTCGTTTTTCAGGTGAGTTTTGCGAGTGTTTAGTTTTCGGTTTCGGTTTAGGTTTCGGTTTCAGTTTCGGCCAGTTTAATGGCCAAATATTTGCCCAGTTTATTGCGTCGCCAGAAAAAAAAATAAATCAAATAACGCCTCCCGCCTGCACATCCCGCGGATTGGCGGCAGCTACGGACGGGGCTTAGACCGGAAGAAAATATTGAGTAATTGATTCCGTGATTGGAAAGTGTGCGAGTGATTTGCAATATTAGTTATGTCTGTCTGTCTCCATTCGAACTACTTAATTGGCGGCTCAATGGCAATGTCTCTGCTGACAATTATAAATTAGAGCATAAATTGTCGTTGTGTTTTTTTTTTGTATGGCTAAATGGTTGTTAGCTCTTATCAACGACTCATTTGTTGACCAACATTTTCATGGTCTCTCCCGCCAAATCAATTGATAAGCAGCAGCAGCAGCACTTGAAAAATGTGTCAATTTGGGCCACAATTTGGCAGTACTTCAAAGCTTTCAAACACACTCAAAGTATTCGCTATTCGAGCGTGAATAATTGTGTTTTAGCCCACTCGAAATCCTCTCGACCTTGTGGCACCTTTTGACCACGCATCTCCAACCACCATTTATCAGTGGCAAGCTGAGGTATCTGATGGATGCAGTTGCGTGTGTGCATCATTTGTGACTGCCTCAATTGTGCGCTTCGAGTGCACGCCAATCGATAATAATGAATGATAATCATCAGTAGCGTGCTAATGGGCCGCCCCAAACCAACAATCTAACAACAAAAACCACAGTCAGCACCTTGACACACACGAAAGCGCAGAGAGGGAGAGAGAGAGAGGATAATAGGTGCATATGTTGGAGGGATTGCAACTGAAATTACAATCAAGAAGCCAAGAAGTCATTTACCCAACGCTGATTATGGCAATTGGCAGCCAATAAAGTGGGCTATTGGTCATGGCAGGTTCCACGATCATTAGAAGATCAAACAGAGGGAAGATTGAGACTCAATGTATGGCCCAATTGTCATTGAAGCATAAGGAAATGGACCCACCAATCTTATCTGCTTAATTGTGTTTCAGTTTGCCTTGATATCCGCTCAAATAGTTTTTTGCGATTCTATAATTAATGGTTTCGGAGGAATTTAATCTGATGAAAATCTCACTTGATATTACACATACTCTAGACCAAACGATAAGATATTCTATTGCGTATCTGCATCAGAGACATTCCCCAGAACTATAAAAGGTATCGTTACATGGAGATAACTTTGAGTCATTCGAGTTTTGGCTGCAGTGAGCGGAGCAGCAACCTTGTGGCAGGAGTTGGTCAAGGCACACCCTAAAAAAAGGTCATTAAAGTGATTCTTTAATGATTCATTTGGCCCAACAGTTAACACGTAATTTGGCTATCAGACAAGTGCCCATCTGGCCACTTGTTGGACATAATCGCAGACCCCACAACCCCTTTCAAATCTGAATGCACGCCGCGCCTGCGTAAATCCGAGACGAGTCGTGAGACTCTCGTGTGTGTGGCTGAGAGTCGACACTCAGCGCCGAAAAGTTGCATTTGAATATTGGCACTTTGTGTGGAATATATTTTACAGGCTCACATTCTAATTCAGTTGACTTGCATCACAAGTCGCAAACGGTTGCAATATTTCCCGCGAGATTCGAATGGAGCTACAGCTAACACGAGGCGAGGCCTCGCCCATGTTGCAGCCTCGGCTGCCCAGAGATGTTGAGGAGATGGACCAGCTGCAGACCACATTGCTGGAGCGTTTGTTTGGTCAAATGCGCCGCTGGCAGGCTCAGTGGTGCTGCCTGCTATCGATCTTCCAGGCCATCTGCACATTTCACATATTCATCTATGTGTTTCAGGTGAGTCGCCGCGAGTTGAGCGATCGAAACGGATCGGCCTTAGACTAGCAGCTGGTGCCGCAAGCCCCTGCTGTGGGCCGCTCTCTTGGTCTTTGCTATTGGGCAGCTTTCTGCAGTCGTTTCGCTCCAATGGTTGCCACATTATTGCCCATCACATCATTGACAACGACAACTTCAACACAAAACTCAAGCGCAAAGCGACGAGGTTTTTGTTTAACCAATGCCAATGCCAGTTATCAGCCATCACCAAGTACTTTTGATAACATTCGCTGGGTGTGTGTACGAGAGCGAGTGATTGTCAGTCGGACAGCCAGACACCCCACAAACCTGTTGCTTGTTTTTTGCTCACTCTTGGAAGATTGCGTGTGTTTGTGTTTGGAAACACTCGTAGCACATTTCGATCAGTGAAAGATACAATTTCATTAAGCAATGTTCAGTGCAGGAGTTTCGGGAATAATTAATTGCCTTATGCAGGAACCAGTTACATTTGCGCTTACCCCTAGAACGCTGGCAAGAACAGGGGTTAAAGCTCTACAATGTCTTCAATCTGTAGCTCTTAATCTCTGCTACCAAACTTACTCCAATGTTGCCTCCGTTATACCTACTTCTTTTAGTTTAAAAGCCTCCGAACCTCCCCCCTTAATGGTTTCACTTTTTGCTTAATTATTGACACGCAAAACAATAACAAATTGTGGACTTATAACAAATATGTGAACTCGCTTTCAGGCTAAACGAGTTTTTGGTTTTTGTTTATATTTCTTGTACATATATTTAAAGCAATAAATTGCACACTCTGCAAATGCGATGGATGACATCTTTATGGTCTAGAAATCAGGTGCCAATAAGATTTCCCACTAGTCTGTCTTATTGTGGCAAGAGCAAGAACAAGAGTTTTCAATTAGCTGCCACTCTTGCTGCCAGCTCCACTCCCATGCTACACTGATCTGATCCATATCAGGTGTTGCTTGAGGCAGCTCTCTGTGTGTGTGCCACAGCCAAGGTTGCAGCTGAAAAGGTTGCACACAGACCTGAGGCGAATATTGACCGCTAAATATATTAATTAATCAATAATAATAATAGCAATGTAAAAGACATATGTTAGCGTGTAGAAACTATTGTGGCGCGGCACACTGGTTGCAGCAAAACGAAATCGTAACTCGATTTGAATGCTTTCCCACCCAAGGGGTCAAGTGAGTCAGTGGCGGCAATGTAACAATTAAGTTAACTAACAGCTCAAGTTATAAACACATTAAGAGTTGAACAATATTTATGCAAAACGAATAGAGAAAAAGGTCAATCAATCAGAGCAGATAGACAGCTCCAAGTCCTCTTAGAATGGAAGCAAACATTTCTTCACAGACAGCTCATCCAGGAACAGCTACCCCGGACAAGTGCCACATTCTTGCAATTATCGAAGCTGCACATTCAATGCAAATTCGCATTCAATACGGATACTTAATTCCCCGTCACAAAACAAAGCTCGTAGTTCATGTATTGTCACAAAAAACAATAGCTACACGTTTGATCACTATAATTAACTAACGATTTGCACACAGCTTTGAGGTTCTTGACCCAATGAGTAACCCCAGGCCATAGCCCACCCTTAGATATGGAACGCCGAGCCCTTAAGGTATGGATTTACGTAAGAGAAAAGGTTCCCCCAACCAGTGTGGCTATGCCCGTCATTAGAGCTGCAACTCGTGCATATCTGCAAAGCAATTTATCAAAAATATACAGCAAAAATAATTGCAAAAAAATCTCTTGATGTGGTTTGGTTCTGCGGACAAGTTAAGCCCACGCTGCGGATACTGAATTCCATTGTTGCACGAGTGCATTCGTATGTTGAGTGCCATGCAAATGCCTGAAACGTGACAGGCGGCAACCGACAGACACAGAGAGTGAAAGAGAGCGCAACGAGTGGCACAAACCGCGCGGCAAATGACATCACAGCCTGCCACACGCCACACGACACACGATCAACAGTTGCCGATGTGCTGTGCTCATAAACCACCAAAGAACATTTCCTCTCACCTTACAGGGAAGCCGCGAGAGAGCCTCTTTCGATTGAATTATTGAGCATGTTGAGCACTTTAACTTGAACTTGAAACAGTTTCCTCACCAGCATACTAAATGTTTAATTGAGGCACGTTTCCACAGTCGGGGCAGGGGCAGGGCTTTCGACCTGTTCCGAGGTTTGCCTACCGGAAAGAGTGAGTGAAGTAACGTAAAGTGAATGAGTGAGTGAGTGAGTGAGAGTCCTTTGAGTCGCTGTGAATAACCTTTTTGAAAGTGCCGTGTACCTGTTCTTTGATAAGCGGCTTACATTGATTCGATCTTCAATCAGTCACAGCCGCACAGCACTTCTCCTTTGAGTTCATCTTGTCTGTACACCATTTTGCGGACTGTTAGGCTGTCACGGAACACGTTCGCGTTGCACTGAAATGTAAAACGTAATGAAATTAATTGAGTTGTAAAAACTAACAACGGAAGAAATCTCAACGTACTCGTACTTGTATCTGCGGCATCGACTTTGCATTTCTCCCATTCAATTTATGGCTTTTTCAAACATAAAAAACTTGTCATTCGAACATTGATTGGGGATTCGAATACAGATTGAGACTGGCATAATGTCTTATGTAGTTCACGTAGTAATTGCAAACGTGAGTCGTATGCTCAAGTGTTTGAAGATTTTGGGTATTCTCTTTGGACAACTTGTGGCTGAAATTCTGGGAAGAGTTATACTAAAGATTTTTAGGTTTTTAATTGGTTTTGAACGGTTGATGTAAGAGGGAACTCTCTGACAGAATACTTTAGAGTAATTCCATTGAGTTAAATGACTTTTAAAAAGGGAAATGAGTTTTAGAGAATTTATTAGACAACAAATTAGTTAAATAATAGTCAGAAGAAAGCACGAGACAGGGTCATATTTTTCCTACAGATTACAGAGAGTCTACCACTAATTAAATATTTTACCTTTCCGATACCTCTAACCCCCACAGACGGCACCCAAGGACTTTTGGTGTGCCCAACCGGCGAATCTCCAGCAAATGAATCTCTCTGAATGGCGTAATCTTAGTCAGACTGCCGATGGCTGCCTCCTGCTGGACGTGGACTATACCCAGTTGATTCTCGAGGATGGCAAGCTGACGAATTGGCCCGCGAATGCCAGCGACTTGGGCTACAGGCAGTGCCAGGACTTTGAGTTCTCCGACAATGAAGCACTGACACTGGTGCAGGAGTTTGAGCTGGTCTGCGGTCGGGATATACTCAGCCTGGTGGAGACCTGCTTCCTGGTGGGCGCTGCCGCTGGAGCCGTGCTCAGTGGCTGGATTTCGGATCGTTTTGGCAGGCGGCACACCCTAATGGCGTTCGTGACGATTCAAAGTGTTTTCGGTGAGTGCAATGCATAGCCGATGGACTCGTGATTGTGGCCAGGATTTTGATTTGGTTGCACATGTGTGGAGGAGGGGATTTGAGCATGGCAATTTGGGTTTTTGGGTATTCATTTTCTAATTGTCATTTACATGCATCAAGGGATGCTGCCGTCCTGCTGATTCTGCTCCTGCTCCTGCTCCTGCTCCTGCGGATGAGTGAGCATTTGTGCATTTGCATTTACATTTGTGCATTTGTGCATTTGTCTCTCTGTCTCTCTGTGGCATGTTCTGGTGTTCTGCTGTCTGGGTTGGGATTTTAATTGACTTTACGCCTTTATTTACGTGCCTGACCTTGCCACTGACATTCTCTCGCTGCCTTGCCTCTGCCACACATCTCTCTCTCTCTCTCTCTCTCTCTCTCTCTCACTCACACTCTTTCTTTCGCTCTCGTTCTGTCTCTGTCTCTGTTGCAGGTGGAATTTTGGCCTTCTCAACATCGGTGGCCATGTTCATGTCGCTACGTGTTATAATTGGATTCGCATCAATGACCGTGACTGTTGTGAGCTTCGTGCTGGTGGTGGAGCTGGTCTCCGGCAAGTGGCGCACCATAATCGGCATTCTCAACATTCTGCCCGTGGCCATAACCTACGTCCTGGCCTCTGGCCTGGCCTATCTCATACGCGACTGGCGCATCCTGCAGCTGGTCATCTCATGGCCCTGGCTAATTATGCTTAGTATATGGTAAGTGACTTTAATTATGTGTTTATTAAGAAAAAAAAAACCTTCTAGAGGGTTTCTTTGAAAAGGGAATTACTTCATTTGTTGGAAGTTCTACCTTTAAATCTATCGACTTATCAAATCCAAAAGAAGAGTTTTAGATGGAAATATTCCTTCTTCAATGGCGGAACAAACCATCCAAAAATATGCCATAAAACAACAAAATTCTGCTACTTATGATACTTAGATCTAGTTGTAGCAAAGGCAACTAATTTCCCCTAGGCAACCCAACAGAATTACCACCTTCAACTCAAGTTTCCATTCAACCTGCAAGTCCTTTTTGTTCCATTTCGAATGGCCAACCTTCTGGCAGCCACATTGCGACTTCAAAGCGTTCAGCATTCTTCGCAGGCAGTCAACAAAATGAATGGACAACAGAACGAAGCAGAGGCAGAAACGGAAACAGCAACAGAAGCAGAAAAGAATCCCACACACAATGATGCGTGGGATCAATTAGATTCCCAAGGGACTAAGAGGAATCCTTGGGACATTCCTCAGTGTTTACACTCAAGGAGCAGCCCAAGGATTAGCCACACATTAGCCAGCAATTCAATTGCCAACAAATGAAAAACATTCCACAATGCCAATAAATACTCGTCGAGGGGGTGGAGTGCCTGACATTGATACCACTTCTGCTTTCCCTTCTTAGGTTCTGGCTACCGGAGTCGCCCCGTTGGCTGCTGGCCCAGGGCCGCCTGGATGAACTCTGCGGATTAATTGAGCGAGCGGCCAAAACGAATGGCACCAGCGGCACGCTGCCACACAACTATCGCAAGACCCTGGAGGCAGCAGTCCCACGGGCGGTCCAGCCCCAGCCAGAGGCCAACAGTGAGGAGGTGATGGGTGCCAGTGGCAGTCCCAGTGCCGCGCAATTGGACACCCATAGAAGCGGTCATGTAAATCCCCTTCTGGTGGTGTTTGGCGCAAAGTACTGGCGCACCACCTGCCTTACACTGATCATTTGGCTCACCCTGATTATCATCTACTTTGGGTTGACGCTTCACCTGAGCAATCTCGGTGGGAATATCTACATCAACAATGCCGTCGCGGGCACCATCGAGGCCGTGTCCATCTGCACGAGCATCCTGGTGGTGCTCAAGGCAGGCATTCGCAGGAGTCTCATCGGTTACATGCTGTTGCCGGGCATCTGCTGCCTGGCCACGAATTTGGCGACCAGCCAGACGGGTGTGATAGCCCTGGCCACCATAGGTGAGTCATCCTCATCCTGCCACTCCTGAACCCTTCATAGAGCTAATCCTTCTAATGTTCCTAATGCAGCCAAGTGTCTGATTGGTGCGAACAATGCCATCATTCCCACCTACACGGCCATGCAGTATCCGACAATGGTGCGCAACTTTGGCGTCGGAATGGGCAATCTAGCCTCTGGCATTGGCCTCATCCTCGTTCCCTTCCTCTGGCATTTGGTGGGTACTCTTGCTCCCTTTCCCCTCTTTTAACCCCTATTATCATCGTTTTGCTTGCCCTTCCAGGAACGCATTGACGCCCTACTGCCGCTGAATGTCATGGGAGTTTGTGGGCTCATCGGTGCCATTGCCATTTGCCTGATGAAGGATGTGAATTAGCTGGAATCTAAAAACGAGAACTCTCCCGCTTGGACATGCCTATCTGTGATATATTGGAACCACACACACACACACACACATATATGTATATGTTTGGGGCATAGCACCCGCACTTGAACGTTTTGTCTCATTCTACACTAAACTAAGTTTTGTATTTTTTATGTTTTATTTATATTTTTTTTAATTAAATGAGCTGAATTTATTTCTGCTAAATCCGATGTGAGTTCGAAGACGCCCCTTAGATTGGGGCGCCCGACTACCCTCTCCCTACCCGTCCCGCTCCTATTTGGTACAACTGGCGCCAAGGTTCATAAATTTGCCGTCAAAGTTATCAAAAGTCCCAAAAAACCTGGCCGAACTAACTAGACAGAAAAGGTCCCACTGTAGTCAAGTTGAAAACCAATAAACCAGCTAACTCACAAATGGTTCCCGACTCTGCTAAGCTTGCTATAAAACTTGCGTATGGACGGACGCTGAAGCACGTCTCCTTTCTTTGGCTTTCAGTTTCCGGACAAAAGCAAAGCTCAAAACCACCAAAAGCTCAGCTAGGAGCAGCGTTGCCAGCTGTCTGAGTTTTTGTGGGACACATACATTACGCGGTAAAAGTAATTTAAAATCTAAATCACGTTCCACGCAGCTCAATTCTCATGTGCCAAAAAATCCATTCACCTTCACTTTCCTTTGCATTACTTCATCGAGAGATGCGATGCGCTAACCGGAGCTAATTGTGCAGACGAGACGCACTACTTTCAGCATTTCACACGCCGTACACAGCACACGCCTCACATAAATTTGCCACGGACAGCCCAAAGCTCCGACCCAGCCGATCCGAGCCGAGCCGCCTATAAAGTCGCCTACACACCTGGTGCGCCCAGCATTTGAGCGTTCAACGGTTGGCCAAAAAGTAACTACTCCGGTGCCCTGCCCTGCGGTAAAATTGGTTCTGTCTCTCAGTGTGTTTTTATTGATTTCCGGAAGTGTGTTGCAATTTGGATAGAGAAGAAGTCGCACACATTCATCATGCAACTGCAGCTGATTGCGGTAAGTTCTCCCCCAACCAGGATTCCACCCATGAGTGTCACAGTTCTTTGTCATAGAAGTTATGTGTGTGAATCATGCAGCATGCAACAAACTCGAACGCCAAGCAAGGTCGTTCGGTTAGCAGCTTAAGATCGCCATTCAATAGCTGATTGGGTCGCCGATTGAGACATATTCAGCTTAGTCGCTCTCCTGTTTACCTGCTCATTGTTGATTTGCATTTTCTAGAAAGTCCCTCAATGTCTGCCTCAATGCAATGCAATTAGCAATTAGCGCTCGACAACTGACATTTGATTTTGTTTTGGAATCATGAAAATACCTCAAGATCGCATCATAAATATGCGATACAATCGCTCCATCGATTGTTGCCTGTTTTGTTGTGTGGCCCAAGAATTCCGTTGGGTGGAATTGCTCAACCAAGCCCTCGGGTCAGCGCGGATTTTAACGAGCGTTGTTTGCCTTTCAAACACAAAGCCTCGCCCCTCCCTTTGCAAGTAACCCCATAATCAGCTCTCAAACTTCAGCCACAATTGGCTTAAGTTCAATTTGCTGTATAGCCCAAAAGATTATCAATAGCAAAAATTTGCCACTGAGCTTTGGGGCTGATAAATTGTCAATTACCTGTTACGACTTGAGGGCACAATAATTGTGTGAGTTAGTTGGCAAAAAAAACTGTATTAAATAGATAACACATCATGTCTCTTTTGGAGCTCAAAATAGTTGAAAGTTTTCTTCACAAAAAATCACACTTAAAAATACGTAAAACTCAATAAAATCCTTCTTTCAGAATTCCATTCTATAGCTTACCCCATTAATCAGCGTTACTAATACAATTTTTCATGCCATTGATTGATTGATTGAATTGTGGCTTGGCCAAATTGTGGATGTGGCCTAATGAGTTTGCCAAAAACTTGCTCGAAACGAAACGAAATGAAATGAAATGATAATCACTAGCAACACTCAATTTGCCGGTAATTTTTGGAGAGCACGACAAATCATTGTGTGGCTGTGGCTGTGACTGTGACTGTGGCCTGCGTCTGGGCCTGGTCATAATGTGTATTATTTGTATCAAGGTCGTTTGCTGCTGGTCCGTGGCCAATAACTAGTTGATTGAGGCTCCCAAAAACTCAACCAAGGCAGCAGCAATTTAATGCAAATTCTTGGCACGCACAGAGCACACACTGAAAGCCACTCCACTCCACTCCACTCCACTCCAAGCGAAGCCAAGAGCAGATGCAGTTAATAAAGATACAAAGATACAGGCGGCAGACAGACCCACACTCAAAACGCAGCTTTGGGCGGGGTATACATGTGTGTGTTGTGTATTGAGAGGGTTACGTAATGCACACGTATATGCATTTATTTATGTACTCGTTTCTGAATAAAGTGTTACATATTTTGTGCAGTCTGAAAGCCGGCTTGTTGAAAGTGCACCGACAACTATTCCAGAAACGTGAAGCGAGCAGCAAGAAACGAGAAAAACAGTCTTCGATGGAGAGGAGCGTAAATTTCGATTTCATTCAGTCAATGGCCAAGTCAAGGCCAGAAGAGAAGTCCTTAGCCAGGTTATTGTTATTGTTATTGTTATTGTAACTAATGACAGAGCAGATGAGATCAGACCGGTGGC
This sequence comes from Drosophila guanche, assembly GCF_900245975.1. Lineage (NCBI taxonomy): Eukaryota > Metazoa > Arthropoda > Insecta > Diptera > Drosophilidae > Drosophila > Drosophila guanche. The sequence goes on along the minus strand of NW_022995750.1, from coordinate 240,094 downwards.
TGGCCCTACCCCAACAGCATCTTTGATGAGTCTGCTACACCCACGTAGCCTGTAGCCTGTAGCCCAGTCTGCGACTTGGGCTTGGCTTGCGAATGCCTTCCCATCGCAATCTTTGTCAGCACATTTTTCGGCTGTCTCTTGCGCTGGTTTCCTTGAACCAAACCACATGAGGTGGAGCGACGGGCAGTGGAGTGTGGGGAGTCATAAAAGCAATCAAGTTCCCCCGCCAGAAAATGCAACCAAAAACACTCGAGCTGGCACTGGTTGCAAGTGTCTGGCTCTCTCCCCCTCTCTCTCTCTCTCTCTCTCTGAGGCTGTACCTCTTTGGCTTTTCATTAATTTTGTTTAAAGCCAAGTAGTTCACTTGACCAGGTAGTTGTTGGGCAGTCAGCCAAGTCCGCCACTGGAATGTTCGGCTTCAATGGCTGCACATGAAACTCAGACAAGACAACAAAATATAAATGGCTCGGATACAGGAAAGTAATGGATAATAATAATAATGCGAGCAACAACAAAAAACCGAAACAAAAATGTGTGTTGACTGAGTACATAACAAAATTTGCATGCACCATGGGGATGGATACGGTCGAGAGATAGATCATGTTTTGGGCAGAGCTGCTGGATATCAATTTTACAACTACGTTTATTCAAGTGGGCAGGATAGAAAGGCTTTTACTATGCAAAAGGGGGAAAGAAAACTATGGAGATGCAGATTTACTTTTGTTGCTCTAAATACTCAGGAAATATCCACTTGAGCTGGGCTTCTCTTTTTGTTCAAAAAATTTGCCAGCCCAAGATTGAACCATGAAAATATTCCTAGAAATTGCCAAAAACCTTAAAAATTGAAACGAGTTTTCCACATTCTAGTGTCCATATCTAGTGTCAAGAACCCTAATGGCAGCCGTTATTCCGGATTGAATTTTTATTTACTTCCCCCATGGCCATAATTCTTTATAAAGGGAACAGCTACCGCGCCACAAAGTGGAGCAAAGTTATCTGATCTGTGACCAGATGGAAACCGAAACCCAAAAGCCATAAGCCGGCTCCTCGGCTCTTTGCCTCACCTCACGCCTTGTGCAACTGCAACACCAGCGGCAGCGGCAGCGGCGGCGGCCACTAATTAAAAATAATGAAATCTCACAAATCGGTCGTCAGTCGGTAGAGACTTGGACTACACTAGTCACTTGTCCTAGACTTTGACTTCTTTTGCGAACCGGAAACTTTTGGCGATCAGCGACTAGAAAAATTCGCTTTCCACATGCCACATGCCGCGCACCAAGAGAGTCGCATAACTCTGACAAAATCCAAATTACGCAACCCAGACAAAACAAAACAGAAACAAAATAACTACGAATATATCTTGGTCTCTGACTCTGGCTCTAGCTCTAGCTCTAGCTCCGGCTCTAACTCTGACTCTGGGCTTCGGTTCGGTTTTATGATCGATCGGCAGCGGCGGTGGTGGTGGTGGTGCTGCTGCTGCTGCTGCTGGTGCTGCTGGGGCGGGGTTTGCCAGCGATTTCTGCGATTCGCTTTATGGTCCACATTTACAGCTATTGCACCGCCACACGTTATACCATTTTATACGTACAATTACAAATTGTTGGCGGCCTACCCGGAGTAAATAAGCGGTGTATAAATTTCTGAAAACCAGTTCACAAAAGGTGTGAGTGAGCTGCTCCAAAAGGGGTGCCAGCTAAATTGGGGGAAAACCCATAGAAAATGCGACTTTGGGGACACTGAAACAGTGTGTGGTTACACATTAATATAGAAACAACAGGAAGACGCTGATCTACCGAATACTTGCTTTTGTTTGATAGAAAATGATCAAAGTATCTGAAATTCTTTCACTTCCCTAACCAAAACCCACTGCCAACACCAATTGGAAGCTAATTTAACCTGCCAAATGCGTATCAAATTCGTATTCCACCACCAAATGGGTCTATAAAGTGATGAAACAAAGCAATACTTACCCATAAATAAGGTAGATATAGAAATAGAAGTAGACCCACACATAGATAAAACTCCACTTATTAGGGGGGCAATCCAAAAGAGGAGCCGCCGACAAATTGGCCACGTGTGGCATGGCTGAGCTCTGAGTTTCTGTTGCAATTGTTGGCACAGAGCCATAAGCCATAAGCCATAGCCTGCAGCCCCTGGAGACACACTCCAGCTTCGACTAATGTGTCGCTCCACTTGCAGCTCTTTTGCAGCGCCCTGGCCCTGGCTCTGGTCGAGGCACAGAACTATCCGCAACGCCTGAACATTCCGGGGGCTTTGGTGACGCCTGGACAAGCGCCGCACCGCCAGACCGTGCTGCGTGTGCGCCGTCCAGGACAGTCACTGCGACAGACGAATGCCATCCTGCCGCCTGTTACACAGCGCATATCACAGCCCATCGAGGAGAGGCCTGTCACGGAGGCTGCCGAGGATGAGCAGCCGGAACCGTATCTGCCAAATCTTCTGCGAGAGCAGCAGCTGGCCCACTCCCAGCAGTCGCAGTTCCAGCAGGCGGCAGCAGCCTTCCTGAACGGTCAGCAGGCCAGCGAGTCGCCGTCGCCGGTGCAGCAGTTTCTGCAGCAAAACGAGGACTCACAGCCGACGGCCATCCTGCCCGCTCCACCACGCTTCGCCGATCGTCCATCCATTCCTGCGCCAGCAAATCGACCCGCAGCCTTCAACGACTTTGGCATCGGTCGCTTTGAGAACTCGCAGCGATTCGGGCTGGAGCAGCGCCCTACGCCTACAGCAGCGGCCCCGCCACCACCTCAGCCGCAGCAGCAGCAACAGCGAGTGGCCGTGATCCGCACGCGACCAGCCGCTGCCGTGCGCCCCGAGCCACCAGTGCAGCAGTTGCAGCAGGCAACTCGTCCCAGACCCAAGCCTGTGCAGCCGCGTCCCATCATCGACCAGAATCAGCTGCAGGACGAGCGGTCGGAGAGGGAGCACCAGTACCAGCAGCAGCAGCAGCGTCCTAGGCGGCCAGTGGCCCAGACACTGCGCAAGTGGCGCGACGAGAACGAGGACGGCAGCATCACCTGGGGCTACGAGAACGATGATGGATCCTTCAAGGAGGAGCTCATTGGCACCGACTGCATCACCAAGTGAGTGGCACACAAAAGAGACTCCACCAAATCCATAATGCATAATTCCTTTTGTCATTGCAGGGGAACGTATGGCTACATCGATCCGGATGGCAACAAACGGGAGTACAACTACGAAACGGGGATCCGGTGCGATCCCAATGCCCGCGACAACGACGAGGAGCTGCAGGAGAACGGCTTCATCAACTACGAGGAGAACCGGGCCGTGCTGCCGAATGGTCTGGAGATCGACATGACGCAGCTGGGCAAAAAGAAGTCCAAGCGTCCCAGTAGCATATACAGGAACTAGGAGGTATGCTCGCCCCCGCCTCCTCATCACAGTAGCACCTTAAGTCAAAGCAGCTCTTAAGTCTCCGTCTTTTGTGTATCCATCGTATAATTACGTCCATATTTCATTGAGTGTCAAGTGAAAGTGAAATTAAATGATTAGCGTGTAGATATATCTTGATTATAAATCAATCAATCCCATTAGTAGGGTCGCTGGCGGCGAGCTGGGGGCGGAAGGCGGTTGGGCGGCGTAATGGAAATGTCCAGAAAGTCGCCAATGCTGAATTTTGCCTGGGCGAGGGTCTTGTTGTCGTCGATGCCCTTTTGGCCCGTGCACGTCACTCCGATTTCGCGCATTTGGAAGTGGTTGTTGCGAAAGTTCGGATACACCACGGCAAAGTCAAAGTAGGTGCCCTTTTTGCGCGTATCTGGATTCACATCCCGCACCAGGGACGTCAGCTCGTGAAGGGTGGCGTCCTGCCAGGTGTAGATCTGCAGCTCGTTGGTTGGCACACTGCCAAACATGTACTCCGACACTGAGTGGTGGCGGCCCGTCGAGCAGAAAACACGCAGCAACAGCGGACATGTCTGCTCGGGAACGTGTTATAGGAAATTAATAACAGAAAAATAAAAACACAATTTGCACCAGCCAAGCCGGTTGCAAGTGTTGGACAGGAAAACTTACCTTTTCGCGGTCGATCTGCTTCACCTGCGTCTTTTCCTCCACAATCATTGACTCTACGTTGGCCATGGTTGTTCGTTTTTCACTTAGCAGCTGAGCTTAGCTGATATTTTAATAGAAAAACTAATGTCCGCCTTTTTTTTACTAATTTATTGAATTTATTTTTGTTGTATGCAGTGTGACCGCGCTTTTATCAATCAAATATACCTTCGGAGTCTCAAAAATATACCGAAAAATTACTTTTACCATGCGACCAACCCATTTCGATGTAGCGATTAAATAACAAATAAATAAATATCAGTATTTTTTCAAATTATTTGTCTCCAATTTTATCGGTTGAAATCAATTAAACCAATTTTTGTGACTTATTTTCCGATTGTCGACACCTTAATTTTTGATACAAATTTCGCACCATGAAAGCTCTTTTGCTTTGTTAAGGGAGTTTTGAAAGCTATTTTGCTTTGCGAAGAGAATTTGAACCACTAATAAGAACCACTATATATAAAATAAAAGATACTTATTAATATTTGACTATGGACAATGGTTATGGTATTTATTTATTTATATATTTTCAATTAAGAATTAACTGCTAATTATGGAATAGGAATAAATATAAATAAATATGAGTACAGGTGAAATAGGTTACAGGTGAGGCATGGCAAGATACATTTCTAGAAGACAGCTGTCAGCTGTCAGCTGTTTCAAAGCTTTCCAAAGTTTTAAAAGTTTTCCAACGAGGCGGATGTGTTTTGTGTTTTGTGAAGCGTTGCGGAAAAAGCAATTTGTGTCGCGTCTTCGCGAATGACGCAGATTAAAGGAATGCAAAAACCTTAAGTGCAACCTCTGACCAACTAAATAGCAACAATAGCAGGCATTGTGCACTAATTTTAACAGAGAGCAGCCCCAGCGAGAGGAACACAAGCAGCGGAGAGACGACTTGCAGCTCCATCGTCTGGCTATTGGCGGAAAAATTATCGCAGTTTCAATTATCGCAAATAGTCGCTAAAACGGTAAGTAAATACAGTTTCATTCTATCATATGCAAATCGCCTGCATTTTTCCAAGAATTCCTTATGTAATTCGAAGAGCAGAGACAGAGAGAGGTACAGCAAGCCAGTTGACGCCTTTTTTACGTGCAATTTGTTGCTGCTGCCACAGCGTCTGGTCACTGATAAATCCCCCCGCCCTCGCGCTCGCGCTCCATCGTGTGCCGACTGTATTTTGTTTATAACAAATGCCGCTGAAAAGTCCCCAATAAACAGAGGCTATTATGTACTACGCACTTGAAATTATTGCACCGCAAAGCTATCCTTACCTCATCCCGCCGCACACACACTCGCCCCCGCAGACGCCTTCGCACACCCACCCACATACGGCACACGCGCCATCTTTGGCCGACAAATGTTGTTGTTATACCACACTGTGATACTCTAAGGTAAAAAGAGCATTCGCTGGTAGAGAATTGAGAGTGGGAGCTGTGTGAACATTTTCCGATGCAGTATGATTTTTCAGGATATGTAAATTCTTATTCCCATCCCCTTACCCAACTTTGAGTAACACAATGCTTGACAAGAAAGAGTATTGTCATATTCGACGTGTCTGATTACACTCTCTATCGCTTACTCGCTATCGGGTCCTGCTCTTCCTTGCGGGTGTGTTCCCGTTACTGTTGCTGTGTGTGCGTGTGCTTGGCGTGGGGGCAAAATATTTTCTGTTCTTGTTGCTCTTATTGAATTTCCTTTTCCTTCCGCATCTTGGCCATCCAGCTGCTGCTGCCGCTGCTGCTTCTGAGGCTGCTGCTTCTGATGCTGATGCTCTTTTCCTGACACCCGTATCCCATTGCGTTGGCGTGCGGGCTGGGGTGTGCTGTTTCTGGAAAGAGGGCTAATGGGGTGCAGCCATGACCGTGACTGACAAGCCCATAACCCCAACACCTGCCACATATTGCCTTTTGTTTTGTTATAAACTTTTTTGTAGCGGGTGTTTCGGAAATTTGCAGAGCAAAGGAGAGCCCATAAAAGCACAGCAGCCACAGAATAGTAGAATGTAGTTGGGCACACGGACATGCTTGAAAGTTAGTTGAAAGCGACCCGATCGGATTACTATACAAATCGATAATCCAACTAATTCTTAGAAATTGCCCATTCAAATAAATTTGAAGACATTTCTCTTGAGAAATGGCATTGCATATGCTCTGAGAGGGTATCTACAGCTTCGTCAGTGCATGTATCCTTTCATTTCGTTATTGTTGCGCTGTCACATCTTCTCCCCCGTCATTTTGCTGCTGAATTTTAAACGTGCCCCAAGACCTTCGATGAAAGATGAAGATGCGTGTGCTGGAGGAGGAGGCTGTGCGGATGGGCGGGACTGTGGGGGGCAGGGCATGCGGTGGGTTTGTTGTTCTGTTCTTCCCTTCGTTTTTACTGAAATTTTAATTGCTTTGAGCAACAGTAGAAGCGAAGCAGCTGCAGAAGAAGCCCTTGGCCGTAACCAAAAAAACCAAAAAAGAAAAACATATTCCCCAGAGCTGCACAACGAGTTGGAAAATGGAAAATGGAAACTGGAAAATGGGGAAAATCGCTCAGCCAAGGCAATAAATTCCAAAATGCAAATACAAATTTCTGAGTTGTTTTTGGTCTTTTCTCATCTATTTTTTACTCAGCTAGTTGACAGGGGGGGGGGGCCAGAGAGTGTGTGGGATTGGGTGAGGGTGTTGGAGTTTCTGCCTGCCAAGAACACAATGACCTGACTGTAAATCTCGACCTTGGCTTTGCATAGCGACCTTTGTCTAAGGGGTGTCGTCCAATGCTAGAAATACATATATCCCCAAGCGCCAGCGTCCTGTCGCCCACTTGTCTGCGTCGACGACAGCAGCAGGCTCAGGCCCAGACCAAGGGACAGTGCCTCTTATAAGTAGCCTGCCATTTAAAGCGAATTTGCCAGCGCTAGAGAACATGATGACAAATTAGTGTGCGGCGCACAGATATAATCGCAGTGATAATGATTCACGGGGTGGAAATGCCAAAGAAAATCTTTGCTCGAACTGCTTAAGGTACTATTTTTAATTGAATTTGTAATCTTAGCAACTGTTTTTTATTTCGGAAAACTATGTGCATGCCCATGCCCAGATGGGTGAAAACCATATCATTGAGTGGGAGATCTATTCCTACAGCAGAATGACAACCTATCCTAATCCTCTATTGCAGTACATTCCTCATGAAAGTTTCTCAAATTTCTGTTTCGAGGAAATACCTTAAACCGAATCAAATGATAAGAACATGGCTTCAGGATTCATTCCTAATTTCACAACTCAATACAAAATGTTCGCTGAAATCAGTTCCTCGAAGATCTGCACCCCAACCCCACTTCTCTCTACTCCTCCCTCTCTCTGTCAAAGATCAATCGCCTTATGCTTTCGATTTCGATTTCAATTGTCGATTCGCGGTTGTTGTGTTGGGTGGTGGTTGGTGGTGACCAACACAAACGCCGGCAAATGCGGATCGGTGGATGATATGGGGAGTGGAGTGGAGATGGAGTGCGTATGTTGGGACGACCGACGACTAAAAATATGTATACGCAACGTCGTTTCCTCGTCGTCGTCGACGCTGCTTGCTGTCTGCTGCTGACGCAAAAACGTAAATGAAACGATTTGAAAATAAAAGCAACTCATCTTTTTCCTGCACCTCTCTAACCCCCCCCCCCCCCCCCCCCCCCCCCCCCCCTCTACAATCGACTCCGCAATCGTGGATGCGATGCGATGGTCGTGGTCGTCTCGCTGTCGTTGTCGTTGTTGTCTTTCTGTTGTCCATTTTATGCTATTTTTATTTGCGTTTCGCTTTTGTTTTGTTTTCTTGTTTCTAGCACTGTTTGATAACGCTCTTTTGATACCCTTTATAGGCGGCAGAATGTATTCCAGGGAAAATAATTATGAAAGGGTAAAAAATAGTCGAGGCTCTCAAAACCATCTCTCTTTTGGCTGCCAATTGATAAATTGAGTACAGATCCGACCCGACCGACTGTTCCGTCAATTGCCGGGAACTTTCGAGTCTGTTGCAACTGCACTGACGTCACAGAGCAGAGCCACAGAGCACAGCCGTTAACTCACTTAACACATTGTGCTGTAGCGATATAGCCAGCCAACGATATTCCATTCGATTCGATTGGACACAAGACTCTGCGACGGGGTCTTTGGCGCCTGTAAACGTCTCCATTAACGATAATAACAATTTCTAAATGTTATCTTTTTGTCCAGTTGGTGCGTCAGTGGAGGAGTGGGACTCGGCCTGTCAGCGTGTGATAAGCGACGACAATGGCCATGATTTGCAACGGATAGTGGAGGCCAGTTCCAACTAGTTGAACCCAGTAGATAGATGGATAGATAATCCGCTTGAGGAGATTCCCCCGCACATGTTGCCAAAACTGTTTGTTGCCATCTACTGGTTGATATATATTGCCTTTGCATACGAAAGTTGGCCAACAACTATTTTTGGTGAAGGAAGCAGCAGCCTTGACTCTGACATTCAGGGCAGCAGGGTGGGGGGAGGGGACACAGTTGCCACTGACAGGCGACAACAAAGGGGCTTGTCTCCGGGGCCAGAGAAAACTCCTCAAAATAACACAGAAGGACGTTTCGTTTCGTTTCGTTTCGTTTGCGAGTGATAACAATCCAATTTGTAAAAGTAGTTGAAGCAGAAGTGCGATGGAGGAGACGTTTCTTCGTCTATATTAAATATTGATTCATTCGCTGATATCTTGTGATAGTCGAAATCCCCTGTAAACTTACTTTCGGATGGCTCTAAAACTATGTATGTGAAAAATGTTCAACTTATTTGGAGTAGAAACTCATCTAAAGTTGAGATTTAATCTTCAAATGCTGAGCAAAATTTGATCAACTTTTTCCGCCCACTTGTAATCCCTGACTTTGACAACTACTCTCTCCTCGTGTGTGGGCAGCAAAAACCGTTAACAATTTGCCAATTGGAGGTCAAGGTCTTTTGTTAATGCTTTAATTTTCTCGTGAAAAGCCAGGTCTTTCCTTGATTTGCTTTCATATCCATTATTTCCATCTATTATTTTTGCTAGCATTCAATAAATAATTACATTGCATAAATTTATTTGCACCACTATTGATTAATTACCAACGGAAGATAGGGGCTAGGAAGGGGAGGGATCAATCGAAGTGTGAATGATTTAATCAACAGTCGAGTGGAGGAGTTGTCGGGTAATTACGAAAAACCTGACATGTTCTCTGTGGAATCCCTCTGGGGGCCTCACTTTGGCTGAATCTGTTGTGGCGGAGAGGCGCTGACTAGGGTAGGGGCAGGTGTGGTGTGTGGTGGGGTGTTTTTATGACTGGTTAATGAGCGGTCGGTCGGTGGGTCAGTCCGGGTGCGCTCCATACAGATGCGAAATGCTGTCAAATGAATAACGGGATTAAGTTTAATGAGAGCCCGCAAAACAGAAACCCCACACGCCACAGCCTCGGCTGGTGCCTACAGAAAGAAGAACCCCCATGAGTTAGCTGGATGGGTGATACGTGTATTAAATTAGGATACGCAACCTCTCCACTCTCCCATTTCCATGTGTGGCATACTACAGTGCGTGTCAAAAGTATAGGAGGAGCAGCAAGAGCAAGCAAGAAGCATCAAGTGAAAGCTTCACTCTTCAAGTGTACATATAATTAGAAATTTCTCGTGATTTTCTATCCCATTTTAGGGTTGAGAATTCCTTGATGATTCCTGGAATTTGGGATTAGTTTCCAACGTACTTCCAAGCTGTTTCCATCAGCTATTTTCCCATCAATCGGTTGTTCAAAGAATGTATGCTGAGGTTTGGTTAACACCAGCCACCCCCCCCGTTCCCTATTTCCCATCGAAGGATAGCCTTCCGTGGCGTAGCCTTCATTTGGGATGCCTCGCATATTATATGTAAAACAATTCTATTCATAGAATTCCAATGAATATTTGCACATGATACGCACTGTAATGGTGGCACACACAAACACTCGTTTTTGCTGAACGATTTGCATTGGAAAAGCCAAGTCAGTTGGCATTTTACATAGCAGAGGGAGAGCGTGAGTGAGTGAGTGAGTGAGTGAGTGCCACACATGCGACCAATCACTGGCCCTGCCAATCAGCGCCATTTGTTGCACTCCACTCGCACCGTTTGTTCAACTCCCACAAAAACACACAATGAGCTGGGCGGTGGGGGTGTCGAAGGTTGCAAAGCAGCTTTTTGCAATAATTATCTAACCGAAAGCAGCAGAGGCAGTGGCATTCAGGCAGTATTTGCTGGGCAGACCGAATGCTCAATTATGAAAACGTTGCATACTTTCAGGTGCGAGCTGCAGCCGACCCCAAAAGACTGCCAGAAGGGGGGAGTGTGGATGTGCGTGTGGCTTTTTGGAAGAACAGGGAATTTTCGCAACCTAATTAGGATTCAATTTATTTTCGCTCTGCACAATGGAGTCGGGTTTAATATCTCATACTCGCTCTTACTCTCTCTCTCTCTCTCTCTCTCTCGGACATACAAGAACCGCAGGGCTGCCAAGGCTACCTACAACTTTGACCTTTTTAACAGCTGGCTGGCTGCCTGCTGCTTGCTGCCTGGCTTTGTGTCAGGTGCAACGCACAAGTTTCTCCAGTTACAAGCAACATGTGGCATGTGGCTGCTGACAAGTGCAGCCAGCCGCCGCAGCATTAAATATGAGAGGAGGCAGCCACAGGACACGACTCAACTCGACAGGACAGCACACACTTTGTGTGTGCGAGACATAAACAGGCGCTCAATCAAGCGCTAGATTTAATTAAATTCCAAACTCTCTCGATGAACATCAATCGCAAATAACTGTGTTCGAGAATATCTGCCCGAAGCACAGCGGAAAAGTTTGAAATTTCAGCGGGAAATCAAATTAATCTGCTCCCACACACACACACAGATCCATTCGCATTTGCATTTGCATTTCCCCCATTTTCCACACCAGTAAGAGAAATCGCTTTTTGTCACGAAAAACGAATGACCAAAGTAAATAAGGCCACAAAAACTGATTAACTGTGGCACCCACACATCCACATACTGTATGCATATGCCACATGCTGCATGGCAGGACTGTGACCAGAGCTGGCCAATATGTTAGCAAATTCAATTACAAATTTGCAAATTTAATGAGCTTAAAGGCTTAATGCCGAGCGGAAAATCTACAAAATGAAAACTGCACGCTGCCACTCGAAGGTTTTTCCCAATGCCAGACGCTGCCTAGTTTAGTTTTTTTTGTTTATACCGGGTACTCGAAGAGTAAATAGGGTATATTGTATTTATACACAAAGTATGTAACACACAGAAGGAAAAGTTTCCGATTGGATCATTATTATAGCAACAATGAAGAAATTAATTTCCAGTTGCTAAACCCACACCGTCCCGCAGCATATATTTGTTTTTTTCACATTTTTTTCACAGATGAAGAAAAAAAGTTCAATTTGACAAAACACCGCTTAGGTGCAGAAGTGGTACTGAGTGCCGGGTATAAAAGTTGTGACGCGTAAGAAGCGTCTCACACGTCCCTTCTCGTTTGAGTAGGATTTAAATCCAAATTTTGTTGTTCCAGAAACTCTTGTTTGTAAAAGCAACAATTGATTGCGGCTTAAATTGTATTCACCTGATAGCATCTTTTCTACGTCTGTTTTTCTCGATTTTACTTGTAGAGAGAAAAAAAAAACTTGTAGATTGGCATAGCTTCCCTCTAGCTGCGTTTTATGCTTGATTTTTGAGAGATTTAACCGAAACTTTCCTCATGGAATATTTTATTACACTTTTTAGAGTACTCTGCCTCTGTGTTCCTCTTCCCTTGCTTTTAGTTATGGGTGTTTACTTCAAGGTTCTGCATTAAATTTGTCTCCTCTTTGGCTTCACAAAACGGAACCTCTCATTCGTGATAGGAACACACAATTTAAATAAGGTTTCGCCCATATTTCTCTTGAGGTGATTTTTTATACACATGCAACATTCTCAAGGCGTATCCCCAATGAATGTGTGGTGAATGGCAGAGTGGACGGATGGATGGATGCTGATGCAAAGACTGAGTCTCTATGGGGCACAATGGGAGGACGTTGCGGTGCGGTGCGGCGACCACTTGATATAATGATGACAGCAATTATGAATGAGTGAAGGTCGCCGCTGGATAACGACCGGCAGGCAATTCATCATCGTCTTGGGACCATCGCCTGACCCTCATTTCTGAGGGCGGCAGAGGGAGGAGCCACAAGTTTGGTCTAGGCTTAAAGCAGAGCTTTCTTTTGCCTACGTGTTTTGTTGGCACGGCCAATGATGACGTCACCTCACCTCACTCACAGGGCAGGCAAACAATTTGCATGCCAGCAGGTCGTTTACGCTGACTTGCAATTTTTGCTTTGCCATGAGAGTAAAAGTACTTTCTGCCACACAGCCACAGCTCCTGCTGTTAGCTGTGCGTATACTCTGCCTCTCTCTGGAAAGGAAATGAGAGTTAGGGATCGCAGGAGCCATTCACCAAACAAAATACACACGTCATGGGAGGTGGAAACAACAGACAACCACAACCACATGTACAGGTTCCTGTCCCTGCACTGAAAGTAACAATTTTCAAGGAAATCAATCATCCAGAAATAGATCAACTCGTCGTTGGATTTTCTCTGTTTTTAGCCATTGGTTTACCCGGTACTCGAAGAGTAAATAGGGTATATTGTATTTATGTGAATAACGGTTGTATGTAACGCACAAAAGGAAGCGTTTCCGATCCCATAAAGTATATATATTCTTGATCAGTATCAATAGCCGAGTCGCCTCCGCAAAAGGGCGAAAACCTCCCAAGCCAACAGTTTTGAAGATAAAAGAAAACTAAAAACGCCATTCAGTAGGGAATAGCCATATATATCAGATCACCAAATTGGGATCCGATTGGATCATTATTATTGCCAGAATGAAGAAATTAATTTGCAGTGGCTAAACCCACCCTGACCCGCAGCTTTTGTTGTTCTTTTCACATTCTCTCATTCACACTCTGCTTCTGCTTGACTCGGCCTCTGCCTCTGCCGCTGCCTCTGCCGACTTTTAACCCACCCCTTCCAGCAGCTTATATTTGTGTTTTGTTTTGTGTGCTGCCTCTGCCGCGAGTCTGCAGTGTGCGGGTCTAGGGAGGGCGGCGAGCTAACGGAGCGTGTTGGTATGAGAAGTGTTGTACATGTAGATGACAGATGAAGAACAAATTTAAAATTTGACAAAACACCGCTACGGTTCAGATGTAGTACTGAGTGTAGATGTAGTAAAAGTTGTGACGCGTAAGAAGCGTCTCACACGTCCCTTCTCCTTTGTTATTGTTGTCCGCGCACTCTTGTGGCTCATTGCTTTTGGAAACCTCTCCGGCAAAAAACAGAAAACAAAACAACAACAAGAGAGAGAAAATATAGTAGGCAACCTTCAGTCTAGGCGGATAGGGGGAGGGATAGGATTGCCTTTTCTAGGTGATGGTTTATCGGGTTGAATACTGAATGGGAAATATTTTATTTAGGGTTTTAAAGTAATTGAATTATTAGGGAAAATATTTTTGAGCGGTAAGTGGGAAGAACAGAGGATTTTAGAGTTTATAAATAATAGAAGGATGTTCAATGTTAAATCCTATACTATAATTCATTGCCCTAATGTGTACAAATTCCATTCCCAAATTAGAATTAACATCTAAATATCTGCGCAAATATTAATTAAGACAAAAGAAAAGCCTCACTCTCTGTCTCACTCAAATTGCATGCCATAACAACTTTGCAAAAATCGTAAAAAAAGGACAGTTTTTGCCGCTCATTTGGCTAATAGAAGCGCCCCCCTCCCTGCCACATGGAGGCTTAGTAACATGTACTAATTATCGCCTGCTGCATATCGCTGATTCATGGGCCATAATAAACCCAAGAATGAAAAACAGAGAGAGAGCGAAGGGAGAAATGTTATTTTGATATAGCATACAAATAGGCGCCAATCCAAAAACTTTGCTCGACAGCCGACGCCGACATACGCTCCGCGCCATCACAATAAATGAGTCCTTTTCATTCCATCCATAAACCATCTATAGGATCTATTATAAAGTAGGGGGGGGGGGGGGGGGGGGGGGGGGAGAGAGAGGTGGCGGAATGAGACGTCTGGCTGTCAGTCACAGGTGCCACACAGAGACGACGTCACTGTTGCCATTCCACTGACGCCAGCGACACGTCGGTGTCGGTGTCGATGTCGGTGTCGCTCGCGCCAGTTGCTCATTCATTCGTTCGTTCGTTCATTCGTTTGTTTCTTTAATTCATTCACAAAACAAAAAAAATATATACGTATATTCGCTACTATTAATCACCCTACGAGGTGCTCCATTCTCACTCTTCGTTGCTTTAGTATTTGGGCGTCTATTCCGCCACGTTTCTTCCCTTATTTTGCTGCAGAATGAGCTGCTGTCCCCCTTCTGGCAGTAGCTTCTGTTCCCTTCACCACGTTTTTAACAGTCTATTCCTAGCATTCGGCATAACAATAAAATCAAGAGCAATTCCGAACCAACAGTGCGTCACCAGGACAGCACTGCCTGCGGATCCACCAGAAGCTCTCCTTCCACTCCAGGACTCTATTGATTAGCTTCACGTGTCGATAGTTAAACATCCCCTCGAACCCCTCTAGCCCCTTCATTCGCTTGGGTTTCCTGCTTGGGTGCCTTCACTCCTTTTCCACTGGCAGACACGTCTGTAGTTTTTCGGTTTGGTGGGCGGTGGGCGGCGGGCGGCAGCACGGGAGGTGCAGCAGGAAGCCATTTTCATTGGCGTTACGTTAGAAACGTGTTACGTCAACAATGTTAACCAAAGTTGTGCACCACAAGAGGCCACAAGGAGGCAGAACTCACGCTAGAGGCTGTTTACCTTGCGTCAGGTGCTGCCAAGGACTGTGTGGAGGGGGGTTGGGGATTCAATTTGAGGAAAGTCTGCGGCCATTGTAATGGAAATCCAAGATGAAAGGTTTCCCGCAAAGGTTGTAATTATAAATGGCATCCCGTATGGTAATTATAGCCTGTGGGATTTTCCCTTACATTCATTCATCCGCATACTCCCATCCATCAATAAAACTTTTGTGCAAACTTTCAACTCGAAACTAATCCTCTGTATCCCTCGCTAATCTCTTTGCAGCTCTGCCCCAAAATGTCCGACGCGGCCAAGTCCAACAATAATGCGGCGGCCGTCTCTGCCTCCGCCTCCGAGCCTGCAGCTGCGACGCCCGCTGATGAGGCGTCTCCAACCAAGGAGGCAGCAGCCTCACCGACCACACCACGTGGCGTCAACAATCACAACAACAACCACAGCAAGAGCCACAACAAACTGAAGTCGACACAGAACAGCAGCGGCGGCGGCAGCATAGACAAACTGTCGCCGGACCAGGACATCTACATCAATGCCGCCGACGGACTGCCCAGCCAGCATCCCTCGCTCCCGAAGGAGGGCATCATAGACAGCGACACGGAGCCGGAGGTGGACGCAGACTCGTTCGACGACCTGCCCACATCCATTATCGTGACGAACATCCACTCGGAGGTGTTTGCCAATCCGGAGCTGAAGCACGGCATGGAGGAGCTCTTTCGAACCTTCAGCGAAACGGCCACGTTCCAGTGGCTGCGCAGCTTCCGACGGCTGCGGGTGAACTACGACAACGCCATTGCGGCGGCCAATGCGCGGATTAAGCTGCACCAGTACGAGTTCAACAAGAAGACGGTGATCACCTGCTACTTTGCCCAGCCGGTGACCCCCGTGAACAACAAGAACCTCCAGCCTCCGGCTCCGGTCAAACAGTTCCTCATCTCTCCGCCTGCCTCTCCGCCAGCGGGCTGGGAGCCGCGCGAGGAGGTCGAACCGCTGGTCAATCACGATCTGCTGGCGGCACTGGCCAGTCTCACACCTGGAGAATCGCACGAGTTGCATCCGCAGAGCGAGGACCAGCCGGCCATCATTGTGCACACAGCAATGGTGCCAGAGGGAGCTGGCGGCATCCAAGCCAAGGCGCCCATAGTGCAGACCAAGTGTCCGGAGAGGGCATAAGATTGCAGAGCAAGCTAAGAACGAGCAGCAGCAACCTCCTAATGATGGATGATTCCCATCTGAAGTGGGACAGATGGGAGACATTTGATTGAAGTATTTTTTGTAAATATTTTAAATTCAATTTTGTGATTGATTTACACATACAATTTAGCTACGTTCGTTCGTATGTTTATATTATTAGGCACTCAGCTTTGGTTTAGTTTCAGTTAGATTCCTGTCTCTGTCCCCGTCCATGTCCATGTCCTTTCCTCTCCTATACACCCAACCAGCCTTTGCCTCTTGTGTTAGTTTCACATCCTTACTTCCCGTTTTTAGAGCTATTCGAGCATTTAAGACAACGTTTTTGAGGTGCCCCTGCCCTACCGCCCAGTGCTTTGTGGCGGAGCCCTGCTAGCAAGTGCATCTAGATGTGTTTTTCTCTATATCTATTTTCCTCTCTCTCGCTGTCCGTTTCTCTCAATTTGATTGTGTCTATATATGTATGTATATGTGTATAAGATATATCGATGTCCAGCCCCTCTATCTCTCCCGAAGCGCCCCCCTATTCTATATCTATCGAGTATCTATATCTACATGTAAATGTTAATGTAATTCTAAGCCAGCGAAATTTAAGCACCGATATCGCATCAGATATCGGCCAAGCATACGTATATATATGTATTTAATTGAAAATATATTCAAATTCGAAAATGAATGTTCTCAAATGTACCAAAACCTACACACAAAAACCAAACAAAAAACCGAAAAAAAAACCAAAACGAAAAACTCTTTGAAAGAAAACTTTAATTGAAGTGGGAACTGGCACCGAGCATTCCCAATGAATGGAAAGAATCGTTTCCCAATCGACAGACAATTGGAATAGTTGGGGTGGGGAGGTGGAAAACTATTGAAAACTGTAGCCAGTTTCAAGGCCGTGGGGAATCGGATGTTCCACAAACGTACTTATTGTCGTACTTAACTTTAATTGGGCGGAAAAGTGTGCGAAAAAGCAATCGAATTGGACATATGGCATAGCATATTAGATGGACATTCCGTAATGCAAGTCATTTAAGAGGCCGCCTTCGGAATGTGGAAATACTTTTAATGGCAATTTCGAATTGCGTACTGTCACATCCATGTACTTAACTTAATTGGTGGGGCAAAGTGTGCGAAAATCTTGCGAGGAGTAGCATATGACAGGAATTTATTGGTATTTGAATGGAATTTGAATGGAACGGATATGAAAAATGATTCAACTAGGGGGGGGGGGGGGGGGGGGG